>NC_092412.1:32744724-33096785 GCF_040894005.1 Engystomops pustulosus
GAATAATTGGACAATCAACGAATTTCTACATATTGAATTGTAGATATGAATAAAACAAGAGAAATTTAATTAAAAAGACCCAGCCGTAAAATAGTGTTGGACTAAGACAATAGATTAACAAAAAGGGAATGTCCAAAGAATAAAACAAAATCATAAAACATCACAAGTATAAAAGTACATTATATTTTCTACACACTTTGCTCTATGTTAAATTAGATCTTATTGAAAAAGTATGAGCTTAAAATTAGAACATAATCAAAAGTATTATCAACGCCATTAGGAGAGGAAGACCCTGCACACAGGTCCATAGTAATTTGATGTACAAGAGTTTATAAGGTGAGAAATTATTAAGCATTAAAGTGGATATGAAAAGTATCCATCAATAGGAAGCCATAAAACTAAAGTAAGGGGCAAACAAAGTAGGAAAAAATCCAATAGTAGAGTTCAGTATTGGGTCATTTCAGAAGGTGCTAGGGCTTACCAAACAGGAGAGAAAGGTACTACTCGTTTCCCCACTGCACGCATGCTTGATCAATTGGTCACTTTAGCAATCCATGTTTGTTATTTGAGCTAAGCTACAACGCTAAATATGTTCTCACCATCCAAGGTTGGAATGGCCCACAGAGAACCAGAAGAACACTGATGGGCCAAAGCTGTAATTTAATAATAGGACCCGAAGTTCAAAAAAGACAACTGAATTTGGTAGTGTCTATTGTACTTCCTGACGGTTGATAGAGGATGGAGTCTCCAATAATCATTTCATATTGTGAGCCCCAAGGTACTTCAATCCAATAAGATAAGATAATCCTTTATTAGTCCCACAGTGGGGAAATTCACAGCGTTACAGCAGCAGAGAGGGTACAGAGAGTGAAGTACAAACTATGACAACAATAATATTAGAGATAAATGAACAAAAAGAAAAGGGGGATAAAAAGACAAAAAAGAGACAAGCAATGATCGGTAGTTTGATATTTAGTCTGTGGATGGGACCTGCAGGGACTGGTTAGGTGGGGGGCACAGGTTACTTCTGTTTGGGCCTTGTTTGTTGAATAGCCTGCAGTAGAAATGGTGGCTGCTTCCACTTTCTTCAACCGTTATGAAAATGTCATATTAACTAAAGTAATATACAAGTAGATACTAGGTGAAAGAACCCAAAAGGTCAAAGCATAACTCATAAGGAAGTCACATAGGGTTACGTGTAGTATTAGATTCACTCATTATTGTAAATGTACAGACACAACCCAAAAGACAAAGACATGGTTAGATGAAGGCACCAGGGGTTCTATTCGATCCTGGAAATATAGAACAGGTGAATCCAGCACCCGGAATCTTAGACATCCAAGATTTAAAAAAAATATTTCTTATTCATAACGGTTAAAAATATGCTTCTATATAGCAACTTGTATTGCTAATTATTATAAATGATGAATAACGAGTGAAAACAACATTGAGAGGAATAAAAGTTGCCGACAGTGAGTTGGCTTATTAACTTTTTCATACTTTTTCCCTTTTCCTGCCACATGTATATAATTGTTTTGCTTTTAGGTCAGGTGTGCATATCAAGTATAGCTTCCTGGTTACACATTAATACTATGAAGAAAAAATATCTAGTTATATATTTCATGTTTAGTAGCACTAAGCCCCTTATCTCTACATGATCATGAAATCAGTCTTGTAAAATTGCAGCAGAAAACATACCGGTAAATCTCCCACTGATCTGTCCCTTCTTAAGCTAGTGACTGGTTAAATCGAGAGACAAACAGTAAAAAGGCGGGATTTAAAACTGAAGCCAAACTGCAGACAGGACAGAGGGAGAGGCTCCTGCTCCAGCCAGTTATTAGCAACCTGCATCAAGGATATAAAGAGGATACAGCTGTGATATATGGAAAATCTTCTTTATATGGTTCACGTTCTTATATATGACTAAATGTAAGAAACATATTAAGGTTGATGGGGCTGAGATATACAATTTTAATTATTGTGAATTTATCTGTATTTAGTGTCCCTTTAATTAAATGTGTTCACAAAAAAAAAATAAGGAAAACATCTTCTAAAATAGAAATCTACTATGTAGTTTGTATATCAGAATATCTGCTTCTGTAGTTGTTTTCAGCAAATAAGATCCATTTTAGATATGTCCATCCTAATTCATTATTATGTATTCTTCTCGGGTTTCCTGTTGAGTTTTAGGGACCAAATACAATCCTGTAATGAAGAAATTCCCTGTGTACCTGTAACCACTAGTAACCACTACAGTACACGTGCTCAATAGTGGTAACAAAGATTAGATGGATAGCAAGACAACCTAGATACAAACTCCAAGAGGAGCAGTAAAAAGAGAAGCATCAAAAACTACAACAAGCTTATTGAAAAATTCCCAAACTGTGTGTACGCTCCTACATTTAAATACACATAAATCCAAAAAATGCCAACTATAAAATATTCATGATCATTTAAAAAACGGGTAGTGAGTTCTCTTAATTTTCATTGAGGCCGATTTGATCTTA
Source organism: Engystomops pustulosus (assembly GCF_040894005.1). Classification (NCBI taxonomy): domain Eukaryota; kingdom Metazoa; phylum Chordata; class Amphibia; order Anura; family Leptodactylidae; genus Engystomops; species Engystomops pustulosus. The sequence goes on from NC_092412.1 coordinate 32,747,232, forward strand.
ATACTTGAATTGTTCTCTATCCAGGTGTCCCATTGGATGCCCGATATTTCCACGCCTCTGGTGACTCGGTGGACGCCATTAAGATTGGCTAAGCCACACTTATTAAACCACCAACCGCTACGACTCCTGTGCTGGCTGCAGCTGGTCACTTTAGTGTCATTGAAGGAACAGGAAGGGTAACAGTTATCATTGTCCATATCGTATGTGCTGAAGGGCATGGCATTCTGGTTGTCCTCTTTCCGGTTTCCTCGTATGGCATCTCCTAAACATTATTGGACAGGTAATGAATTATTAGCAAATGCATTTCCAATACAGTTTTACTATTTATGAAAGAAGCATTGGATTCAGTATTAGAGTGCAGAATAAGATGGTTATTGACTAGAAATTTTACCACAATTTAAGCCTACTTCCTTTCCTGTCCTCTCCGATTGGTCAACCAATAAACAACTAAAGAACGTTCAAGTGTGCCTTAAAACCCATTGTTTTATCTGACCATGTTATTACAGAGTAATGTCTTGTTTGTATGATGTGTACATTGCAGAAAAATATGACAATCATATATAAAAAAAAAATGTATCATTAGTTTAAAAGTGGATGCCACATAATAGAAGGGGTGAATACACTAATGCATTCGCATACAATACTTCAGCCCATGTGAACTGCATATGATTCATTTGTACTCTTTTCTGAAGGAAGAATTATAATGCCATAATATCATTAATTTCAATAGTACCCTATTTCCCCGAAAATAAGACAGTGGGGAACATTTACTTACTCTGTCTCCGGAGTTCACCAAAAGTGCATTGTCCAACTCCAATGCAAAGTTCTGCGATTCACTAAAATCGTGCGCCAGATATCTTGAATGTGTCACTTCCCCGCCCAGGTCTGCCGGAGTTCACCTTCTATTTCGTGGTGCATGTAAGTGCTTGATCTTGCAACACAATTGGAAAGTTAAATACCACGCTCAGTCCGAATCAATCGGATCGTCCGACGGCACGCCCCCAATTTGTGTCGCATGGAAGCCAGAGCAGCTGCGCCAAAAAGTACTTGCGACACAATCTCAGCGCAGACCCCTGTTAAATACCTGAGCACAACCCTTAGTAAATGACCCCCAGTGTCTTGTATTCATTTTTGTTCTCCAAAAGATGCACTAGGTCTTAATTTAGGGGATGTCTAATTTTTACATAAATAAGAATTTACAATAATTGTGGAACAAAAAAAAAACCCCATCAATGTACTGTAGTCATGTCATCAAATACATCGGCATAAAAACATCTGAATTCCATCAAGAAAGTCTTGTGATACTATTTCCATATGCAACAATCTATGATACATTTAACAATCCCGGTATTTATGAATTAAAAGTAAGATTCTTTTATTTCAAGATCATCATGTCAACAACTTCCTTATAACTCTCAAAACTCATCCTGAAATTCTTGAGACTACATTTCTATTGGAATCATTGACCCCAATCTCTCATGTATAATAATAGCACCTTTCATTAATGAGCCCTTCTTGTCCAGGTAGATGCTTGTGGCACATTTGCAATGCAGCAGTCATTTGTTTTTACCCATGAATTCATCCCCCATGTCACAACCCTTTGCAGAATCTAAATGTTCGACTAATGCTAATATACAGCTTGGGGGGAGCTGTAGCAATGACTTCCGCTAGGTCTTATTTTCAGGGTAGGCCTTATATTTCTAAGCTTGAAAACAATTGTACTCGGTCTTATTTTCAGGGAAACAGGGTGGCAGTTTTGCTCTGACATTACGTAGCACTATGTTGTTACCAGTATGTTCATTTCTGACAAACATAATATGCTCGACATAAAAAAAAACATGAAAGATACTTTACCGGCAGTTCCAAAATAACGTCCGACATGCATTATAAAGGCTGTCTTCTCATCTTCAATCCAAAAGTTATCATAAGTTGCGTATGCAAATGAGCCATCCTCTGCCTCCAAGGCTATATTCAGCATAAAGCTGGTGTTCTTCTGATTGAGAACGCAGAAGGTCTTCCTCAAACCCAGCCAGAACTCTCCTAAACAACACAAACAGCAATAAAAAAAAAAAAGAATTAGAAAAATATGGAAGGAAAGCCCAAGGAGAGGAGTCGGCAGCTTGTGTCATCATATGTACAGTAAGTGATTCAAGCCATGGATAATTAAAGAAAATATACAAGAAAGTAGATAATTCCGGCAGAATATGGACAATTCCAATGAGAATATTAATCAAAACCTGGGACTGTCCAAGAATAAAGTGTATAAATTAAGTTTGATAAATGTGAGACTGCTTATAACAAACCAAACCCAGCATTGTCTGTCCATAACATGTGGGGAGCATAGAGTCATCTCTTTCTAAACAATGTTTTGCTTATTTTCCGAGTTGCACTTCAGACCCATGAGTCACATAGACTGGGTGAGTCAGTGCAAATCAGTCTGGCCAAAATTTGGTGAGAAGCTTTCTGATGTGAAGAAGAGTAAACAAGGAGTTTTTACCTAATAATAACACTCGGACCCCCTAAATACAGAGGCTATTTCATGTGCCTAAATGTTACGGGCTCCACTGCAGACTTCATAATTACAATAGTATCATACATGTGCTAGATCTATAATACAGAGAGGACCTGGCCGCTCATAAAAAGCATTAATATACTCAGGGTTTACAAAGGTACAGTCCTGAGCACGGAGGTATTAGGCAATAATATATTTACCTCTTAACATATTTATTGGTCGATTTCGTGAGATATCAAGAAAAATATAAATCAGCTGCACAGGTACTACAAGGACAACAAAGGGGAGATTATGTATGATGTGTGCAATTTCCATTTAGTCCAGTTCTCTGTGTTGAGTGGTTACTCTTTGCCTTCCCTTTTCTGAGATGTCTGTTTTAATACAGATTGGCAATTCCCATTATGTAGCAATTCTGCAAGATTCTTTACTTATAACAAAGTACTTTTATTATTACTCTAAATTAATAGCTATAATGACAATAAGGTGTTACCATTCACTTGGTCAAATGGGTAACCCAACAGATCATCTTCATAAAGAGGTATGCCCCTCAATACAACTTAAATGAGAAAAACTCACTGCGATAAATGGAGCATGAGCGCATTCTGTTCAGAATAAGGACAGACAACGCACACCCCATCCCCATATGAGGGATAACAATAATTCCTTAATTTATATAGCACACACAGATTATGCAGCGTTCACAGAGCTTGTCAAAATGGTCCCTGTCCCTATGGGGCTCACAATCTAATCAACCTACCAGTATGTTTTGGAGTGTGGGAGGAAACTTGAGGATCCGGAAACCCACGCAAACACAGAGAGAACATTCAAACTCTTTGCAGATGTTGACCTGGATGGGACTTGAACCCAGGATTCCAGCACTGCAAGGCTGTAGTGATAAGCACTGAGCCACAGTGCTGGTATTCCCTGGGATACCCAGCAATATAAAACATGTTGCCTTATCCTTCGGCACTGACTAATACAAGGTGAACCAAACATTAATTAAAGATTAAATCACCTGAAAGTTCTCCAAATCCATCCATGTAGTCCAGCCAAGTTCTCTGGAAATCAATTGTTCCATCAATTCTCTTTTGGAGAACAGTCCAGCCTCCTCCTCTATAGTCCATGTCACAGAAAGCCTGAGGGACATTTTAGCAGAAAATACATTGGGGCAGATTAATCAAGTTTCTGAAAGTCAGAATATTTCCAGTTGCCCATGGCAACCAATCACAGCTCAGCTTTCATTTTACCAGTGCTCATGAATATTTTAAAGGGGAGCTGTGATTGGTTGCCATGGGCAACTGGAAATATTCTGACTTTCAGACACTTGATAAATCTGCCCCATTATGATGATTTGAATGTATTTTATATCCTCCTTTGTAAAAATTGGTTTTCTAGTCATTTATGTTTCAGACCATGAGCCATCTTTAGAATGAGCTGAACTCAACTTTCCCGCAGGTATCACACTTGGTGTATGGTAGCAACATAGTGGATGAGATTTCTACTAATGTGGTGCCCCTTATAGTGCTCTCATGGCCATTATACCACACAAAAAAACTAAGAATTATCTAGACTTACTTTGAGTCTCCTTTAACAGTTTAAATTTGTTTGAGCAGAACAGGAGACATCCAGTAACACCGGAAGCGCCCGCTGTAAAAGACATCTCACAATATTCCGGCATATAAAACACTGATGTAATATCCTGGCATCACTGCTGGAATTCACAGAGAAAACTGTTCTTTATGAGACTAAGAAAAAATTGTATGAATTATACTTCCAGTACATAACGTCAGTGTATATAGGTCTCTTTTAGGTTACAATATTTTAAACTTTTGTTGGTCTTGCCTTGGGTGTGTCATAACTCAACTGTATATATAATATTGCAGAAAATGGCAATGTATAATATATGGAATATTGAAGAAGAATGTCTAAGCATAATCATAACGTGCAGCCAATCAGTGTATTACATTATTACAAGCAGATTTGGGAAAAAAACACCAAATTAACTGTGTCACATAAAGAGGTTTTCCAGGTCATTGATGTTGAGGATGGAGGTCTAGCAACATTGTTCAAGGCTGTCCCTATGGCTGAAAGCAGAACTTGTCACCTTCTGACAGACCTCTACATAAGTTTGATAGGATATCCCATAAATGTCCGATAAGCAGAAACCTCATCGCTGAACTAGAACGACAGCAACAGTAGAAAGTTGCTGTACTAAAATGTCTCCTCTTTTCACACCACTGCCTAACCAAATGGTTCCATACAGTCAAAAGACACTTAGCTTCCAGTAGTTGAATGGAGATGCTTGGGTATAATGCATTCCTTTTACCCGGTCCAACATATAATTGGTGGTTATCTTAAGTTTTTTCCAATGAAGAAGCTATATCTTGGGGTCAAAACATTACTGTCCAGTTTGCAACCACTTCCTGTCACTGCCTTTTTCTAATTATTGGATTCACAACCAAAAAGAAGTCCTGTTTTTCTAATTTTGTTACATTATTGGCTTAAATTTTGGCAACTTACAACCCGTCTTGATAATATATATCGTGTAACATATACACAGACACTTCAGTGAAAAGTTTGTGAAAGTGGTCAGCTCGAGGGAAGGGATGTTTTTTATGTTAGAGATGCTCTGGATTTAATCTTTTGATGAATGATGGAAGAACAGAGCCATATGTATCATACACATCACAGGAAGAAGAACACAGGGATTTCTGTTCTGAACTAATTACCTCAAATGGGAAGTGAGTTCCTTCTGGCTGGATAATGTATATTCCACTTGGAGCTTTTGAATTTGATCCAAAATTGTCCTTAATATCAGTGCAATCATATCCTGAGAAGAAATAATAGGGAAAGGTTTCCGCTTTACTAGAACAACAAGTACATTACATGTAATGCATGCATGTGTATTTAATAGGATTTTATCTGACATTAAAGGAACCTGATAGATGACAGGTCAGCAGGTATTGTGGCTTGTTGGACTTGCTCTTAAAAACAAATCCCCTAGAAATAGGGGTTGATTTCCCAAAACATCAGAAATCTACCTGGTGCCACAGGAGGAAATTTGTATTTACTGAGGGGTTCAGCCCTAGGGTTTATATTTATGAAATGTTTAAAGAAAACCTACCATTTGATTAGATGAAGCAAACATACCTTGAGAATGCTGAAGCTACATTGATGCAGGCACATATCTTGTTTAATCCCCGTGCTGAGTGGTTTTGCTGAAAAAACAATTATACAATTATGATAATGAAGCTCTGTCGCTTCTGTGCTGGGGCTCCAAGCTTCTCCTCTCACATTAAGTATGCGCTGCACCAGAGAATGATGTAATCACTGTGTTGTGCCTGACAGGCAGAAGAAGTCAGTCACTGCACCATCCCACAGCTGCTGTTTATGAGTGATCCAGCACAAGTTGATTAGTCCTGTCTGGACTAATACAGCTCTGTATAATTTGTTTATGAACTTCAAGCAGCATGCAATCCAGCTTTCCCAAGGTCCTGAATGTTGCAATTGTTTTTTTCAGCAAAACCACTCAACTCAGGGATTAAACAAGATATGTTTCTGTATCAGTGCAGCTACAGAATTCTCAAGGTATGCTTGGTTCATAATACAAGTTCATAACCTCTTAACACTCCATGACTTATCTGTAAATCATAGAGTTGTTAAGGATGTATGAAGAGGGCTCTCGGGGTGATTCTTCTTCATACACCTCCTGGGGTTAGCTACATTACGAATCAAACACCCAGTGATGACACCCACAATTGGAGATGGCACTGATCCTGGGTGTTAAGCTCTTAAATTACATTTTTTTAAAAGGAAAATTAAAATTCCCGGGGGCATGTGTGCGTCACCATCCTGGATAGACCGTCGCTCCTATGACGTCATCGGGGAGTGATGATGTGCTTCAATGCGTTGCATCACATTTTAAAAATTCATAAAAAGTGATTAAGATGTTGTGCAGTCCTCAAAATGGTATCAATGAAAACGTCATCACATCCCACACAAAATGAGAAGAAAATGGTGCAAATGTGTTTTTCCACCAATTTCACAGCATTTGGATTTTTTTCTCACTTCTCAGTGCACCGTATAGAATAATAAATACCAAAAGTACCCTTTGGTACATAGAAAATAAGCCCTCACACAACTTTGTACCCAGAAAAATGAAAAAGTTATACAATTTTGAAAGTGGGGAGTGAAAAACTAATGAAAAGGGCCGTGTCCCCGAAAGGGCTTAAATTTATCATATTCTTTTTGATATTGTGTGCTGCGAATATAACAACTTATTTTCATTATGTTCCGATATAAGGCTGCTCAGCTTTGTCCTCTTTCTTATACAAAAAGAAAATCTTTTGCCATCAGTGTTTGGGGTACCAAGGCACAATAACATAGAGCATCTTTAATGCCATGTATTCTGATATATTCCATGTTTTGTGAACAGATAGAATTAAAGATTGAACAGTTTAATGCTATGTTATATATTGTTACATCAGGATGATGAATACATACATTTTTTAGGACATAGCCACCGTATAATCTGTTCTCCCAGCTCATTTCATGATGTGAGTGCAGACTGACCCTAGTGCAGCAGCCAGCTGGACATCTTTATTAATGGTGGGATTATCAACCATAACATCCGAGCTCTCCAGAGGGAAATTAGAGATAACAGGATGTCTCCTTCTATAACACTTTATCCCAATAGTTTACATAACTCCATTCAGTAAATAATTTAATTACATTTTTTTTACTCAAATTCTTCAGCAGAGATTAAATTTATGAGAAATTTCAGAGTGACTAAACAATTTAAAAATTAAGAGGGTAAAATGGTCAAAAATAGGTAAAAAAATTAGAAGACAAAGGATGTTCATGACAATCTTTTTAACATAAAAGCTCTCTGATGGATAAAACTGGTTCAGATTTTTCAACTCATGCCCCTGGGTGAGAAGCAACTAGAAAGATATTTCTGCTGCAGTGGCCATTATAGGTGAAAACAGTATTACATTGCTGTTTGTTCTTGAAGGGTGCCTGTTAGCTCCCGGGTCAACTATAAATGAAACATAGGGTCTTAAAGGTGAGATTTCAACATCATATGCATGTCTTTCTTTAGTGTTGCTAATGTTGGATAGAATGTCATCCACACATAGCTTCTGTCACTGCAGTACTAAAATTATAATAAGACTAATGCAAATTTTAGTGGTAATCAGAATTCGTTTTTTAGGAAAAATATTAAATATGTTAATTATAAATACTTATAATAGGAAATAAATAGAAAATTAAAGATGTAATTGTGACAAGCCAAACATGGAATTCAACATAATTCTTCTTGCTTTGGGTTCTCAGTCTTCGGGTTTCTCTATCTCCTCTCGGGTCGCGACCGGCACACACAATGACGTCAGCCGTTTGCTGATGTCATTATGTGCTCCAGGGGCATCGCGTAGGGACCCAAAGAGGAGCCGGAGAAACCGGAAGACGACCCACAAGTACAGGAAACAGGAAGAGGAAGAGGACCAGTAGGGGCGTCAGAAAGGTTCCATAACATATATTCTTACCATGTGTCTGAAAGGGTCTATGAAGAAAAGGATCTGTCTGTTTTTTCAATACTTCTGCATTCAATAGAAGAACCTTATTGGTTAGTTCACTCACCTATAGGTAATAATGAAAGGATTAAGTAAAATAAACACATTACTGTATAATACAAGTTAAATACAAGATGTGCGAAATGGGAATGCATAATTTATTGATACATCGTGAAACTACCTTTGTACTGATATGAATGTTTATATTTTAACAGTTTATTTGCTTCATATATGAAAAAATAAGTGGCTTTCTAAAATCTACACATTTTAAGCTGCATAGACTGTGCAATCCCTAAATATAGGTGGCTGTCCTGCTGCACAGCACAATGCTCCTGGTTATAGCATGTCAAATTCCAGCTTAGAAAAGTATGGTTAAAGGAAAATACAATGGCAGTATTGGAGTATCTGTTGGGATGATCCCAAAGCAAAAGACTTCCGGCAGGAATTTTTGAATTGGTAAAAAGGGTAAGTACTATACCACTACTTCCTCTGCCACAAATCATTAAGTGGGTGGTAATGAGAATACAGTTGGTCCTGTACTGTTGGTACAAATGAAGTTTCAAGAATTTCTAATCACGAGTGCCTTGAGTGAGAAAAATGAAGTATGTTTTCTTTTCATGTACAATTATGAATAATCTAACAAAAAAGAATTCATAAGTATTAGCACCTGAGTTGAAAGGAATTCTAGAGATTTTTGGTGATCCTCCATCATGTTCTTCAACATCTTCTTAGTACTTCTTGCATAAGAGATCAAAGAGTTTTGCAGATTCTCTATAGTGGAGTAACAGTTACATTGATTACTCTAAGGTTAGTGTTAACATCTTAAGTATACACTTTCAGGACCACTTTACAAGAAGCACAAAGCTACGCTGAAAATTTCATACAACAGTCAGATTGGACACCCTTCAGCCCATAAGTAGAGACTGGGAAGGAAATATTTAGCTTAAAGAACAGATGCAAGTCCCTTTTAATTGGGTTGTAAAAAGCTTTAAAAGAATAACCTATAATCCAGTGTCTGATTTATGGAGGTCCAATCATTAAGAATGAGGCTCCTATGTCCCCCATGTAAATAAGCCATCATTCATGTACTCTCTCTATAATAATACCCAATGTTGGAGGATCCTCAGCAGCAACGTAAAAATGGAATACTTCAACAACGCTCCATGAATATGAAGAAACACAGTATCACCATTATCATAATTGATGTAATTCAAACAGATCGCACCCGTGATTCACACAGAACACACCCGTGGATAGGTGATAACATTAAAATTAAGACCAATCATATTAACTACTGTCATACTAGAGACAATAGAAAGATAGCTAGGCAAATATTTAGTTTGCTATCCCAATTGTATTCAATACCCTGACCAAAGTAGTGTGGCTTGCTAGTGCACTCTAGCAGCAAGAGAACCGGAGAACACTTCCCATAAGCCCGTCTTAGCTACACCCTTAGGGCCTTTTCCTAGCACACAATGCCAATATTACCTGGTTGTCTAGTCTGACTTATTATATACAAAACCTATAAATACTAATGGACCATTTACATATACATAAACATGCGCAATGCAATGCAAGGAGGATGCTGCCCAGCACCTCCCCGACACGTGTTTCGTCCGGCAGGACTTTGTCAAAGTCCTGCCGGACGAAACACGTGTCGGGGAGGTGCTGGGCAGCATCCTCTCCTCAGCGCCCTTATACTCCAAACCCACCAGGTCAGGTACAGGTCATCACTACCCTCTGTGCGCTCCTTGTTTATGCATTGTGATATTTTTCTACATTACCTGCTTCTGTGATGTAATTAGCACCTTTTGGCTATGCACTAAGCACTTTAAATTTGTCTACTTCCTTGTCAGCCATTGTGTGCTCGCTGCCCAGCACCTAAAACTACACTACCCTTTTGTTATGTTCTATTTTTTTTTTAAAAATGACTTCAATAAATTTTTGCATTTTTATTACAATTTATGCTCATCTCCTTTTTCCATTGGTGTTGTCTGACTTATTATATAACCTCTTAAAAAATAAGCAAGGGCGGAATACATAGAGAAGCTGAGAAGAGAAGATAATCTGTGTACAACACTGGCAGCATACATCAGAGGAACCATAAGAAGGTCAAAATGAAGCACAGTGACCAAGCCAATATGTGGTGTACAGAAAAAAAGATTTAAAAAATCCATAAATATAATTTTCGAATTTTATGTCAATTTTATGTCAGGCAATGCAAATCTCTACGAAGAAGAACTCTTAATTCTAACCCTAGTCAAAAGCCTCTCACTAAGCTAAACCACTGTCCTACATTGTACTAGTGAGATGCAAAGACATAGAAACAGCGCTGTCTACGGATGGGGAGTCTGTTCCTTCTAGAACTGATATACTGGTTTGGCTTTAATCCTGCATCAATTCTTTGGGCTTCTTGAAAGTCATGCTTGATGTTAAGGGGGTTGCCTTATAAGTTAGCAAAATGGCAATATTTTTCTTATCCCATTCTGGAAAATATTTCATAGAAATAAAGCTGACGACTAATCAGTACACAGTTGAAAATGTTGGCCACTCCATCTCCACGTGTAAACCACACAGCTTATGTGTTTCATTTGTATATGCAACAAGATTTTGTGGTAACATAGCTGTTTCGTGGTATATACACACGGAGTTCTTTATAGATTCTGCATGTCTATGTTAATGTACTTACTGCACATGATGAATTTCTGCTCACGTACTATTAGTGAGATTTCTTTGCATGTCTGAAGACATTTGTCCTGACTCCCTGTCACGCTGGTAGCTTTGCTTTTCCTCTTTATTGATGAGGTGACATTTTTGAGAGACTCTTCCATAACATTTACTGATGCTGACCCCACATTACCCTGCAATGCAAAAATACAAAAATAATATAGATGGGAGGCTTCATATTTACAATGAACAGCATTGTTTTTGTAATGGGATGAGAGAACATTTAAGGCCACGTTCACATGGCAGAATTTTACTGTGAATTTTTTTTTAAGTCAACAATAAACTTTATTAAAGTGAATTTGGAAAGACAATCTGCACAGTGAAGAAAAGACATGGGTGTGAATACTTAATACATTGCAGAGTAGCTTGGCTTTGGCTTTACACAATTTAAACCGATATACACAAGTGTCTGTCAAATACTGCTGTAAAACACAAATGCTGTGCAAAATAATGGAGTAAAGTACAAAAACAAAACCTACCGCAGTCTCCCCACCCCTCCAAAAGACTTGATTTGTATTGAGCACAAAACAGAACGACCGCATGGCTTCTCATCATGGTTTTGCAATGTATGACATACTGAACGTCTGTTGCTTCTCGAAAATACCATCGGTCTGGACATAATTTGAACCCCTTAACACATAATAGCACATTGTATATATCGCACGTTTATGTATATATTGCAGCTGTCATTATTCTGCAAGGAACAGGATTGGAGAGAACTCAAATCTTGGCAGTTCAACGGTTTAATAAAAGTTCCTTAGATGTCTAAAGTTCTTCCCCAGTGACGTGATAGTGGAGGGTCAATAGGCTGCCATGGCAGACTTATTAACTGATTATCTTTAATCTATTACCATTAACCGCTTCAAACCCCATGCGGTAATAGTATAGCTTTGCTGTCATGCAGACGTGGGGTTTGCTGCATGTTGCTTTTATCTGGATGCTCCACTAACGTGTGTGGGGTTGACATTTTTATATCCCAGCTGCAGATTTCATACCATCGTCCCTGCAATGCTGGAGATCAAATTGTAGAAGATGTCAGTGGCTCCTAATGTAAATGCTTGGATTTTGCATTATCTAACTAACTGTCTACAAAGTGTTGGTAGGAGCGACCCTTTCGGAAGAATTCTTAAGTACTACGGGAGCAGCTCATGGTATGGTGCTTGCACCATTTATGTTAACCATCTACACCTCTAATTCTATAAAAGATGTCCCGAAGTCTTTCTTACAGAAGTACTCCAACGTCTGGGTTCTAGTTGGGTGCACTAAATATGATAAAGGCGACCCATGGGACATGTACCAAAGCTCACAGGAAATCCAAGTGCTTTCGCTTTTCCAGTCCCACCAGACCCTATTCTTACGTGCTCCCCGTTGCACTCATGTAGCTGAAATCACAAGTAAAGTATCACCCACTGAAAGGGCTGAGAGGATTTTACAGATAGCCACATATATCTATTAGCCCTATATCTCAGGCTAGGAAGAAGCCAGCAGAATGATACTGGTATAGTTGGAATTGTTGTCATGAGCTCTCTCCAGCCGCGCTAAAACTATTTTTTGTCAGTAACTTTACAGTTACGCTTTAATGCTACTGAGACTAAAGACTTTGTTATTAATTTCTCGACATAAGCAAGGTCACACCAGTGAAGCCAATAGTTATTAATGTAGCTAACACTGAGATTGTCTCGAAGCATAAATACTTTGGGTGAGTGGATAGAAGAGAAGTTGAATTGGCAAGTTCAATCCTAATGTAGGAAGGATTGTTTCATTTTGCATTCTATTTTTTGCATTGTAGTTGTTATTTTTCTTCAAGAGACATGAAAAGACTACAAATGTGATTAAAAAGTCAAAAAGTCAGTGGCCTTTGTAGGTCTTATGGTGGACAATTGGGAAACTGTCCTGTCAAAACAAATATTATCCAGGTATTTTAAAATAGAACTAAAAGGTTTTATTCAATTAAGGTGCCAATCTGAAATTTACCACAATATTTTTTCTTCTATCTGCACTTTCATTAGTTTGTAAGGGTCAGAGCTGTATAAATAGTGATTACATATTTAAATGAACCAGCATAGATAGTACTATCTGCTCTCAAAGGCATATTAATATATATATATAACATGATTTCATATGTATTATTTCTATACTTTGATAATTTATGTTATTGCTTTTATCTGTGTTTTTTATGTTATTCTATGTGGGGGTTTTTGTAAAGTGATTTGATGCTTAAATTTGGGAATAATGAATTATCTAATGAAGGACAAAAGAAAAGCTACAATTAATTAACAACACTGTCCGACCCTTACTTTATTTAGGGCTTGGTACATATTTGATATTTTTTTTTATCAATGGTGGATAAAAATATTGAAGCCTCAGTTAGTTATAAAATGGCACTTAAATAACGTCAGCTTGTCCAGGAAGAAAGAAGCCCTCATACATCTACAGTATGGCAACATAAAGTGAAGTGATAATTCAGAAGGCAGAGCAGCTAAAAAATTGAAACTAAAAAAATTGAAACTAAAAAAAATGAAACAAAAAAAAGAAAAAAGATGTCAGGGTCTTTAAAGAATGAACTGTACAGATCCATATTTTGCTTACATGGAGACGTTTGTACAAACTAAACAGAAACTAAAGCCAGAAAACACTTTCTCTAACATTATAGTACATATAAAATGTAAAAAAAAAATGTAACAGAATTGGCAGCAAAATGTTAAATCTTTGTAACAAGAAAAATACAAGAGAGATGTGGGAGTAGCTGTCAGGGGGCAGGTCACACAAGGCTACTTTCAACATGTTCTCTCACAACATAAAACAAGCACACGAAAAAAAATATCCTGAAACCGCAGAAAGTAATTTATAACTCTTCCCACCACTGTAATATGTAGAATAGTGCATCACTGAGGCGAAATAAATACATCATATAGAGATTCTATGAGGACAAACTCAGACAAACAGTCATTAGGTGTAAAATACTGCAGATTTTAAAGGGTCTCACACCATCAGAACCATCAGGTATATAGGAACTAAACACCGGTGTCCGAGAGGTTCTAAAGGGAAAAAGGATGGTAGGTGGAGTCTCTGTCATACCCACCTCCCAAATTTCCAAAAAAAGAAGTGTAAAGTCTGCTCACCGATCCATTGCATGAGGGTCCGTGCTGTATGATTTGAAACTTAGTAAAAAAAACACAATATGACTAAAACACAGATATCGCGAGCCGGGCGATACGCGTGGGGCTCTCTCTCCTCCCCAGACCGCAACTACCTAGCTGGTAATATAATTCTTTATATTTGCATATTTCCACAGATTATCCACTTTGGACCATATATTGATTACTGTATTTACCATTTACATGAGTGATTTGTTTACCTCTTTTTGTCTTGGTCCTAAATATATGTTTACATTGCTTTTTTAAGCCTATTATTTACATCTATTGTATACTGTGGTTCGTCTGTGATTTATTCATGTGGCGGGACTGGGGAGTTCGTATGCGATGTACACCCAACTTGTCTTTTGGGTTTTTAAGTATGTTTTAACATGATTTACTAATAAAGTTTAATTTGTGTCATTTATACACATCTCCTTTTGTGTCTTATACATAGATCACAAATTAGAGAATTATTAAATGACACGTTAACGTATAGACTTCTCCCGGGCAACCCCAAAAATATTTTCATGAAAAAACTTCAGGCATTGGTAGATGAGGGCAAGAGTGCAGGTATCTTCTCTGAAAAACAGGCCAAATATCTGATTAGATGTAATCCAGTAACACCTATCTTACATACGCTCCCCAAGGTCCGTAAAGACATAACACCCCAAACCAACGCGCCCGATAGTCTCAGGAATAGCCTCACTAAGAGAGTATGTGAGTGGCTGGATTCAAAACTACAGCCATTGGTACGGCATATCCCAGGTTACCTACAGGATACTAGGGATGTTTTAAGGAATATGTGTTACATCACATGGTCGGCCTGGTTTTTCTGTCTAACATAACCTCCTTATATTCATCTATTCCCCAACAGGTGGCAATTGAACATCACTTGAATAAGTACAGTGGGTATGACAGCGACAAACAGACATTCATCAAGGAAGTCGTGTGGTGTTTACTCAACCATAACTACTTTCTTTTTGATAACAAGTATTATTTACAGCTATCAGGAGTATCCATGGGGGCTAAGTTCTCTCCATCCCTGGCCAATTTGGTTATGGTGTGGTGGGAGGAGTTCACTATCTATACAGTAGAAAATCCGTTCATGAGAGACAACTTCTGGTACGGCAGGTATGACATACTGATTGTGTGGTCTGGTGATGTGCCTGCCGTGCGGAATTTGTCTCCTACCTCAACAACAATTCCATAAATTCACATATACCATATATAGGGAAAGTATTATGTTTTTGGATTTAGTTTTGCAAGCTGAAGAGGGTAGAACAATTAGAACTATGACACATAGAAAAAGTACAGCAGGAAATACCATTCTCCATGCTAAAAGTTCTCACCCGAAACACAATATGTGCTATATCAGTGGGAGAACTCATGAGATCTAAAAGCAATTAATTATACATATGAGGAGGACTACAAAAAGGCGGCCTCTCAAATCAAACAAAGGGTGAGCAAAAGAGGCTATCCCAAGTGCTTACTTAACCGAGCAGAGGGAATTGTGAACAATGAAAACAGAGAGGACATGCTGACAAAGAAACCCTTTTATACCAGAAAAAAGAAGAGTAAAATACCATATCTGATATTAGATTACAGTAACCATTGATACATAAATTTTTACCTGTGCTACAAGATGAGAAGTTGACCGAAATTTGGGATGGTGGGTGCTAGGTAGTATCCAGACGCTCAGCCACTATTGGGAACAAAATCTCCCTAAGGCCGGCGCCACACGTGGCGCTTTTGTCTGCGCTTGCAAACGCAAACGCAGACAAAGTCGCGCCCACCGGGGCGGGGCCTCGGCCCGATCGCATCGGCGTTTCTATGGAAACGCCTGCGATCGGCAACGAGCCGCCGGTGTTTTGCGCCGGCCTCAGTGTTTTTACACCAACTAAAAGAGTGGAGACCTGGTTACAATACAAGGGTTCCTACAAATGTGGAAGGCACCCTTGTAAAACCTGTAGGTTTGCGAGAATTACCCAGACATTTAAAAATACTGAGGGCACACATGCATATAACATTAAGCGATATGCTAACTGCAACAGTACGTTTTTAGTTTATGTTATCAGGTGCACGAAATGCAACAAAACGTACATAAGCAGCACCATTAGACTGCTCAAAAAAAGGTTTTTGGCACATTTGAATGACATTACAGGCAGTCCCTGGGTTTCATACAAGATGGGTTCCTAAGGTTTGTTCTTGTTGAATTTGTATGTAAGTCGAAACTGTATATTTTATAATTGTAGTTCGAGGCAAATTTTTTTTTGCCCTAGTGACAATTGGAATTTCAAATTTTTTTTTCTGTAATGGGACCAAGGATTATCAATAAAGCTTCATTACAGACACCTTACAGTAGATCATTGCAGTCTGGAACTATAGTAAAGCATTTAGAGAGCTTCAGAGGGGTCCGTCTGTAACTAGGGGTTGTCTGTAAGTCAGGTGTCCTTAAGTAGGGGACCCCCTGTAATTACCTCAAAAAAA
This sequence comes from Engystomops pustulosus, assembly GCF_040894005.1. Taxonomy (NCBI): domain Eukaryota; kingdom Metazoa; phylum Chordata; class Amphibia; order Anura; family Leptodactylidae; genus Engystomops; species Engystomops pustulosus. The sequence continues at coordinate 32,763,665 of NC_092412.1, forward strand.
GGCACACAGATCAAATTACAAACTACAGTGGTAAGGCTGTTTCCAATGTAGCAAGACATTTTTTTTTAAAAACATGATGGTAATACAGAAGGCTTTGCCATAGAACAAATATACATGAATGGAAGAGGAGGGGATAAAGAAAAAATGCTAAGGGAATCGAGAAGCTTTCTGGGACACACCCCCCGATTTGTGTTGCATGAAAGCCGGCGAAGATGTGCCAAAATCCAATCGTGTGCGCCAAAAACCCGGGGCAATTAAGGGCAAATAATCGGGAAACCCGAAAGGAATGCGTCCCTAGTAAATGTGCCCCAGTGTTTTTATCTTGTTGAAGCAATCTTATCCGTTGTCACGAATAGCGAACATATCAATAGCTACAATATATATAGTGTTTTTCTCCTGTTAAAGTAATCCTATGTTGCTCTTTATAGTTTAATTTGTTGCCCTTGTTGTCATTTATGTCTGGGAAAGTTAAAGTTTATACAAGATATTCTTACCTTCTAATGTAGCTAATTGGATACGCCAGTAGGATGTCAGGCACTAAAAAAGCAGCGTAGGTGTGGCTTCATGCTACCTGGTTTACTATGGTTACTGCATTGTTTGGACGTGTACGCATCCTTTTACCTGGGACCAGGGTTTGGGAGATAGACAGGTATGATGTAGAATCAGGGGGATAGCACTCCAATAGGATTATGTTCACACATGCGGTTATATTCGAATTAGAAATAGTACATCCAGCAATGCGGAAAATATGTATCTATATCGGAGGCTTCATGATGTTATTTGGTATGGTAGGCGATACAGGGAACTATAATTAATTTGACGAAACTAGCAGGACCTACAGGCAAAAGGGGGTATAAGTAAGTGCACCACATTGATGTGTCATATCGTGTATACAGTACAATGAATGTAGTAGTTTGTGGGTTTTAACAATTAGTTTGTTTGTGTGCATTTTAATTTAATGGACAGCACACGGGTGGGAAGGGGGGAGAAACTCAAACAGGTGGAGCAATGAAGGAGACACCAAACAGCCCTTATAACGTGTGTGCTCTATCATTATTCACAACACAGCCATGAGGAAGGACGCAAAGTGCGTTTGAAACCAGCTGCTGATGTGTGTTTTTTAAAGCTGTTACATCCGAAATTTTTATGCACTTTGACTACGGTCCGAAAATAAAGGCATGGAGTTCAAACATTGGTGTCCAAGTGTCCAACAAGAGTGGAATACCTACCTCCCTACTATACTGTTCTGTATAACAGGACAGTTCCTTTTTTTCAGGTGGTGTCATGCAAGGGTTTTTGAAACTGTGACTAGAGCAGCAACCCGTGTCTGCAGCATGCCCTGGTGGGCCGATGGTGGTTGGCATTTGATCCTTAGGTTACTTGTCCGCCTGCGCACTGTGGAGCACAAGAGATCACTCTACTGTGAAACACTAAAGGCTTGGCCTAGTTACAACTACACAACACCTGGCAAGTAGCCAAAGATTAGAATCTTGTGTTCATGGCAGCTAATGAAGATGAATATGACTGTTTTGCAAGTTCTAACACAATGACTGAAACAAAATCCATCAAGTTTAAAGATTTGTTTAGTGTCACACACTTGCCAATGTGTTCATTACATAACACCATCTCTTTTTACATTTTGCACAATGAACTAATTGATGTTGCGGCAAGCGAAATATCAAGTATGCCACCCATCCCAGGCTAGGGTGTTAGTGACAGGCATAGAGGATCCACAGCATGTGCATGGTGCTTGGTAGAGTTGTACAGAGAGATGGATAGTCGATAGATATAGCTGCTTTGACTCTTGCAGATTATTAGTACAATTTCCTTTTTATGGTTTCCATGGTAAAGCTACGGCAGCAGAGGATAGCCACCATCAGCTCTCATTATAACCTACCAAATGCAGTACACAGTCCATGACCGATATATCATTGAATATGAGAGAGAACTACAAAGAACCACATTAGATATGTCTACTGGATGGTGGTCCACAAGGTTCAGGCGTTGTAGAGGACAACAAACTGGGGCAAACTGAATTCACAATTGATCCCTTCACTACACTAGACCAGTGATAGCAAACCTTTTAGAGACTGAGTGCCATAACGACAACAAAAACCTGCTTCCTTATTGAAAAGTGCCAACATCAGAATTTAGGCAGTAACTTATTTCTCGCTCCTCTGTCACAGGTTTCAATCATATTAGCATCCTGAGGACACAAATACAGTACAAAGAAAGTGGAGAAATTTGGTGTATCATTGTAGCTTCCCTCCAGGGTCCCCTGAACAGGAAGAATGGTGGGACCTGGAGCAAATCCAGCTCTGTCCACACCTTCTCGCTCCTCCAGTAGTCTCAGATAGTCCAGGATGTGTGTTTGAAAATAGTCCGGAGCACGGCATGTCCTGGGTTTCCATGGACTTCAGGAGGAGGCCTTGAGTTCTGTCTAGTGAACTCTGTGCTAGGGTGATGGCCTGGGTGCCCACAGAGAGGGCTCTAAGTGCCACCTCTGGCACCCGTGCCATAGGTTCGCCATCACTTCACTAGACCATCAGAGGATATAGACGATAAGCTTTTTACAACACAGTTCTTAGAGAAACATCATCATAATCTGAACTTGGATGTAGAGGACTTAGTTTTTTTTACTAGGGTGGTGGTTTCTATTAAAAAACATCAGAGTTGTAGTAAAAAAATTTTACCGATCAGTTTGGCGGCTTCCAGCAGCAGTATACCACAACTTATAGACACCTCTCCAATAATTTTATCTCTCCAGCCAGCCAGACAGCGGCAGGATTAAGTCATTATATCTTAATTCCAACTTTTAACTTCAAGCATCAAAATGTTCCAGCTCCTGAGTTGGATGTTCCAGCTTCTGAGTTGGACGTTCCAGCTCCTAAATGGATTTAACAGCGAGTTAACAGAACAGGGCGGCTGTCATCATCCTGCTACTAGTGTGCTTCACATGTTCCAGTTTTCATGGTGTTGAAGCACAAGTATAAAAATGTCATTCTATAAAGAATATATATTGTTTCTTCTCCTAATGGCACTCTAAGGTCCCTACACCTTAAAAAAAACACCTACCAGCAGTTTTGACCATAAAAATCTGCAACCAGTGTTAGGGATTGTCCCTGGTGATCTGTGTATCCATACTTTACAGGTTAATAGAAGCAGGAGTGTGAAATAAATATTCATATGCTATTGCTGTAGCTTATAGTGTGCTCTTACCTGCTCAACACAGCTAAATGTTGAAAGTTAAAGAGAACCTGTCATGCAAACTATGCTTAAAAAGCACTGCCCTTATCCCAAAATGGTTCCTTTCCAGCAACGTTGAAAAAATTCAGTTTGTAGACTCGTATGCAAATCACCTGATGTGAGTCCCATGACAATATGTGAGTCCTGCATATTCAGAGGTTACTTGCATTGCCCTGCCTCAGCGTTCCTGATTGTCAGGTCTCGCTGCTTATGAACATGACGCGATGTGGAACATTGAGAGAGCTCTGTTACATCATTGGCCACTTCATGTGACCAGGGTGATGTTCATCAAAATTTGTTACATTTGCAAAGCCCATGTATGTGTCTGATCACATGAAATCACAACAGCCTCCATGGATTTCTACTCCTTCCCATTCTCCATGGAGGCTGCTGTGATTTCATGTGATCAGACACATACATGGGCTGTGCAAATGTAACAGAAGCTTTGATGACATCACAAGTGATGTGCTGTGATCATGTCATGATACTGTCATGTGATCACATACATACATGGGATAGACATTGCTGTAGTATGAGGTTGTAGTATGAGAATCAATGGATAGCCACAAGTGGCACATTACTATGGCCCTAGAGGAAGACAAAGTGTTATAAAGCTCTTGGCACACATCTTCCATTGCTAGGATCAATGTCTATGGACATGACAGGACAAGTACCTTATAAATCTTTTATTGAAAGCCACAACATCACAAACAACTTTAGATATGACACAGCTACAGCATATCAAGCAACTGCATACAGTTACAAGAAAAAAAATCTTCCTACAAAAGACACACAGTCAGGTCATCTTTATGGTAAAGTCTAACCCAAACGTGGATCATAAAGAGAGAAACCCTATAAGGGACAGGTGTATCTACAAAAAGCCTAGCAATACTAATTCATGCTATACAGTGTATTAATACTGTCATATGTTGCCTACATAACAGTGCAGTGTCAAGATAACAAGAATACAAGTAGAAAATAAAGTAGTAACTCTTGCAGTATATATCCAAGAAATATGAGGTATATCCTCTGTTGTCCTGTGCATCAAAACACCAATATCCATCTGTGCTATCCATTAAGTGCTGTGCAGTGGTGACCTAATGTCACTTCCTGTATAATAGTATATACTGTAACTATATGAACACATATCTAATATTAGTTCTATACTACATTTTATGAAAATGTGACAGGCAAGCATTAGAGTCACTTACCTTTGCGGAGGGCATGGAATAGTCACTGGTCAGCGTGCATTCTCCTCTATGAAACACAATGTGGCAGAAGATCAATATAGCAGCATAGAGGTGCATCATCTTTTATTAGAAGAAATGCAAACACTTGAGAACCCTTCAGATTTCCTTCTGAAAACACAGCAGACCGCAGATGCTGCAGATGAAGGTTACTGGATACAGAGCTGTAGTAGAAACGCCAGCTCTACCGCCTGGATCTAATCATGACAAGAAAGAAAAAAAAAACCTCACAAGCCGAGCTCAAAGCTAATTTAGAATCTGAAAAGAATCCACTTGTTATTAATTAACACAATTCATTAAAGAACTGTCAATATTATTGTTTTTCATACTAAAATTAGAAAAATAAATTGAAAACAAATTATGACCCGAAGCTTCTCCTTTTGAAAGTTTTATCAATCCATATATATATATATATATATATATATATACATATAAATATATACAGGCAGCCCCTGGGTTATTTACAAGATAGGTTCTGAAAGTTTGTTCTTAAGTTAAATTTGTATGCAAGTCGGAACTGTATAGTTTAGAATTGTAACCCCAGTCGGAATTATTTGGTCTCTACGACTATTGGATTTTAATAACGTTGGGTTGTCACAAGAACCAGGATTAACAAAAAGGCTTCATTGCAGACACTTTTGATAACTGGTACAGATGTTTATTATAGCCTGGAGCTAAAGCACAGTAAAATACTAACATCCAGAGGTCCATCTGTAACTAGGGGTCATCTGGAAGTCGTGTGTTCTTAAAAAGGGGACCACATATATATATATATATATATATATATATATATATATATACACACGTTATAGCTGTCTTGTCACTTAGCTCTTACAGGATAATGAAAAGCAAACATGCCTAGCTATCATATACTCTGATATGATATCTATGAGGAACTGATATTTCCTGGAAAAGTTACACATCAGATCAGGCAAATTACTCACCAGTAATGTTTCCCAAATACTTGTACAAGACTTATTATATCCAAAATTGGACAAGTCTGTTCCTGTTAATCATCTGATTTGCAATCTTCATTTTCTAAAAGTTTGCCTCTTTTTAGTATCTGTGTGTACATTTACAATCTTCTCTTTAACCCCTTAATGCTCTGCGCCGTAGCTCTACGGCGCAGAGGTATAAGGAGTGTATGAAGAGGGCTCACGGGCTGAGTCCTCTTCATACAAAGGTGGGGCTTGTTGCATATTGCAGCAAACCCCCACCGCTAATAACCGCGGTCGGTGCTTGCACCGTTAGCGGCTATTAACCTTTCCATTGCCGCCGGCCATCTTTATTACGATCGCCGCGCCCCCCAACGTCATCGGGGGGCTGCGATTGGTTGCCATGGTAGCCTCAGGTCTTCGTTTGACCCGAAGCTATCTGGCTTCTGCAGATTCGTTACAATGAGCCAGTGGCTCATTGTAATGAATGAGCTGCAAAAATGCCATATATTGCAGTACAGAAGTATTGCAGTATATGGTAGGAGCAATCTGACCATCTAGGGTTAATGTACCCTAGATGGTCTAAGAAATAGTGGAAAAAAAAAGAAAAAAAAAGAAAAAAAAAGAAAAAGAAAGTTTAAAAAATAAAAAAAATTTTATAAAATATTAAAAATTCAAATCACCCCCCTTTCCCTAGAACTGATATAAAACATAATAAACAGTAAAAATCACAAACATATTAGGTATCGCCGCGTCCCAAAATGCCCAATCTATCAAAATATAAAACCGGTTACGGCCGGCGGTGACCTCCGAGGTGGGAAATGGCGCCCAAATGTCCGAAATGCGACTTTTACACCTTTTTACATCACATAAAAAAGATCAAAATGTCGCACAGACCTCAAAATGGTAGCAATGAAAACGTCGGCTCATTTTGCAAAAAATGACACCTCACACATCTCCGTGCACCAAAGTATGAAAAAGTTATTTGCGTCAGAAGATGGCAAAAATTTTTTTCTTTTTTGCACACATTCGTTTAATTTTTGAAAATGTATTAAAACACAATAAAACCAGTATGAATTTGGTATCACCGCGATCGCACCGAACCAAAGAATAAAGCTGAGGTGTTATTTTGAGTGCACAAAGTCGAAAAAACTGAGCCCACAAGAACGTGACGCACATGCTTTTTTTTTTTAATTTTTTAAATACAGGAACAGAACACCGGCAACTTTTTGTACCTCCCATGAAGTGTTTACAATCCCTGAAACACACAGGTTATGTGTGGTGGTCTACTCAGTAGATCCTCAGACTGGGAAAGTAGTTATAGGATAACATGGCAACTGGTCAACATAAACAGTTCATTTGTCTCATAGTATCTTGGATTTTGACAGCAAACAGTCCTGCTTCCTCACCAAAACAGTCTTTACTCAAAAAAGGACTTGGGAAGAACTTTACTGTTTCTTCTAGTTTTGCATCAGTATGCTGTACTCCTGGCAGCAAGGAGGGGGACACTGTTGTAGTTTTTTCCAAATTCATGTGGCATCCATGGTGCTGTATTGGATGCAGTAGATCCCACACAAACCTCCAACTAATTCCTAGGACCAATCTGGCACCGCAATTTTGAATCCTTTACTTCATACTGTGGATAATATAATATATTTTCACAGACTTATATAGCTTCATGCCATACCTACCCCTTTTATTGGGCAAGTATAAGCAGAGGTGTAATCAAACCACCAGTAAGTAGTTAACAAATCAAATTGGTACCAATTCTTAGGGGTGTATTCCTGCATGTGTTGTATCCGGGTCATTTGGGGAGGGCACTCATCATTATCGCTGTAGTAGACACATCTAGTGTACTCTAAAATAATGCATGTCTCTGGTCCAGTAGTTGACCACTGACATAGTATATTGTATCTGGGTCATTTGGGGTGGGCACTCATCATTATTGCTATACTGGAGAAATCGTAATATACTGTGGACCAGAAGGAATGAATTGTAAGTTTTTGGTTATACACATGAAAAGTAGAAGTGTATGGAACTGTGTCTCCTCTTGCGCTCCCGCGTCTGGGAATGTAGACAACAATCACTGTTCCCCTCAGTGTTGCCCTCTTACTCCTTCTCCGGCCAGTTGTATTATAGAAAATAACAGCATCAGGTTATAATTTGGTTTAGGTAAACTGGCATCTTTTTATACCACACCTTCGACTTTTTGGCTCTGTAGGGCTACATAACCTGATCTGAAAAAATCCAACCCTCCCTTGTAATTATTTATGGTCCTTGAAACACACAGACTTGGTGGTCTACTGTAGGTGCTAAGCCTTGGACTGTGCTTGATGGATAGCATGGTGACTGGTCAACATAAACAATACATTTGTCCCAGATTGTCTTAGATCTTCATGGCAAACTGCCCTGCTTCCTCAACCACACATTATTGACTGAATAAAGGACTTAGGAAGAACTGCACAACTTTTTATTTGGCCTCAATATGCTGTTCCTTCTGGCAGCAATGAGGGGGACATTATTGTAATAGTTTTCCAAATCCATGTGGCTTCCATGGTATTAGATGCAATAAATCCCAAACTATCCTCCAGATTATTCCTAGGACCAACCTGGTACCTCAATTTTTGAATCCTCTACTTCATACTATGGATACAAATATATATTTTCACAGGCTTACAAATCTTCATACCATACCTATCACTTTTATTGGGCAAGTATCGGTGGTGAATAGGAGGTGATGTGCTCCCTGTATAGATCCCCCTTTTGTCCTTTACCTCTGGGTGTTCCATTTCTACAATATAAACATATGTGCTGCTTAGCGTGTGTAGATGAAAAGAACACAGGATCAGAAGTGTGATATAATAAGCAAAATCAAGGAGGAAAACAGTAAGAAATAAGGGAGTATCATATAACAAGAGAATGAAAAATATAAGGGTAAATCAAAATATACAGTCAGATGATAAGGTACAAGCTAATTGAAAACAACAAAACAAATAAGTAAATGATTAACACTTGATATAGAATCATAAAAACGATCATAAATAACTATCCCAAAATTCCTAAAATATCCAGCAAGTCTCCGACATCTTTAAGATGCTGTGGTGCTCCTAATACAAATTAGTCCCACTACTACAAATGTCACCAATATATTCACTTGTGCTCCTGGCAGCAAGGAGGGGGACACTGTTGTAATAGTTTTCAAAATTCATGTGGCATCCATGGTGCTGTATTGGATGCAGTAGATCCCACACAAACCTCCAACTAATTCCTAGGACCAATCTGGCACCGCAATTTTGAATCCTTCACTTTATACTATGGATACTATAATAGATTTTCACAGACTTATATAGTTTCATGCCATACCTACTCCTTTTATTGGGCAAGTATAGGCAAAGGTGTAATCAAACCTCCAGTAAGTAGTTAACAAATCAAATTGGCACCAATTCTTAGGGGTGTATTCCTGCCTGAGTTGTATCCGGGTCATTTGGGGAGGGCACTCATCATTATCGCTGTAGCAGACACATCTAGTGTACTCTAAAGTAATGCATGTCTCTGGTCCAGTAGTTAACCACTGATATATTGTATTTGGGTCATTTGGGGTGGGCATTCATCATTATTGCTATAGTGGAGAAATCTTAATATACTGTGGACCAGTAGGAATGAATTGCAAGTCTTCGGTTATACAAAGATATAGCAATATAACTATGGATTGTTGATAAACAATTGCTACATGTCAAACCATAAAATAAATCAGATCATCAGTATAGAACAGGAGAGAAAAAATGATTTTCACTGTATCCAAATACCACCCTTCAAAGTCTACCCTCATCTAAGGGTATACTAGGTATTTCTGATTTAATGGGAATTATTTTATTTTTTTTAGGAGCGGTAGAAATAAAAGTAATTATTAGTACTAAATTGATTCAACAGCAACTGGTGAGAGATAAGTTTGTTAGCAATTACTAGTACAGAGGCCAGGATTAGAAGGATAGGTCTCACAGAAGTGAGTGATCTCTTTAACAATCCCTCTGGAAGAGCAAACAAGGCATCAAGAGTACAATTCGGTTAAGGAAAACTGCCACCTTTTTATACCACACATTAGATTTTCTTTTGCCACTGATCTTGAAAATCCAACCATCCCATTGAAGTATTTATGATCCATGTGACACACAGGCTTGGCAATCTACTGTAGGTGCTAAGCCTGGCTTTGTGGTTACTGGATAACATGGTGACTGGTCAACATAAACAATGCATTTGTCTCAGTTTGTATTAGACAACCACACAGTCTTTACTCAATTAGACTCTACAATTTATTTGCCTCAATATGCTGACAGTAAGGAGGGGGGACACTATTGTATTAGTAGATGCATTAAATCCTATACTATCCTTCAAATTATTCCTAGGACCAATCTGGCACCTCAATTTTGAATCCTTTATTTCATACTATGGATACTATTATATATTTTCACAGGTTTATAACGCTTCATACCATATCTACCCCTTTAATTGGGCAAGTATTGGAAAACCTGGGCATCGGGAAAGAGCTCAGCAGCAACCTGACAAGTGGCTTGTGACTCTGGAGAGGGTCCAGAAAACAGTTCCTCAGAGTATGCCGGATCAAATTCCAAATTTTCCTGGGGGGAAGGAGGTTGAGGTGGAGGAGCTGGAGGAGTGCTCACTTGGGTAACATGGGTGGACTGCGTGGAAGACTGACTGGTGGACAAATGGCTTGAAGCATTGTCCCCAATCCACGACATCACCTGTTCACACTGTTCTGGCCTCAACAGTGCTCTACCACGAGTCCCAGTAAGTTGAGACATGAACCTAGGGAGTGTAGCTCTGCGTCATTCCCCTGCTCCCTCATCAGCAGGTGGTGCCTCACCCCGCCCAGGACCACGGCCTCTAACCCCTGCAGTAGATGGACGCCCACGCCCTCGTCCTCTACCCCTAGCCCTCGGGTTTAACATTTTCCAAATAAAAGTCTATTTTATAGACAAAAGAGAATTATAAACTGTAATTTTTTTTGGTAATTTTTTGGGGATTTATAGAAGAAAAAAATGTGCAGAAGAAATCAGACAGCAAAGTCAGAAGATGATTGCTATGGCTAGTTTCTAACCAACACAGACAATTTTTTTTAAATGTCCCCGTATTGATGTGAACAAAAGACCGTATTTGATTATGCCACACGTGACGTACAGTACGCTTCACCGGCAGAGAGAACGTGGATTGGGATTTGTGGAGGCTAGCTTGCTAAACAGTAGCAGGCACAACCGTTCAACTACAGTAGACAAAATTTGATTGCTATAACAGAGATTTCCCACCCCAAAAAAATATTTTTTGATGTTTAGTTTTTATAACTTTTTTTTTCTAATTTCTTTATGAACGAAACACGCAGAAGAAATCAGAAAGCAAACTGAAATGCGGATTGCTGAATGTCCCGGTACTAATGTGAACAAAAAAACACATTAGATTACGCTTCACCGGCAGAGAGAATTTGGATTGGGATTTCTGGAGACTAATTGCAAAACAGTAGCAGGCAGACTAAGCTAGATGAAATTGCATTAGCACCACTGACAGCACACAAAAAAATTTTGTGCTGTGACTTTCACTATTACTTTTGAAAAAAAAAAAAAAAAATAGACTGTGCCTAATTCAATCAAACCCCCAATAAATTGTCCCACTTAGCTGTTTGGAATGGATATGTGTGTCACTAAGAGCCAAAAATAACGTTCACAAGTCTCCCTGCAAATTTGTCACAATATGGTAGTAGCTGCACTACTAGTGCCAGCAAGCCCAGCCACAAGCAAATAAAAAAAATTAAATAACGCTATTGTAGCCCTAAGAAGGGCTGTTGGGTTCTTGTTGAATCACTCCTGCCTAACACTATTCTAATAGAACACCCTAACGTTTTCCCTGACCAGCAGCAGCTCTCTCCCTAGCGGCATCCAGACACAGAATGATCCGAGCAGCGCGGGCAGGGGCTAGTCTATTCCAGGGTCACCTGATCAGATCGCCCGAGCAACAAGCAGTTGCGAGTACGCTAATGCTCGAACGAGGATCAAGCTCGGACGAGTATGTTCGCTCATCTCTACTGTGGACCAGTAGGAATCAATTGTAAGTTTTTGGTTATACACATGAAAAGTAGAAGTGTATGATAGTTCAGTATTTAGAAGGTTAGTACGGGCCCACTAGTGGGGCCTAGCAATATAACTATGGATTTTCACTATAACCGGAGCTCCAGGATTTCTAAAACTTCGATGAACAGCACCAATCTTCAATTTCTCCTGCTGAAAGTGTGTCACCATTCAGACTAGCACCATCGCACTCTCATTCTCCTCCTTTATTATATTGTAACTGGAAGAAAATATGCAGGCAGATGGTGTGGTACGTTCCAACAAGGTTAAAATTTATTCCAGTTCATTATACTCACAAAAATCAAGTAAAAATGCGCATATCAAAAATTCACATAACGGGACGCTAGCTTTCTCTCCGCCCGACCCAGGGTTTCGCCGGCAAGGCTTCTTCCGGGGCGTTGCTAGCGTCTCAAACATTCGTCCCTTCTTTTATACATATTCCTAAAAACTTTATTTTCAACAAACATTATTCTGTATACATTCCAAAACCCCTATAAAATCAGTTTACACATAAGGTTTAATAATATAAAATGATTAGTATTCCATTAGGTTTCTCATCAGCAATGTTTTTATATTTCCCATATAATTCCATATTAGATATCAGATAATTCCATATTAGATATCAGATACAATGATACTACAATCGTTACGATCCTCTGAACAAATGTTACAATGTTGCGATCGTATAAATTATACATACAGTTTACAAGTAGGGACGATCAAAATTTCCACCACCAGGTGTCGCTCTAACACTAGGATTCCTACTCCGCTAATTAATCTCTCCTGACTTCTCAGTGACACACCCCCTTTCTTCTCCGTCTCTACCCGAAGCCATCGCTTAACCCTACTGCTTCCACTATAGTTTCCAAATGGACCTGTATACACCATACTAGTCTAGTGTGAACAGCTACCTCATTCCAGAGCTTCCTCAATAGGTGAGAACTCAGTGTTACATATGACTAAAAGTATAGTATAATGTATGCATATGATAAATTCCTATATTTTAATTTAGATTCCATAATTGTCTAAGTGTTCAATGTCCTATATATTGTGATGTTTTATAAAAATGCCCAAAATAGCCTATCTTCTAACTAAATTATTAAAGTGCCTCGTGCATTCCAATTTTATGCCATATGTGTTTTTTTGTGTCTTAAGAGTACTTCTTTAATATTTATATACATTGTGGGTACTATCAAATCTTTTTTGTGTCTATCTATTGTTATTCATCCTATTGTGATAAATTTAATGTGACTCAATAAATATGTTTTAGTGTCATCTATTTGTGAAGTGTCCAATTATATATCCCTTTTCAATATAATATCTTTTTCTTTATTAGTGGCCAAACAGTGTGCATATAACTATACTTAGTAATCTTTTAAAAAGCATTTTAATTCAAAATCAATATTTAGACCCCTCGGGGCCAAGGTGTCCAGTTTGTGGATCCAAAATCCTTCTCTTCTGCTCAACTTAGTGCCCATATTTTCCCCTCGCCAGTGTGATTTTATTTTTTCAATACCGCAAAAAGTTAATCCTTTCGGATCCGAATTATGGAATCTCTTAAAGTGGGCTGAGACACTGTGACTCGATAGTCCCTTTTTTATATTTCTACAGTGCTCACCAATTCTAGTTTTAATTTTGCGGCCAGTTCTTCCTACATATCCCATATTACAAGGACAAATTATTAGGTAAACTACATTACTTGTATTGCAGTTCATGTCACAATTAGCTATAATTTTCTGGCCATTAATTTCTATGTTAATCAAGGAAGATTTAGTTTCTTTACATGCTTTGCATTTTTTGCAATATGTGAATTTACCTTTTTTGTCTCTATTGTCCACTTCTCCTTTCGTATTTATGTAGCTCCTTGTGAGTAAATCTCTCAAGGAGGGAGCTTTGCGAAAAATAGTTGTTGGTTTGTTTGTTAGTTTGGCCCCTATTACAGGGTCTCCTCTCAATATATGCCAGTATCTATGAATGATTGATTTCACTTTCAGCGCTTCCTTGGAAAACGTGGTTATAAACAAAGGATTAATGGCTTCATTATCGATGTGTTGTTTTGCTATTACCTGTTTCTCTAGAAAGAGTTCCTCCGGATACCCCCTTTCCCTGAATCTACTCTTAATAATTTCTGTCTGATTCACTACATCCTGTTCGTTTGTACAATTCCTCTCGATTCTTTTTATTTGGCCTCTAGGGATATTATTAATCCATGGTTTATGATGACAGCTATCAAATTCAATGAAACTGTTAACATCTACTTGTTTAAAATGATTCCTACTCTTAATAATATTCCCTTCACGAAATAATTCCAGATCCAAAAATTGGATCATATCACGACTACTTTCATATGTAAACTTTAGATTAAATTCATTAATATTGATATACTCCATGAATTTTTCTAGTTCATTCTTCGTTCCTTTCCAAATAATAATACAATCATCGATGAAACGTTTAAAAAGTACAATGTTTCCTCGAAATTTGTTCATATCTCCAAAAACATATTGTTCTTCCCATTTTTCCATGTACAGGTTGGCGAACGACGGGGCAAATTTCGCTCGTTTTTGGTCGTTCGCCAACCTGTACATGGAAAAATGGGAAGAACAATATGTTTTTGGAGATATGAACAAATTTCGAGGAAACATTGTACTTTTTAAACGTTTCATCGATGATTGTATTATTATTTGGAAAGGAACGAAGAATGAACTAGAAAAATTCATGGAGTATATCAATATTAATGAATTTAATCTAAAGTTTACATATGAAAGTAGTCGTGATATGATCCAATTTTTGGATCTGGAATTATTTCGTGAAGGGAATATTATTAAGAGTAGGAATCATTTTAAACAAGTAGATGTTAACAGTTTCATTGAATTTGATAGCTGTCATCATAAACCATGGATTAATAATATCCCTAGAGGCCAAATAAAAAGAATCGAGAGGAATTGTACAAACGAACAGGATGTAGTGAATCAGACAGAAATTATTAAGAGTAGATTCAGGGAAAGGGGGTATCCGGAGGAACTCTTTCTAGAGAAACAGGTAATAGCAAAACAACACATCGATAATGAAGCCATTAATCCTTTGTTTATAACCACGTTTTCCAAGGAAGCGCTGAAAGTGAAATCAATCATTCATAGATACTGGCATATATTGAGAGGAGACCCTGTAATAGGGGCCAAACTAACAAACAAACCAACAACTATTTTTCGCAAAGCTCCCTCCTTGAGAGATTTACTCACAAGGAGCTACATAAATACGAAAGGAGAAGTGGACAATAGAGACAAAAAAGGTAAATTCACATATTGCAAAAAATGCAAAGCATGTAAAGAAACTAAATCTTCCTTGATTAACATAGAAATTAATGGCCAGAAAATTATAGCTAATTGTGACATGAACTGCAATACAAGTAATGTAGTTTACCTAATAATTTGTCCTTGTAATATGGGATATGTAGGAAGAACTGGCCGCAAAATTAAAACTAGAATTGGTGAGCACTGTAGAAATATAAAAAAGGGACTATCGAGTCACAGTGTCTCAGCCCACTTTAAGAGATTCCATAATTCGGATCCGAAAGGATTAACTTTTTGCGGTATTGAAAAAATAAAATCACACTGGCGAGGGGAAAATATGGGCACTAAGTTGAGCAGAAGAGAAGGATTTTGGATCCACAAACTGGACACCTTGGCCCCGAGGGGTCTAAATATTGATTTTGAATTAAAATGCTTTTTAAAAGATTACTAAGTATAGTTATATGCACACTGTTTGGCCACTAATAAAGAAAAAGATATTATATTGAAAAGGGATATATAATTGGACACTTCACAAATAGATGACACTAAAACATATTTATTGAGTCACATTAAATTTATCACAATAGGATGAATAACAATAGATAGACACAAAAAAGATTTGATAGTACCCACAATGTATATAAATATTAAAGAAGTACTCTTAAGACACAAAAAAACACATATGGCATAAAATTGGAATGCACGAGGCACTTTAATAATTTAGTTAGAAGATAGGCTATTTTGGGCATTTTTATAAAACATCACAATATATAGGACATTGAACACTTAGACAATTATGGAATCTAAATTAAAATATAGGAATTTATCATATGCATACATTATACTATACTTTTAGTCATATGTAACACTGAGTTCTCACCTATTGAGGAAGCTCTGGAATGAGGTAGCTGTTCACACTAGACTAGTATGGTGTATACAGGTCCATTTGGAAACTATAGTGGAAGCAGTAGGGTTAAGCGATGGCTTCGGGTAGAGACGGAGAAGAAAGGGGGTGTGTCACTGAGAAGTCAGGAGAGATTAATTAGCGGAGTAGGAATCCTAGTGTTAGAGCGACACCTGGTGGTGGAAATTTTGATCGTCCCTACTTGTAAACTGTATGTATAATTTATACGATCGCAACATTGTAACATTTGTTCAGAGGATCGTAACGATTGTAGTATCATTGTATCTGATATCTAATATGGAATTATCTGATATCTAATATGGAATTATATGGGAAATATAAAAACATTGCTGATGAGAAACCTAATGGAATACTAATCATTTTATATTATTAAACCTTATGTGTAAACTGATTTTATAGGGGTTTTGGAATGTATACAGAATAATGTTTGTTGAAAATAAAGTTTTTAGGAATATGTATAAAAGAAGGGACGAATGTTTGAGACGCTAGCAACGCCCCGGAAGAAGCCTTGCCGGCGAAACCCTGGGTCGGGCGGAGAGAAAGCTAGCGTCCCGTTATGTGAATTTTTGATATGCGCATTTTTACTTGATTTTTGTGAGTATAATGAACTGGAATAAATTTTAACCTTGTTGGAACGTACCACACCATCTGCCTGCATATTTTCTTCCAGTTACAATATAATAAAGGAGGAGAATGAGAGTGCGATGGTGCTAGTCTGAATGGTGACACACTTTCAGCAGGAGAAATTGAAGATTGGTGCTGTTCATCGAAGTTTTAGAAATCCTGGAGCTCCGGTTATAGTGAAAATATTTTTCTCTATTTTGTGGACTTTTTCAAAGACTGTGTGGACCGGTCTTATACCGTGAGTAGCTCCTTAAGGGGCAAAACTGTGCACCACAAACAACTGTGTTTTATAACTATGGATTGTTGATAAACAATTACTACATGTCGAACCACAAAATATATCAGATCATCAGTATAGAACAGGAGGGAAAAAATATTTTCACTGTAATCAAATATTAACCTTCAAAGTCTACCCTCATCTAAGGGTATATTAGGAAATATATTTTTTAGAAAGTGATTATTAGTAAAAACAATTGAACTAAATTGATTAAACAGCAACTGGTGAGAGATAAGTTTGTTAGCAATTACCAGTACAGAGGCCAGGATTAGAAGGACAGGTCTCACAGAAGTGAGTGATCTCTTTAACAATCCCTCTAGAAGAGCAAACAAGGCATCAATTCAGTTAAGGAAAACTGCCACCTTTTTATACCACACATTAGATTTTCTTTTGGCACTGTAGGGTTTCATAACCTGATCTTGAAAATCCATCACATTGAAGTATTTATGATCCATGTGACACACAGGCTTGGTCATCTACTGTAGGTGCTAAGCCTGGGACTGTGGTTACTGCATAACATGGTGACTGATCAACAACAATGCATTTGTCTCAGTTTGTATTAGACATTCATGGTAAACAGCCCTGCTTCCTCAACCCCACAGTCGTTACTCAAGACTTAGACTTACTCTACAATTTATTTTCCTCAATATGCAGGGCCCCTGGCAGCAAGGAAGGGGGACACTATTGTGGTAGTTTTCCAAATTCATACAGTATTGGATGCATTAAATCCCAAACTATCCTCCAAATTATTCCTAGGACCAATCTGGCACCTACATTTTTAATCCTTTATGTCATTTTTTGGATTAGTATTATATATTTTCACAGGTTTATAAATCTTCATGCCATATCTACCCCTTTTATTGGGCAAGTATTGTCCTTTACCTCTAGGTGTTCCATGTATACAATATAAATAAACATATGTGCTGCTTAGCGTGATTAGAAGGAAAGAACATAGAATCAGAAGTGTCATATGTTACAATAGTATAGTAAGCAAAATCTAAGAGGAAAACAGGAGTAAGGGGATAGCATATAACAAGAGTGTGAATAATATGGAAGGGAAAATCTAAATATAAGGTCAGGTGATAAGGTACAAGCTAATTAAAAACAGAACAAATAACTAAATAAAAAACATTTACTTTTCAATCATAAAAACGTTTATTTATAAATAACCCAAAATTCTGATTTGCAAATTAACCTATGTAGAATACAAGTCTCCAAACATATTATCCACTAGATCTCTGACATGATGGCTGTCTTTAAAAATGGTGATGTTCCTGACACAATTTAGTCATAATATTACAAATGTCATCAATATATATATACAGGTTTGTGGACAAAGTGGTGGATTTAACCAAATATTTGCAAAGATAACATCTCCATTCACCGCATCTGTATGAGGTGTAAACACCCTTCAAAGTGAACAAGGGATTCATCCACAGCAAGACATTTTTGGATAATAAATACCTGACCCAATTGTCAAGAGTTGTTGTTAACCACTGGAGAAATTTTTAAGTCGTGTCTTATCTGGGCCTCATCCCTATGGGAAATTACATAGAAGAAAACCTTTTTCAAACTCCACCTCAAGTAAATAATAAATTAAATTGATACCAGCGGAATAACTGAGGAAGAACTCTACAATTTCTTCTAATTTTGCCTCAAGATGCTGTGCCCTTGGCAGCAAGGAGGGGGACACTACTGAAAAAGTTTTCAAAAAGCATGTGGCTTCCTTGGTGCAGTATTGGAAGCAATAAATCCCATACTATCCTCCAAATTATTCCTAGGACCCGAGTCTAATCTAGAGGCTCAAAATGTATATTCTTTACCTGATACTTCAGAAACTATAATACATCTCCACATAGCTTCATGCCATATCTAACCCTTTAATTAAGCAAGTAGAGACTAAAGTGTAACCTATAACCCCATCCCCCATCATCACTACAATGACTTCATCAGTGAAGAGAAGGTGGTAGTAGTGTGTGCTCCCGGTATAAATCCCCCTCTTGTCCTTTAGATCTGGGGGTTCCATGTAAAAAGCTGTGATTAAACATATGCGCTGCTTAGCGTGATTAGAAGAACAGTGGATGTTGCAAACATATAATAGGTAAAATCCAAAAAGAAAAGAGTAAGCAATAAGGGAGTAGCATATAACAAGAGAACGAATAATATGAGGAACAGGTAATAAGGTGAAAGTTAATTGAAAACAACTGAACAAATAACTAACTGAAAAACATTTGGTATAGAGTCCTAAAAACAATTACTAATAAATAACCCATAATTCTGATTCATAAATGTGTACATATGTACAAGAAAAGTCCCTGCCAGGATGGTGTTCTTTAAACTGTTGTGATGATACTATTACTATAGTAGGGCAGCATCTCCAGAATTTGGATATGTGGACATTGAAGGCTTGGGCGTGTGGGTGGGTTGCACTGTACTTCCTCTTGCGCTCCAGCGTCTGGGGTATAGACAGCAGAACGTTGTGCATGGAGACATTGGTGGACGCTGTGGAGGATCGTGGAGGCGAAGGTGTGGTTTTCGCCCGGGAGGTATTTGTGCCGGGGTCCTGGGCAGGGGGCTGACTAGCAGAGGCAGCAGATGACACAGGGGAAGGAGCAGTGGTGTGCCTGGCCGGAGGTGAACGGCCTTGGATTCATTGAGTGGGGTGTTTAGCATTCATATGCCTGCGCATACTGGTGGTGGTTAAGCTAGTAGTGGTGGAACCCCTGCTGATCCTGGTTTGGCACAGGTTGCACACCACAGTCCGTCGGTCATCCGGTGTTTCCTTAACCCCTAGGCGCACCAGGACGTTATAGTACGTCCCCGGGGCTAGATGCTTAGCGCACGGGGACGTTCTATAACGTCCTGCTTCTGGCACCGGCTCACGAACGGAGCCGGTACCAGAATCAGCGGCTGTCAGCTGTCTAGTACAGCTGACAGCCTGCGCTAACACCCGCGATCGGAGCCGGCTCCGATCGCGGATGTTAACCCCTTACACGCCGCAGTCAAACATGACCGCGGCGTGTAAGGGTGTTTAAGCTGTGGATCGGATCCCCCGTGCCGCTTACCGGGGGATCCGATCCACTTCTGGGCAGCTCCGAGGACTGGCATGTGCCCCGGAGCTGCCCGGTCTCCATGGCAGCCAGACCCCTTCCGGGTCTGGCTGTAAACTGTCTGAGCATGCGCAAGCTTGCTCAGACAGTTTACACTGCTCTACAATAAAATAGTATTGTAGAGCAGTGTATTGAACTTAAACCAGTGATCAGAGCATCACTGGTTTAAGTTCAAGTATGTATAATTAAAAAAAAGTCAAAAACACTAAAGTTAACACATTAGAATAAATAAAAATAAATACATAAAAATATAAGCCCCTAAAATGTCACTTTCCCATAAAAAAACTTAATAAAGTATAAAAAACATAAAAACACAAAAAAAAACCTGCATATTTGGTATTGCCGCGTCCGTAACAATCTGCATAATAAAACAGAATTGTTACTGGACCCGCACGGTACACGCCGGAGGAAAAAAACGCAAAAAACATTCCGAAAAAAGATAATTTTTAATTAATACCCTATAAAAAATGCTCTAAAAAGTGATTTAAAAAATGTTATGCACTCCAAAATAAGCCCACTAAAAAGAACAACTGTTCTCGCAAAAAATAAGCCCCTAACAAGATTCATCTGCCAAAAAATAAAAAAGTTATGCATATAAAAAGATGGTGATGCTAAAATGAATAAGATTTTCTCCAAATTAGTTTTTATTCAGTACAATTGAATAAAATACACAAAACCCCCACATATTTGGTATCCCTGCGTCCGTAACAATCTGTATAATAAAACAGAATCATTATTAGATCCGCAAAGTGAACCCCGTAAAAAACAACCTAAAAAAACTCTCTCTGATAAAGATGATTTTTTATTAATCCCCTTTAAAAATGCTCTAAAAAAGTGATCTTAAGAAGTTACGCAATCTAAAATAAGACCACTAAAAAGAGCTATTATTCTTGCAAAAAATAAGCCCTTAACCTCTTCCCGCTCAGCGTCCGATATATCGGACGCTGAGCTCAGTGACTTAGCCGATCTGAGCCGAACCGGCATCGGGAAAGACGGGGTGCCGGCTGTGACTGATAGCCGGCACCCCAGTGTAACACCCGCGATCGGAGTTGTCTCCGATCGCGGGTGCTTAACCCGTTAAATGCCGCGGTCAGCGCGACCGCGGCATCTAACATGTATCTGGGGGGTCTTTCCACCACGATCGCCCCCCCCGAACCGTTTTCGGGGTGCGCCGATCGTTGCTATAGTAACTCTGGGGTCCGATCTGGACCCCAGAGTTACCTGCAAGAATTGCCAGTAAGATGGCGTCTGTGACGTCATCTTACTGGCACAGTGCCAGCCTATGCAAGTGCATAGGCTGACACTGATAATACTCTGCAATACATGATTATTGCAGAGTATTATCATAAACAAGCAATCAGAGGATTTCTTGTTCATGTACCATGGTATACAAGTGAAAAAGTAAAAAAAAAATGTTATTCAATAAAAAAATAAAGTAATAAATCACTAAAAATGCCCAAAACCCCCAAAACATATAAAGAGACATATAACTAAAAAAAAAGTCTAAATCATAACACAAACCCCACATATATAGTATCACCGCGTCCGTAACAACCCGTAGAATAAAAGTAAATCATTATTGAACCCCCACGATAAACGCCGTAAAAAAAACTGCTATAAACCTTCCAAAAATTATGATTTTTAGCTATTCAATCCCACAAAAAATCCTATAAAATGCGATCAAAAAACCATGTGTACTCCGACATGATACTGGTGCAAAGTACAACATGTCCCGCAAAAAACAAGCCATCAACCAGCTCCGTAGCCAAAAAAGTAACAATGTTATGCCACTTGGAAGACGGCAATACATAAATGATAGATTTTTCCCCACATTAGGGTTTTGTTTGACAAATTTAGTAAAACGTAAGAAAATATATTCAAGTCTGGTATCCCCGTAATCGTATCTTCCCATAGAATAAAGATAACATGATTATTAGTCTATACGGTGAACACCAAAAAAAAAAAAGAGTAAAAAATCCAGTACAGAATTGATGCTTTTCTACTCCTGCCCTCAAAAAAAGTTCCTAAATTTTCAACAATAGGTGATACCAACCCCAAAATGGTAACAATGGAAAAAGCATCTCATCGCGCAAAAAAAATGGCATCACATGGCCCCAATAACGCAAAAGCGAAAATTTTATAGTCTTCAAAAGGGGCCAATGAGGAAACTAAAATCCTGGCAGCTGCAGCGCCCTCCTTCCCTTCTGCGCCTCGCTGTGCGCCCATAAAACAAGTAACGGCCACATGTGGGGGGGTCTCTGTACTCTGGAGAAATTGCAGAACAAATTGTATGGTGGGTTTTCTCTTTTTATATTTTGGAAATGTGTAAATTTTAGTGCTAAATGAACGTATAAGGGAACAATTTGACCATTCTAAATTTCACCTCCATTTTGATTCAATTACTATGAAGATCTCAAGGGGTTAACAATCTTCGTAAAAGCTGTTTCTGATAGCTTGAGGGGTGCAGATTTGAAAATGGGTTGGTTATATACGGGGGTTTTGATGCTAAATATGTAAAATTTCATTCCAAACTGTATTTATCCCCAAAATAGTCAATTCTGAAAATCCGGAAAAGCGATATTCTTTTTGTAAGCCGCGTGACATCAAAATAAATTATCCAAACATTTCAGAAATTATGAAAATGTAAAGTAGACAAATGGGAAATGTTATTCAGCAACTTATTTAGGTGGTAAATCTATCTGCCTGGAAACGCAATGATTTTGAATTTCGAAAATGGCAAATTTTTCAAAAAATGTATCATATTTTCTTTTTTTTTGTAAATAAACGCAAAACTTATCAGCCAAAATTTACCACTAAAATGAAGTACAACATGTGGGGAAAAAACTATCTCAGAATCGCTTTGATAAGTAACAGTGTTCAAAAGTTATAACCA
Source organism: Engystomops pustulosus (assembly GCF_040894005.1). Classification (NCBI taxonomy): domain Eukaryota; kingdom Metazoa; phylum Chordata; class Amphibia; order Anura; family Leptodactylidae; genus Engystomops; species Engystomops pustulosus. Next base: position 32,786,346 of record NC_092412.1, read on the forward strand.
TATAAAGCGAAGCAAGTCAGAATCCAAAAAATCGGGCTGAGCCTTAACCTGCAAAATGGCTGCGTCCTTAAGGGGTTAAACAGATTTGTGAGGTGAAAAATAAAAAAGTTATGCATATGAAAGACGGTGATGCTAAAATTAACAACAATTTTGCCAAATTACTTTTTATTCAGTAAAAATGGGAAAAAATAAAAAATATATATATAAATGAAGTATTTTCATAATCGTGGCGACCCATAGAATAAAAATAATATACTATTTTCATGGTATGGTTAACGGCCAAAAAAAAAAAACACATAAAAATTTTCCTAAAAATTGATGATTTTCATTTCCTCCACCAACAAAGAGTTAATTAAATCTCACCAATTAGCTATAGATGCCCCAAAATTATGTATTAGAAAAGTGCATCTCATGTGGCAAAAGAAATAAGCCCCTATAGGTCCTCAATAAAAAAAAGAAAAATATTATAGCCTGTACAATGTGACATCGCAAATCTGATCTGGATGGCGCCTCCTTCCCTTCTATGCCCGGCCGTGCGCCCATACAGCAGGTTACCACCACATGTAGGGTATCGGTGTACTCGGGAGAAATTGCGTATCAAACTTTGTGGAGCCTTTTTTCATTTTATCCATTACAAATGTTTAATTTTCCACCCAAAATGAGTGTATTGTGAAAAAATATTACAATTTGCAGACTCCACCTCCATTTTGTTTTAACCCCTATAAAACACGTAAAGCGTTAACAAACTTCTTAAAAGTGGTTTTTCATACGTTGAGGGGTGTAGTTTCCACAATGGGGTAATTTACGAGTCTCGCTATTATTTAGGCCTCTCAGTGTCAATTAGAAGTTGAGTAGGTCCATCTAAATACAGGTTTTGGCGATTTTACAAAAAATGTGAAAAATGGCACCCAAATTCTGAGCCTCATAACATTCTAGTAAAATATGTGGAATCTGAAAAACCCATGCCAACATAAAGCAGACATTTGGGAAATGTAAGTTATGAATTTATTTGGGTGCTATGACTTTCTGAATCAAAAGTAGAGAATTTAGAACGTTGAAAATAAAGAATTTTTCAAAATTTTTGCCAAATTTTGTTTTTTTTCATAACTAAACGCAAAAGATTTCATCCAAATTTTTAAACTAATTTGAAGTACAATGTGTCACGAGAAAACAATCTCAAAATCCCCTGGATATTTCACAGCGTTCCCACGCTATAACCACTTATAGTGACACAGGCCAGATTTGAAAAATGGGGCCGCGTCCTTTAGGCCAAAAGATGCTGTGTCCCGTAGGGGTTAAAGAACCTCCAGACTTCTGAAAATCTAGCCCTCGCCACGGGAGCTTGACTACGGGAAACATTTGGTGCTGATGCACCAGCTCTGGCCCTGCCTCTCCGTCTGGCCCCACCAATGCCTCTTCCAACCTGTTCTGGTATAGGACTCGCCTCCGTCTCAGAAGCACTGTGTTCACCCGGCCTATCAACCCAGCTTGGGTCTGTCACCTCATCATCCTCCGATCCCTCTGTCTGCTCCCCCCTCGGACTTCCTGCCCTGACAACAACTTCACCACTGTCTGACAACCGTGTCCGCAATCCACGACATCACCTGTTCGCACTGTTCTGGATGAGTACGTTCCTAAAATCTTAGTTTATTCTTAAAAATTATACTCACAAGAACATATTAAAATGCGCATAAAACAGTATACAAAACGGGACGCCAGCTCAACTTGCTCGCCCGACCCTGGGTTTCGCCATTATCAGCTTCTTCCGGGGCGTGTGCTGACATCCAATATCAGTCCCGTATTTAAATACTTAACGTCCATAATACATACTACACAAACTTGCATAAATAACATCTCGCAGTGTACACACGGTCTCCCATCATAGAAGAGGCAGTCGTTGGCCCTAGATAGAACCGTCCTTCCTACTATGCCTATATTCTCCCCCATATAACATTCGGAAAAAACAATGTTCCGAAAGGCTTGTAGTCTGTGAGAGGGATTCTTTCCCCTACAGACCGAGCGATATAATGATCGACAGGTGGAAACTTCACCAGAAAAAGTAGGTGGGTTTAGAGATATAGAGGTTGTACTCCTTGTACTCCTCCTAATTCTGGTGAGAATATATAATGGGGTTATTCTGTGTCTATGTATTGCTCTTATTTATGTAAGTTTGTGTAATATGTATTAAAATACGGGCCTGATATTGGACGTCAGCACACTCCCCGGAAGAAGCTGATAACGGCGAAACCCAGGGTCGGGCGAGCGAGTGGAGCTGGCGTCCCGTTTTGTATACTGTTTTATGCGCATTTTAATATGTTCTTGTGAGTATAATTTTTAAGAATAAACTAAGATTTTAGGACCGTACTGCGCTATTTGGTGCTAACTTTCTCTTCTGGTTTTTGCTACCACACTATTGAGTGGGTTTAAGGAGAAAAAAACTGCACCTTAAGAACGTTTTGAATAGTGATCTACATCTTGTTGCAAAACTTTCCTCATTGGTAGAAAATAATTTAAGATTTTCGAAGGAATATTGGAAAGCAGACGTATTGGAAGCATTGGGAGCTTTGGTCAGAGTTTTTTATACTCCTTTCTCTAGTCTTTAGTGAAAATGAGGTTTCTAGTGACAGGTTCCCTTTAAAGTCTCTTCAGGGACTCGTTGAGACCATATGGGCATAACGTGTTCAACTTTTCACAAAGTCACACTCATGATTGGAGAAAAAATGTCTGGAGAGACTGTAACCCGTTTTTGTCTTTCCTTTCTTAAAGACTGTGACATGTGCCCCACATATTGAAGAGAGCATGAGCATTCCAATAGGTACACTACGTATTCAGTAGCACAATTCATGAAAGATCTAATCTGGAATTTTTCACCTGTGGCGAATGAGGAGAATCTTTGAGTCCAATGTTGTAGAATATCAGGAACAGTCTGGGTTGGGTGTAGAAGCGTTCCTATTGTGGCAAGTGGTACGCATTTTCATAGGTTATAGCAGGGATTTCAGTGTGGGTTCTCTCCTAAATGTAAGATGTGGTCTATTCGGCCAAATAAGGATCTTTCTGCAGGATGGTGCAATGTTTTTTTATCAACACATAATAATGCAGATGTGCTCCGAAGTGAAAGTTTTGATAAAGTTTATATTTCTGCTGTTTTCACTTATGTTTTTAAAATAAATCTGGGTGATTAGACCGATACCTAAGGGGTTCACTAAAATAAAGAGATCAAGGAACTCTATGCTAGTGGGAGATACATTAAGTATTAGGGTATAATACCTTACTGTCTGTAGAAGATCGCGGACTCTTGCTGGCTGCCCTCCTAGATGATGAAAAGGTCGTCAATGTATCTTTTAAATAGACTTGTCTTATGGCTATATTCAGTGTTACCAGTAATGAAAATACTTTCCAACTCATCCATAAAAAGGATAACTTGGTGCAAACCGTGTACCCATAGCTGTACCTTTTTGTTGTTGATAATACTTTTCTAAAGTGAACACATTATGTTCCAGAATGAATTAAATCCTATTGAGGAAAAACTTTGCTTGCCATGTCAGTCTTGGGATCCTTCTCTAAGATTTTAGAGAAAGCCGCCAACTCCAATGGGTGCGGGATGTTGGAATAGAGTGCAATGACATCCATGGTCAAAAGATACGTCGTCGGTTTCCATTAGAAGTCCTGAATCTCCATGATCAACTGAAGAGTCTCTGAGATCCGTAGGTAATGTGCAGACATAACCCTGTAATAAAAGGTCCACATATTCTGACAAGTTGCAGGTGATGGACTTTATGCCTGAAATGATCGGGCGGCCTGGGGGACTAAGCAAGTCCTTATATATGTTCAAGAGATCAAGGAATTCTATGCTAGTGGGAGATACATTAGGTATAAGGGTGTAATACCTTACTGCCTGTACAAAATCACAGCCTTCTTGCTGGCTGCCCTTCTAGATGATGAAAAGGTCGTCGATGTATCTTTTAATATTGACTTATCTTATGGCTACATTCGGTGCTACCAGTAATAAAAATACTTTCCAACTCATCCATAAAAAGGTTAGTATAACTTGGTGCAAACCGTGTACCCATAGCTGTACCTTTTTGTTGTTGATATATTTTTCTAAAGTGAACACATTGGGGGTCATTTACTAAGGGCCCGATTCACGTTTTCCCGACGTGTTACCCGAATATTTCCGTTTTGCGCCGATTTTCCCTGAATTGCCCCGGGATTTTGGCGCACGCAATCGATTTGTGGCGCACCAGCACTGGCATGCACGCGACGGAAATCGGGGGGGGGCCTGGCCGAACGGTAACACGATGGATTCGGAAAAACCGCCGCATTTTTTGAAAAAAATTGGTCGCACGGGCCATACTCACATGCACCACGATGAAGACGATGAACTCCGGGGCACCTCGGCGGACTTCGGCACTTCAGCGCCACCTGGTGGACATCGGGCGCAGGACCTTCATGAATCGCCGGAAGACCCGAACGCTCGTCCGAGAAGCCGCCGCTGGAACGCGAATGGACCGGGTAAGTAAATGTGCCCCATTATGTTCCAGAATGAATCAAATCCTATTGAGGAGAAACTTTGCTTGCCATTTCAGGTACTAGAAAAGCGCTGCGCATGGATTCTTCAGTAAAATATAAATATATGTAAGGATGCCCATGTTATGAGCCTCGGTTACCAGGAGTTTGAGCTACTCAATATGTTCCAACTTCTCTGTAGCACGATCACGGAGGACGCTTGTAGTAGTTCAACAGTTTTATTTCATGGGTAAAAAGTCACAAAACATGCAGCACATGGACATAAAAAATGACCTACGCGTTTCGTCTGGTTAAGACTTAATCATGGTCCACCACCAAAGAACATAGACTAAACATTTAAACCCTGTGTAGCACACCTGTTGGGCGGGGAATGGGTCACGTGATACCACCTAATACGAGACAGCTAATTTTTGCTTGAGCTTGTTCATGGCCTAAAATAAAAGGGAAGTGATCCATTCCTAGTCCAATTAATAAAAACAATGTTATAGACATATCTTGATTTGGGAACAATTATTGCATATAATGATAAGATGTTAACATTTGGCACGAGTTAGCGGTACGTAAACTATTAACATATTAAGTATTAATCCATTCCACAATATAAACATTCTGCACTCTTATATCTTTGGCACTACAAACAAGAAAAACGCATCCTATTCAATCAGAATCTATCACAAATAAACTTATATGAGCCAAAGAAGTACAAACATTCTACTGCTTGTATATTTCTACCTACCCATCCCTAACAAACCCATATGAGCCTGATTAAAGGGATCTGGATGTGTAGCCTGTGTCACAGAATACTAAAATGACATGTTACATATTCCTGTTCAAGTCAACCTAGTATAACTAACTACAGAGAATGCAAAACATCAAATGACATCAACTAAAATTAATCCTGGTGAAGCTTTATGCTGTAATCTATTTATTTAACGCCTTTTTATTGCTTAGATATTGAGGTGAAAATAAGGCAAACTTTGCATATTCTTCTATAATTTATAATGCCCGCTTCACTATATGATAATTCATGATGTGCTAAATTTCAGGTTCCATATTTATTGCTCAGTTGTACCAGAGTATCAAATCTCTCCTGGAATTTAGCCCCAAGGGCACCCTGCTTTCCAGCGAGAATATCCAAAAAGCCTCTCGATTCAGGAGTTTTCTCCTATGATCACCACCCCTGGGTGGACGATGCACCTTCTCTATACCTTTCCACGAGAAAGACGTGGTGTTCTTTCCATGAACATCTCGGAAGTGTTTCGACACCGCCGAGATGTTACATTGGGTGCTGGAGACATCTGATAAGTGGCGCCTAATACGTATTTTCAAGCGGCCAGTGGTACATCCTACGTACTGTAGTCTGCACACATTGCAGCAAATCACATAGACTACGTAAGGTGTATTACAATTAATATAGGTGCCTACTTTGTGTCTGGTGTTATTAACATACGACGTGACAAAATTAGCTGTGTCTAACAAGGGACACACTTTGCAAACTTTATGGCCACATTTATGGTTCCCTGGATATTGTAACCATGTGAATCCCCCTTTGGATTTGTGGCTATTAAACATACTGGGACTGACTTGGTTGCCTATGGTAGGGGCCCGTTTAGTACTAAATCTGATACCTCCCTGCAGGCATTTGGCTGTTACCTCATCCTGTTCTAATATTGGTGTATATTTTTTAATAATATTTTTAATCTTGTGGAATTGGTTACTATACGTGGTAACAAATGTTATGGGTCTCTGGGGTCCCTCCTCCAAGTTAGGCATTTGGGTTTTAGGTTTTAACAAAGTTTGTCTCTGTATATTGTTCACTTTGTCCCTAGCCTTTTTTAAAATTGCAGGATTATACTGTCTTTCTCTTAATCGATCACATACCTTGTCTGCTTCTGAATTAAATTTATGTGTATCAGAGCAATTTCGTTTTGTTCTTATTAGTTCCCCTATAGGGATATTGTTAATGACATGACTGGGGTGGCATGATGTGGCTAGCAATAAGGTGTTGCCCGCTATATTCTTGCGGTACGGTAGGGTCTCTATTTGTTTTTTGTTGCCTCTCAACACAATATCTAGAAATGGTATTTCTGTGTCATCAAATGAACCTGTGAATCTTAGATTCATATTGTTTACATTAATATACTCTTTAAACTGATTGAATGACAATTCAGACCCCTTCCAAATAAAGATCAGGTCGTCAATAAAGCGACCTGCCCATTGTATAGCATGCCTAAAGGGATTGCTCTCTGAAAACAAATATAGTAGCTCCCATTGTGTCATATAGATGTTTGCCAGGGAGGGGGAAAAACGGGCCCCCATTGGGGCCCCCCCTACCTGCAAATAAAATTGCCCATCAAAAATAAAGAAATTGTGTTTTAAGAGAAATTCTGTAGTCATGATGAGAAATTCCTTCAAACCATCTGAATAGGTACTAAACTCATTCAGATGAATGGCTAGATAGTAAATAGCCTGATCATGCGGTATAGAGGGGTATAGTGCCACCACATCACATGTGGCCCAACCCCAAGTTTCCTCCCACTCTAGTTCATTCACCACCTTTAAAACATGCTGCGTGTCTTTAAGAAATGTTGGGGAGACACTCGCCAATGGCTGTAAATAAAAATCCAACCAGTTGCCCAGTCTCTCCCCAAGGCCCCCAATACCAGCCACAATGGGCCTCATCGGTGGAGGGAACTTTCCCTTGTGAACCTTGGGGAGAGAATGGAAAACTGGGGTGACAGGATGTTCAACCAAAAGATATTTTGCAGTATTCTCATTTATGGCCCCCAAAGTAAGACCCTCCTGTAATAATCTGCTAAGACCTACTTTAAATGCACTAGTAGGATCTCCATGTAGTTTCCTATATGTAGTCTCATCCTCAAGTATATTTTCATTTAAGGTTTTGTACAATGTTGTGTCCAACAATACAATGGACCCCCCCTTGTCCGCTGAGCGGACTATGAGGTTGTCATTTTCCCCTAAATTCTTCAGTGCTAAAGCCTCAGCCCTTGTAAGATTAAATTTCTTTTTGCTCTTAGAGCTTTGGATTTTAAGTTTGGTAAGCTCCCTTTCCACCAACTCCTGGAAGGTGTCCATGACATCACTTCTAGAAGTTGCCGGATAAAATGAAGGGTTACGAATTTTGAATGATTTAGTTAATTCATCAGAGGCAGCTGAGGATTCGCACTGAAGCGCTTTCAACATTATAATATTGCTTTGGTCCACAAAATCATATGCACCCTGCGAACAAATATCACTCTCAATCTCAAATATGTCTCCCCCCTCGGGTATAGTAACTGGTGGACCTACAGGTATGACCCCCTCCTCTATATTGTTTCCCATAAAATGTTTGCGTACAGTAATATTTCTAATAAATTTATTTACATCCAAGATGGTATTATATAAATTGAAATCAAAAGAGGGAGAGAAACCTAAGCCCTTGCTTAAAGCAGTTATAGTATGATTATCAATAATGCATGCTGAAAGGTTGATGACTGGGGATTCTATTTTTTGTTGTTGTTGTCCTTCCATCCATGTCTGGTCTTCATCTTTGTATCTCCCCCTCCTGTGCTTCCTGCCCGCTCGTTTCGGCCGTTTTTTGGGGGGTTCTTTGAGGGGTTTTTTGGCACTGTTCCAGAACCAGACCTTTCACTATGGTTGGAGGCATCGTCTGATATATATGAGGAGGAACTATTATTGGAATCCTCAGCTTCTGAAAATGTAACATGCATATCCGTTTGATCTTTATTCTGATTTCTATATCTTTTCTTTAAAATAGATCGAGGTGTGCTGTTTGGTCTCTGCCGGTGAGGATGGTCTTTCCTTTTCCATGCTTAAACTTCATTATATTTATAATCCATTAGGTCTCTTTGGAACTTTCTCCTTTTAATGTCCATAATATTTTGTTCTATTTTTAATATTTTGGCTTTTACTTCTGTTTGAACAGAGTCAAATTGTTCCACTGTGAGAGCTGCATTAATTGACAATTTAGTGTTGTCGATTTCTTTCTTTAGATCCGTGAGAATAGTTTTTTCTTGTGTTATTATCAGTTCCATGAGTTTAAGTGAACAATCACTCAGGATATTGTTCCAACTTTCTTGAAAGGTATCTGAATATATTGTTGTAGGGATTTTTTTTGATCCTGAGGCCTCTTGGTATAATTCGTTTTTCCAGATACGAGGAAAGTGTTTCACAATCCCAACCAACTCGTGCCTCTTTTTCTAAAAGACGTTCCCACAAGTGTCTTTGAATGAAAAATTCCTGAGATTTTAAGCCCATATTCACTTGTGCATCAAAGATGCTAGCAATCATTTGTTTTCTGTCCATGTTTGTCTCAGTTAACTGGGCTTTGTTAATCTCAGTTATGTCCATGCTGCTAGTGACAAAACTATAAAAACATAGAAGCGTAATCTTCAGAACTACGGCGATGCACGGCAAAATGGCTTATACTGACAAATATCAAAAGAAAAAAAGAGAAAAAGCCAGCTCACCAGTAGTTCCTCTCTTGCAGACCTCCAAGGTGCACGGATAGACGTGTAAACCCACACGAGTATAGAAAGCTCAAATGAATGCTCCTGAATCGAGAGGCTTTTTGGATATTCTCGCTGGAAAGCAGGGTGCCCTTGGGGCTAAATTCCAGGAGAGATTTGATACTCTGGTACAACTGAGCAATAAATATGGAACCTGAAATTTAGCACATCATGAATTATCATATAGTGAAGCGGGCATTATAAATTATAGAAGAATATGCAAAGTTTGCCTTATTTTCACCTCAATATCTAAGCAATAAAAAGGCGTTAAATAAATAGATTACAGCATAAAGCTTCACCAGGATTAATTTTAGTTGATGTCATTTGATGTTTTGCATTCTCTGTAGTTAGTTATACTAGGTTGACTTGAACAGGAATATGTAACATGTCATTTTAGTATTCTGTGACACAGGCTACACATCCAGATCCCTTTAATCAGGCTCATATGGGTTTGTTAGGGATGGGTAGGTAGAAATATACAAGCAGTAGAATGTTTGTACTTCTTTGGCTCATATAAGTTTATTTGTGATAGATTCTGATTGAATAGGATGCGTTTTTCTTGTTTGTAGTGCCAAAGATATAAGAGTGCAGAATGTTTATATTGTGGAATGGATTAATACTTAATATGTTAATAGTTTACGTACCACTAACTCGTGCCAAATGTTAACATCTTATCATTATATGCAATAATTGTTCCCAAATCAAGATATGTCTATAACATTGTTTTTATTAATTGGACTAGGAATGGATCACTTCCCTTTTATTTTAGGCCATGAACAAGCTCAAGCAAAAATTAGCTGTCTCGTATTAGGTGGTATCACGTGACCCATTCCCCGCCCAACAGGTGTGCTACACAGGGTTTAAATGTTTAGTCTATGTTCTTTGGTGGTGGACCATGATTAAGTCTTAACCAGACGAAACGCGTAGGTCATTTTTTATGTCCATGTGCTGCATGTTTTGTGACTTTTTACCCATGAAATAAAACTGTTGAACTACTACAAGCGTCCTCCGTGATCGTGCTGGAATCTGCATTCATTTGAGCTTTCTATACTCGTGTGGGTTTACACGTCTATCCGTGCACCTTGGAGGTCTGCAAGAGAGGAACTACTGGTGAGCTGGCTTTTTCTCTTTTTTTCTTTTGATATTTGCCAACTTCTCTGTAGTCTTCTATATTTGACCATATCAGAGAGGACTAGGTCAACTATATATAATCGATCTTATTTAAAATAACCGTGCCACCACCCTTATCTGCCTGCTTGACTATCAGATTCCAATTGGTCATAATTTCTTCAGGGCAGTTCTTTTATCTTCAAAGTTGAAGGTTGATGATGTTGTCTCTTCAAGGTCCACAGGTCAGAAGAAAACAGGGAAAAGAAGGTGTCAATAAAAGGTACATGGCTACGAACTAGGTTAAACCAAGAGGGTTGGTCTAAGGGGGTTGGGGATATAGGGGTCAATGGTTGGCTCTTCAATGGACCGACTTTGGCTTTGTTAATCGAAAAATGACGATTACTACCACCAGTATATGGGTGGTAGACTATCCTACAACGTATGCTGGTAACCTCCAGGGGATTGTTGCCCTCTCTATCTGCTATCTCTGGATGGTCCACATTAGCCGGAAAATAAGATTATAAAATATGCAAATTAGAAAGAAGCGCTTCCTGGCTCCTCCGTTAATTTATTTACCCCACCCCACTTAATTGTTATTCGTTTCATATCTTGTCTTATTGTAATCTATGCCTTACGGATTGTACAACCCCGTGGAATTAATGATGCTCTATAAATAAATAAATAATAAAAGCATATGAATTTTCTTTAAGCCACTTTAATTGAAATTTTTTAACTACATCAAATAATATCAATCATATTGATATTTGCCTTATGAAATGTGCAAAAAAATTCTATTTTTTCTGCCTATATTTTGCTTGTATACACTGTTTGCATGTTTTATTTACATTTGTGCTTTAACCCCTGCAGGTCTAAGACATTTTAGGGCCTTAGGACTAGGCCTGATTTTTAAAATGTGCCCTGTGTCATTATAGGAGGTTATACATTGGTAACACTCTAACATATGCAGACAATTTTGAGATTGTTTTTTCATCACACTTTGTACTTCAAAGTAATAGAAAAATATTGATGATATCTTTTGTGTTTAGTTATGAAAAAAATGGAAATTTGGCAAAAATTTCTAAAAATTATTCAGTTCAAAATGTTCTGCTTTTCAGGCAGATAGTCAAAGCACCCAAATAACTTGATAACTAACATTTACCAAATGTCTTGCTTTATATCGGCATAGGGTTTTATGCATCCTCTCTCTTTTCTAGGTTGTTAGGAGTTTCAGAATTTTGGGTGCAATTTTTCTCATTTTTAAGCAAATCGCCAAAATCCTTATTTAGAGGCACCTGCTCAGCTTTAAGTGACTTTACGAGGCCTAAATACCAGTAAAACCCCATAAATTATGCCATTTTAGAAACTGTGTGATCAACAACTTTAAGAAGTGTGTTAACCCTTTAGATGATTCACGTGGGTTAAAACAAAATGGAAGTGTTATTTTAAGACAATATATTAATTTTTCAGGTATATCCATCATTTACGAGGGGTTCAATAGCTAATAATCAGATCTTTCTTCGTGGTGGTTAAAAAAATCATTCTTGTTTATGGTTTTTAGCATTTTTTTTTCCCCAGACGTCCACTCTGACGTCCGCTAACGTGTTCTCTTTATTCTATGGGTCATCACGATAACGGCGATACCCCATTTACATAGCTTTTTTATGGTTAACTTGTTTTGCAGAATATATAACTCATTGGGTGAGAAATGGGCTTTTTTTTTTGGATCGCCATGTAACAATGGGCAGAACATTTATATTTTTTTTTGTTTACTGAGCTGTTTTAGAGCTTATTTTTAGTGGGATAAGCTGTACTTTTTCTTGCAGAAGTTTTTGAATTTTTTTTTTATTCCGATCACCGTACAGGTTCAGTGACAATTTTATCTTTTTGTATGGGTTGTTACAGACGTTGTGATACATGATTTTCACTTTTTTATGTTTTATTAGATTTTTGCATGGGGACTTTTATTCTTTTTTAATATTTTTTTTAAATTACATGCACTATAGATGCCGCGGTCACCTTGTTCTGAGCTGTGGCCAAATAGTGCCATACACATAGTTTTTTTTTTTGTCAAGTATGGAAAAAATTGTCGTAGACTGCCTTTACTGGAGTCAAGGTCCTACAGCGTAGAAATGCTGGGCATATTTTCTGCAGCAAAACATTTGTAGTGTTTATGCACTGGATAAAAAGTTGTCACCCGGCTCTCTGCAATTCCCGCAATTGTGTGCTAGTGATTTCCTTGCACAGCCGGCTGCTCAAGGCAGACACTACTCCAAGAGCCCTATGGGCTCATTTGCATAATTTTAAAGGGTTGTTTTGATCACATTCAGACCATTACAGGATATAAAATTAACAGATTCACTTAAAAAGAGATTTAAAAGTACTAGTGGTCTACCATCGGTGATTTGCTTTAAACTTTTTGGCCTGGTGGTGCTTTGTAGATGTTAAATAAGGAGGTAGGTGTCTTCTAAATTGGTACTCTGGGATAAAAGTAGAATAAGTGATCAATATCAAATCTTCCTGGATCTAACAAGCATATGTATCAGCCGGCAGCTGCAGGAACTGGTTGTGGCACTAAAATAAGAACCACTGGCCTCTAAAATCCTGTACATTCAATACATGTCCTGTTCGCAGCTCAGTCCCATTCCAATGAATAGACTAAGGTGTGATACCGAGCACAAGCTGTATACCATGTATGGCACCGTGCTTGGTAAGGAGTTAAGAGTGAGCACCGTGAATGCTTGCAGTTTTATGGATTGGCCCCATGGCTTTTCATATCTAGTCTATAAATACAAAAGAACTATTCCCAAGAGCAGGGTCTTTTAAACAAAAATGTCACTACGATTGAGTAGTACTATAGTATGGTATCAGGTAGTTGTTAGACCTGTATGTGTCCTCTTCCTAATGTGTCAGGATGTGAACATAATAATGAGAATAAGTGTGAACAAACCATAACATTAATCCATGGGACACTGGGATGTCACATAGGATTGGAAAGTTCATGGTATTTATTTCAGGGTCTTTTGTTTGATTTATAATTTAATATTCTTTCACATTCCCTAGTCATTTATAATGGTTGCCAACATTGCTGCATTAAAGCAAAAACTGCTGTGTAAAACCAGCTCAGCAGCACAATCCCCAAGAACTGGGACACTAGAAGATTTCTATGGAGATAATGGGGCTCATTTACTAAGGGTCGTGCTGCTCACTTTTGTCGGAGTGTGTGTCTTTTTTTGGGGATTACACAGCCTGTGCAGTTATTTAGCAAATGTCTGTGCTGGGATTTTGGCACACGCGATCCGTTTTTTGTGGCAGCTGCGCCGGCTTCCATGCAGTACAATTTAAGGGTTGTGCAGTCGGACGATTCGACTGATTCGGACTGAGCGCTGGATTTAACTTTCAAATTGTGTCGCAAGCCCAAACACTTACATGCACCACAAAAAAAGATGGTGAACTCGGGTGGGACCTGAGCGGGGAAGCTCCACATGCAGGATATCGGGTGCACAATTTTAGTGAATCGCGGCACAGTGCATTATCGTCAGACAATGCACTTTTGGTGAACTCCAGCGGCCGGGTAAGTAAATGTGCCCCAATCTGTCACATTTTACAGTAACATCAAAATTGATGTGATTTTTTTTTTTTTAATTAGACGCAGAAACCATATTTAAACAAATTCCTTCCACCTGCCGTGCAATAACTTGCGACCCCATAACTGCAAGATAACTACACACATTTAGGAGTTTTATTTTTATATGGAGGGGAAAAAACAAGTGTAATGCCCTATTTTGACAGGATTAAACTGAAAAAAACTGCCCTGAAGTTGGCAGAACAATGTGGAATAAAATGTGTGTCTCTTGATCACGGGCTAAGGCAGTTTTTACCAGTTTTTTTATTAAAAAAAAAACACTACTGAGCAAAAAAAATATATATATATAAAAACCAGTGCACTCTCTTTATGGTGTTTTTATTTAATCTTCATTAAATTTTCGTGTCAATGTCATTCTCTGCAAGTTATGCCTTTAATATCTTCTGCCTGTATTTTTTTTCTGGCTTTTTGTCATAAAAAAAACACTGCACAAAGTATTTTTAAAAAAAGTCCCCCAAAAATTCAGATAGAGCAGTTTTTTTTAAGTTTTCTTGATAAAATATGATTAAAAAACCAAAGAGAGTATTAAAACAAATTAAATTGGCACTGATATTTAAGCTTTTTGCCTATAAAACTGCCTAAAAGTGCATAAACATATGTATATGATGCCGAAGAATAGGTTTACGCATGGTAGCAAAAGAAATGGTGATATATTTCTGTCAGTTCAGTTCTCTGTTAAGTGTGTTTGTAGGATTGTCTGTGTCAGATAATTTTTTCTTCCACAAAAAAAAAATTGTATTTTTTTTTTTTTACAAAAAGTGACAAAAAAGATTAAATTAACAGACAAAGGATTTGTGAACAGCGGATCACAAATTCAATTGCCACCAATATTGAAGTTTTTTTTGCCTTAAATGCTCATCTGTGTCAGATAATTTTTGTCTTTTTCCGCAAAAAAAAAATCTCTGGCCACAGAGTATTTTTTTTAAAAATTAACAAAAAGTATTTCACTAACAAAAGCACATTATTTTTGTGTGCTTTTCTTTGATTTCAGCTATATTCTCAGGCAGTGCAGTTTTCTGCAGTATCTCTTGAGCTCTCGTATGTTTTTCTGGCTTTTTCCTCAGAAAGGAACAAAGCATATTAGAAAAAAATAAAGTGACAAAAAGGATTCAATTAACAAAGAGTTCATCATTTTTGCTTTTTTCTTAGATTTTGGTGATATTTTTCTGTCAGTGAAGTTCTAAATGCAGTGTCTAGGTATCTGTTTTCTGGCTTTTTCCTCACATTAAAAAACACTAGGCACATATGTGCAGAAAGGTGACAAAAAAGTCACACAAAACAATCAATTGACGCTGTTTTTCAAGGATTTTTAGTTTTACAGGCCTCAGAAATGCCAATGTGAAGCCTAGGAGTAGCTTTTCACATTGAAACAATGGCTGTGGTTACAGATTTCGCCATTTACATCAATTTGTAAAACAGAAAATGGCTCATGTAACAAAGGCTGCAGAAAGGCTAAGCTTTGGTTGAAGTTTGGTGAGTAAAAACTAATGGATAAACGCAGTAAAACCGCAAAATCTGGCCAGCGCAGTTCACTGCTTGCTATCTGCGTGGCGAATGGCGTAACGGTCTCTCAAGGCTGTGGCGCGCCAGATCACTGAGCATGCGCAGAGAGATAGTGAGCCTCGATTCCTCCCCGCCCCTTTCCTCTCAGCGAGAGCCGCTGAAGGAGCATGCGCACTGCAGTATGCCTTGTCCCCTCCCCTCCAGTGCGGCTGCTGCCGGGACGAGCCCCGGCTCCATGGTAACCGGGAAGCCAAGACGCACGTCAGGCGCTGCGGACACTGCCGGTGCTACCTCTAATGTCCTCGGTACCGACCGCGATCACGACCCATGGGTGGCCGATCATCCCACCCCCAGCTCCTCACTGACCCATGACAACCTCTGCCCCTGACTCGTCCCCGGAGATGTCACCATTGTGGTGAAGAGAGACATCATCATGCTGAGCAGAGCCTACTCGTATCCTTCCCTGGTCTGTATACTAGTGCCATGTGACGTCACTACGGTGATATGTCATTGCACCCAACCCTATACAATGACTTCTCCCTGTGCATAGTGCCCTGTGACGTCACTACTCTCTATATACCCCTGTATCTCCCTGTACATAGTGTCTGGGCTGTATACTAGTGTCCTGTGAGATCACTGTTATCTATATACTCCTGTATCTCCCTGTACATAGTCTCTGGGCTGTATACTAGTGTCCTGTGACATCACTGTTCTCTATATACCCCTGTATCTCCCTGTACATAGTGTCTGGGCTGTATACTAATGTTCTGTGACGTCACTACTATCTATATACCCCTGTATCTCTGTACATAGTGTCTGAGCTGCATACGATTGTCCTGTGATGTCACTGTTCTCTATATACCCCTGTATCTCTCTGTACTTAGTGTCTGGGCTCTATACTAGTGTCCTGTGACATCACGGTTCTCTATATACCCCTGTATCTCCCTGTACTTAGTGCCTGGGCTGTATACTATTGTCCTGGGACGTCACTGTTCTCTATATACCCCTGTATCTCTCTTGTGGTCACTTGGAGAAAAAATACATGATTGCCCCAAATCCATAGTGTCTGGGCTGTATACTAGTGCCCTGTGACATCACAGTTCTTTGTGTACCCCTGTATCTCTCTGTACATAGTGTCTGGGCTGTATACTAGTGTCCTGTGACGTCACTGTTCTCTATATACCCCTGTACCTCCCTGTACATAGTGTCTGGGCTCTATACTAGTGTTCTATGACGTCACTGTTCTCTATATACCCCTGTATCTCTCTATACATAGTGTCTGGGCTCTATACTAGTGTCCTATGACGTCACTGTTCTCTATATACCCCTGTATCTCCCTGTACATAGTGTCTGGGCTCTATACTAGTGTCCTATGACGTCACTGTTCTCTATATACCCCTGTATCTCTCTATACATAGTGTCTGGGCTCTATACTAGTGTCCTATGACGTCACTGTTCTCTATATACCCCTGTATCTCTCTATACATAGTGTCTGGGCTCTATACTAGTGTCCTATGGCGTCACTGTTCTCTATATACCCCTGTATCTCTCTTGTGGTCACTTGGAGAAAAAATACATGATTGCCCCAAATCCTACAAAGCAGGGACTATGGATGGCTTCATCCATGCCCCTAAGGCTGGATTCACACGACCGGTGCCCGCCGTACCGTAGCACGGCGGACACACGGCAGCGCGCGGGGAGAGGAGGAGGGGGAGAGCGCTGCTCACCCCCGCCCCTCTCCATAGGGATATATGGCGCACGGCGCCGTATGCCCTGAAAAAATAGGACATGTCCTATTTTTTCACGGGGCACGGAGCAGTACGGTGCCGCACGTGTGCTGCACCGTACCGCTCCCGTAGGGCGCCGTGCGCCCATTGCCGTCTATGGGGGACGTATATCGGCCGTATATACGTCGGCCGTATATACGTCCCCCTTGCGGTAGTGTGAATGCAGCCTTAGTGGGAATCTGTCACCTGGTTTTACCCCACTAAAACTAGAGGTATTAGATTTCCTTTAAAGGGACTCCTTCTCCACCTTTTCCTTTTCAGGTAGGGTGTGAAATGTCCTTTCTTAAATTCCCTCTTTTATATGAAATCTCACTTTTACCTATAAAAAAAAAATCAGCTCCAAAGTCATTTGAAAATGAGCAGAGAAGAGTCACTTCTAGAGGCTGGATGAGGATAGAGTCACTTCAGACAACCCTATCTTTGGTTCTGTAGTTTCTAGAACCATGCATCTTATTAAGGTAACAATGTAATCTGACAAATTGCTTCAGGATTGTGGTTCTATGGGCTACAGAAGCGGAGATACACGCAGTTATTATAGAAATTGTTGGGCATAAGAGCAGCAGATAAAAATTCCTTATCTTGCACTGAACCTGCAGCCTCTAAAAGAGACTCATCTCAGGGGGGAAAGTGACTCAGCTCATTTGCATATGAATGCGGAGGAGATTTTTTCTTTAGAACTAAACGGGTTGAGAATGCACATTAAAGAGGGAACTGTCAGTAGGACAGTGCCTAGAAGTGACTCTGGAGTCTGTCCTTTCCAATGTTGGATGTTAAACCCTGTTCTTATGATTTGGGGGGATTCCAGCAGTCCCTTATCACCTTAGGGTGATGCTACACATGACTTTTGGTTCATTTTTAAGAATGCGTTTTCAGTCTGTTTTTAGAACGTATCCGGTTTTGACCATTTTTCCCGATTATCCTAATAGATAAATAAGTTGTAAGCAGCCAAACGCATGGAAAACAGTCAAAAAACGAATGCGTTTTTAAACGGACTGAAAACACCATGTGTGGCATCACCCTTATCCTGAAAATAGACATGTTGTTATGCCGCAAACCCTTTTACTCAAGCCGCACACACAAGAGATGAGAAGGCAAGTTGATAACCATCTTGACCCAAATCATTAGGGGACATTCGGATTTTGTTTGATGTTCCACTTGTGTGAATGATCAATGTATCTAATCTGTGTAGTTACTATTGACGTATATTATATGACCTTAACCCTTTACTTTTATAAGAAATCAGAAATCCCAGGCGGAAATAGATTTAGAAGAAGAACGGCAAGCTTTACTGGAAGATCAGAAAGTCATCAGACAGCGGGCGCGGAAATTATCCGTGGAGACAAATCGCAGAAGAAAGTAAGACCTGTCAGTTTATATAACATCAAAGGGTTTGGCCACTTTACCTCATGTATTTTCTAATTTGTGTGTAAGTGTTTGGGGTAGCATATTAGGCAATTTACCAATATACATCTATTTATAGTTCTGCTCCGCTTTCTTGATATGTATGGTGAAGCCTCCTGTCTTTTACCCCATCAGACAAACATATAATTCACTATACAATATGTATTAAAGTCAGAAAGTAGAAATATGTTGTATAATCTGTAACCAGCAGGAGAAGAGTGTGATTATTTTGTGGTAGACGGTGACCTGTGGGGTCTTTGGGTGTAGGACTGTATGTGATTGAAATATTGTACCATAAAGTAAATGGTAGTAGCAGAAAAATGGTGTGATGATCTTGTCAGAGGCAGTGACTAGTCCACTTGTCTCGTAGGGCAGGGTGGTGAGGTATGTAAACTTCATACATTGGAAGGGTGTTTGTATCTTGTGGGAAGAAGAGCAGTGTCCACCACTAGTGTAGGCCTGTTTGTTACATGATTAGGATGCCATATAATGAATCAGAGGGAACAACAACAGCAGAAAAATGTGCTGATCTTGTAGGAGGCAGTGACCTATCCATGCTTTCTCTAGTGTTTGGTATTGCAGGTCTGTATGTTAGTTATGTTTAATGATGTTGACCCTTTCTAGCCCATCAGTTCCTAGGCAAAGGCAAGATAGGAGCAAGTTGATTTTGTGTGGGGCAGTGGCCTGTCTACCGCAGCCGGCTTTTTTAAGTGCAGTGAGCATATTTTCCAGTGAACTTTGTTTTATATGTATTATATTTTGTATACTATAGCTTTTGATCTAGTAGGACACTTATACTATAGGGCATGACTTATACTATAAAGTGCGATGTAACAGGACAATAATTTACTCTATGGTAGTACTGTGGAGCCATTGCATAGTAATGGAGGCATGACAACCACAATATACACCGGATGGGTACAACACCACTTAACCAACCTATAGGGTCACCACATCGCCAGCATGGATCTCCGTTTCTCCTCGGCTGCCTTGCATTCTGTTTAGCACCCGCTAACAGGTACTTTTGGCTCCTAGTTGAAACCTACATGGGATAGTGGGGACCAGGGGATTAACACACAAACTAAAGGACCAAGGGAGTTTACTGTGGTAGACTCCACTTTATAAGTGCACCCAACACTTCAAGGGGTTAAAGGAAACCTACCACTTAAAAGTGGTAGGTTTATACACATATACATGGTACCAGCTCAGGGTGAGTTGGTGCCAGAGCAGAGGTCGCACTAACATTTTTACCGAAGGGTAATAATACTCCTCTTACCATTTTTGAGGAGTATTTTTAGCCGATGAGGAGTATGAAAATTTTGGTAATACATATACACATCTCATAGGTGTTTATAATGTTAATAGACGCTATTTATACAAAAAGAATCATCTGTCTGCTCACTGCACACACACACTGGCACAACACAGCGCGCGCACACACACGCACACACTGGCACAACACAGCGCACACACACAACACACAACGGCACAGGGCCAGCTCTATAGCCCCTTTGCTATAGCTCCCAAATTTTGTGGCAGATAACGTGTCCTATGGCCCCACTTTTGTCCCCTCTCCTAACCCCACTATGTGTTTTACATGTTATCATGTGTTTGGCTGCTTTGAAAGCCTTTTTATTCATTGCTGGACACGTAAACAGCTGTGTTAACACTTTTTCACATTTGCATACATTTCTAACAATGAAAGAATACGATTTGAAAGCATCCTAACACATGGTAACATTAGAAACACATGCATTCTTACCCATACGTCCAAACACTGTGGGCCACATTTATCAAAAGTAGTGCAGCCTGTACTATGTGCAGTTTCCTCACAAGTGCGGCAGATTCATCAAAACTGGGGCACGTTCTTCATTAATCTGACGCCCCCTGCACTGCTCGGGAAGTGTCAACAACTTTTTTTATGCACCTTTGACATAATTCGGTCAAGACGCAGTAAAAAATATGGAGCACGGTCCGACTCTGCACCAGAACACCCTGTTTTGTGCAGGATTTTGTGGTACAGCGGACACAGCTGCCGTGACACAATACTGTCGCAGACACTTCATAAATACAGGTGCAAACTGCTTGTACATTCTTTTCAGTGCAAAGTCAGACAGAAAACTGTCGCAGACACTTTAATAAATGTGCCTTGTGTGAATGCACCGTCAGGGTTAATGTAAGGAAGCATTGATAGAATGGCAGCAGGGACATAATTTGGAGGCGAGGTGACCTGGCAAATATAGTTAGGTGGTTGTACATGGGAAAGAGATAGGCCGGCGCCACACAGGGCGCTTTGTCTGCGCTTGCAAACGCAAACGCAGACAAAGTCGCGCCCACCGGGGCGGGCCTCGGCCCGATCGCATCGGCGTTTCTATGGAAACGCCTGCGATCGGGAACGAGCCGCCGGTGTTTTGCGTTAATTTAACGCGAAACACCGGCGGCTCGTTCCCGATCGCAGGCGTTTCCATAGAAACGCCGATGCGATCGGGCCGAGGCCCGCCCCGGTGGGCGCGACTTTGTTTGCGTTTGCAAGCGCAGACAAAGCGCCCTGTGTGGCGCCGGCCATAGGAGGTCAAGAGGAAGGGAGTGGTGGAACAGGCGGCACACAGATAACATTGCAGGGGGCAGAAAGTGGGCATAAAAAAAACACAACCGACTCTGTCAGAGTAAAGACTGAAAGGGTTAATTGCACACACAGGGCTTGACTCCTACCATGCTGTCCTCCTCAGCGAGGTCACAGGGTCACCATACATCAAATAGGAGTGGGCTTTGCTTCCTGTCTGTTTCTGTCTGAACGCTGATAATGCTGAGGCCGATCCAAGCAGCGCTAGTGGCTGGAGGCACTGAGTGCTCACAGTGGGAGGCTCGGCCATGGCCCGTACGGGAGTGCAGTGCACGGCTGTAACACAGATACTGAGGATGCAGAGAGTAACCGCTCTCTGTATCATTATTATATCCCTGTCACACACCTCCCCCGCCTTAAGTGGGCCCTGCACTGGCACAACACAGCACTCACTCACATACACAGAGTGCAGTGTACCGCGACTCACACTCACCCGGGATCACATAACTGCTGGCTCACATGTCTCCCCTGGGTCCGGCGCTCAGAGATCCCAGAGATCGCTGCATCCTGCTGAGCGGTCCCACGCACGATGCGATCACTCTACTGCCATTCCCCTCCTATGCAGTGCGCGCCGGGCCGCTCAGCCTGCGCGCTACACGGAATAATTGCTAAGCGTATCTTTACGCATGGCAATTATTTTGGGGGGTAATGGCGCCTCATCACGCGTCTATGACGCGTGGTGAGGCGTTAATGCGATCTCTGGTGCCAGAGCATATTTTTGTTAGGGGAACAAAGACCCTATCGCAGAATTATAAGTTATATTAACTTATAACTCGGCGCACCGCACTTGGGCTCGGCGCACCATGCGCGCGCCCGTGCGTGCGCCAGATTCTGAAGTGCAGGAGAGCCGGTGTAGTCACACGCGCGCCTGAGCAACTTAGCATGGGGAAAAAGGCTGTGCTAAGTTGCGCAGACGCACGTGTGCCAGAGAGTTATAAGTTAATATAATTTATAATTCTGCGATAGGGGCTTTGTTCCCCTAACAAAAATATGCTCCGGCACCAGCTCACCCTGAGCTGGTGCCATGTATATGTGTATAAACCTACCACTTTTAAGTGGTAGGTTTCCTTTAACCCGCATTTCCGACTGTCTTCCATCTGTGTAGCTCCAGCATTTTTGTTTCATACACAGCAGATCCTCCTGATCCCTCGGACATGTAGCTGGCTCTGCCGTGGTCCTGTAACAATAACAGCCCATGAACTTTCTGATTGTTTGCTCGGTGTCACCCCCAGTCCTCGGTGACAGTCAGGTCCTGGCAGGCAGCAGTGTTTAATGTCTGTCTTGTTCTGATCCCTGTTGTTTACTTCTTCATTTTCTTTTTGGTGTTTCTGTAACTTACCTCCCATGACGAATAATTAATCCGTAGATTAAGGTCAGCCAGCCACCATTCATTGGACCTGGACTCTGCTCAGACATTGTCTTCTCTGCGGTACAAATCTGGTGTAAATTATACAATAAAACAAATAAGACAAATTACTTGTACATTGTGAGAAGCCTGCAGACAGGAAACATCACAGGAGGATGTATGTTCATTTGTATATGGAGCAGGGGGGCTGCAGGACTATAACATCGATGGTTTGGCCTCCAGTATATATCACTCCTGATACCCATGCTAATTGCACTACCCACAGAAATACTTTCTTAAGTAGCTTTGTGGGACCTAGGGCCATTTGTGTCTCCACCGAGCCATTCTTGTGTGCCTATACACCCTATATTTGACCTTTACTCATGCCACCTGTCTCAGAAGCTGTTCTGACTGTCCTCTTCTCTGCCTGGCATAGATTTTACTTATTACCTGCCTTTAGTTTTCACACTGCCTATTGCCGTCTCATGACCCACTTAGGTCAGCAGTCACTCAATGTAGAGAATCCCAAGAAGTAGGAGGTTTGCAGTAGAGGACTAATGGGTAAAATACAGTAGATTGGTTAAAGTCTTCTATAGGAGCTGAACTGCCGTAACCTCCCATCCCTACACTAAGAATGGAGCTGAGCTTCTGTCTATGTTCTCTGCTAATCAATGGGTTACCCCCCAATCTGGGGTGCACAACCCAATGGATAAATCATCAGCTTATACAAGCTGGAGACATCCTTTGTCAGAATGATTTCTTTAAACAGGCCGTACTTCCTTATGGACCCACCACATGGTCAGTCAGTTAGTAAATTTAGTACCCCCTACATCTTCCTTTTATATATAAGCTTGAGCCTTTTCAAAGCAGATCCTGTGACTCAGGCTTTTATTCCAAAAGGGGCTGTTTTTATAAGACAACTCATTGGAAAGGGGTCACAGGATGATCCATTAGTCTGTGATCTTAAGGGATCTAACTCCTGGAACTCCTCGCACTATATTCAACACATGATCACCCTGGTGCTTGTGACTTTGACTTGTACTGCAACCCAGACGGTGGCTCAGTTGCAATAACAGGAACAGCCACATGGAGGCCCCATGTGTGTCGCTTGATCTAAAGTTAATCCATTATTTGTTAAAGGGATTGTCTGGCAGCTTACATTTATTTCATATCATTCTTTATTCAGAGAAAAGAAAATTACATGCATGGGAAAGTTGGTACTTGTCCACAACATGATACAGACCATGTTTAGTGCAAGAGAAGCAAATCGAAAGAACACCATACAAATTAGTATGCATGTAAGCAATAAACAAGACAGATGGTGTTACTATCAGAGGTAACAGTAAACATCTAAGAAAACATGGGCTCTGAGAGGAGAGAGTAGGTGTAGGGATCAGGCACAGGGAAAGGAGAAAGTAGATACAGATATATACAACCCAAGCATGATCAAATGTTCATTTTAACCCAAATTCTGTTGAATTTAGCAAAGGAGGGATTACATTTTTTAATTAAATACTTAAAGAGGACATTTCAACACCTCACACATGTGGTGATATGCATGTCATTCTGTAGAGACTATTTTGCAGATTTAGGGGCACTTTAAATTTTCTTTCTAGCCCCCACAGTTGCTGAGATATCCCAGTATCTGACCATTATAATCCTCTCCATTGTCAAAGAGGAGGAGCTGGAGCAGAGACCTTCTTTTCTGACACTGAGATTATCATTACACACACCCCTCCTCTTCTCCAGAACCTCCTCTTTGACAGTGAAGAGGATTACTACGGTCAGATACCTGGACTCATATCTCATCAATTGCTGGGGTTGGAACGAAAAATTCTCTGAATTTGTGAAGCAACCCATATAGGACAGTATGATCATCACCACATGTGTGAGGTGGTGTAAGATCCTCTTTAAGATGCTTTAAATTAATAAAAATAAGATATATTTATCTACAAAATCCCCTCCCCCGCTAGTCTGTACTTTCTGCAGGAAATGAGCACTCAGCCAATCACTGCCTTAGGTGTGCATCTGTAGGATGAAGGTATAGACCGGCGGTGTGAAGGAAAGCAATGAGGGGGAGATCTTTCTTGTTACATACACGTATAGGGAAGTCATATGTGTATGTAACAAGAAAGCTCTTTGACTAGTGTAACATTACGCCCGGAATGATTTGGTTGCATCAGTCGGCAGGGCTGGGGCATGAGCAGGTGAAGGGTTACTTTAGGAAGATAGAGTATCTTGTACGGCCTTTTGTTACACTAATGCTTTTAGAAAGTATAAAGCATTCATTAGGCCGGCGATGCTGAAACCTACCCGGTAACATAACAATCGCCTATTACCAGTTGTCCTCATCACTCAGGGGCTAGTAATGTAACCGCACTCTGACATTATTAATATGGTAACATCTTCTCCCACGCAGAGAGTGCTAAAAATAATGATCAGGGTGGACTCTCCAGGGATTATTAGAAATACAGAATTCTTGCAGGGTTAAAAATATAAGTTGATACAGTGGTACACATGGGCACTATTAAATTGGGCATTAACCTCTTTACTACCACAGAGCACCAGGGATACTTGTATAAACCTCTTTACTGCCCTAGTCCACCAGGGATACTTATATATACCCCCTCTGCAGCCTAGACCCCTAGTGGTGCTGAAAACAGCACTGATGAACTGATGAAGAATAAAGTTTAATTTCATGTTTAGAGGTAGCAGTGCCCTAAAGGCTAAGAGGGAATGTATACCCATGGCTCATCTTCTATGACCTCATGACTATATGACGAGATTGTCGACGACACATGGGAGGATCGTACTGTAGAAAAGTTAAGCATCTCACCTGTCATATTCACAATGGTATCTCCTATGAAACTAGCTTTACAGCCCGCGCTGAATAGTCTGTATGTGTAAGTCATCTGGATGCTAGGATACAGGTGATTCACACAGTAACACAACATAGCACCCAGCGTGCGCCACACGTGACCGGGCCGGCGAGACTTGTTGTGTGAGTCGTGTTTAATCACTGCTGTCACTCATGTAGAGATTTCTGCCTCGGGCACTTGGATTTCATGGAAGGATCACTTAAGGCGGTGCGCTCGTCCGCAGGAATACGAAGCGATGGTAAACACAATTATACAGATCTAATTGCTGGAGAAATATTTTTTCACCACTTTTACTGAGTCACATTTGTTTGTTGTAGGTTATGTACATTGCGTGCCCGTACCGGTTACTCATCGTAATAGCTAAATCCTACTAACAGTATGAAGCAACTATATTATATAACGTATTACTAAGTGTCTCCGAACAATAGATACAGGTGTGTGAACATGATACATGATGTAGGGATCTTCTCTATTGTGACAGTAGGGAGCAGTAAGAATATGGACATGATGGTTCCCCCACCTGGGATCCATTTTTCTTCTAAGGATGAACTTGGCCTATGAAGTTGCCCTATTAATGGACAATGACCCAACTAATCTACTGATCCATATGTATAACTCCTATGGTCCTGAGAACTTCATTCTTAGTAACACATTTTATACCAAAACCTTAATGATTCTCACTCATCCCTGTAATAAAATCTGACACATTAACACTACATGAAATTTTACCCTAAAGAAAAGACTTTTAAGATCTGCCCTGAAGTCAGAAGGTCACAAAATAGTTTTATAGGGGAGAAATAGCTGTAATACACAAGCACTGGGGCTCATTTACTAAGGGTCCGAATGCCGCACTTTTGCCGGGTTTACCGAATATTTCCGTTTTGCGCCAAATTGCCCCGGGATTTTGGCGCACGCGATCAGATTTTGATGCATCGGCGCCGGCTTGCACTCAACATAAATCAAGGGGCGTGCCATTGGACAACCCGACGTATTGGGACAAACCGCAGAATTTGCGGGAAAAGGATTTGTGACAAGATCAGCACTCACATGCACCGGGAAGAAGCAGGTGAACTCCAGCCGACCTCTGAGCAGCAGCGGCACATGCAGGAACTCGGCAGCACGATGTTAGTGAATCGCACCGGACCCGAATCCTCCTTCGGACAACGCACCGCAGGATCGCAACGGGACCGGGTAAGTAAATCTGCCCCATTGTGTCTATACATGTATAGCATATTATACAGTCTTTCCTTTTACAGGAGTTGACACTGTTGTACCATTTCTGGGTACTGCACATGTTTTCTTGGGTATCCAAAAGAGGGCAGACCTATTCCTTCCTTCCTGGACTGGGGGATTGTTCATATGGGGGACGTTTTCTTTTGCTGGGTTTCTCATCCTTCTAGTTAATTAGAAATGGCTAGCAAGAAAATTTTGGTCCCCCATCAAAATACCCCTCAAGTAAAACAACTGGCAACAAACCATGAGCCTTAGGCCACGTCCACGCGCAGCCTTTGAAATTGTGTTTACGTTACATTTACAAAAAGATGTAAACACAATTCAATCATTACATGTAAAGGCAGCCTTAAGGCTAGTATGACATGGGTAAGTTACCAATATTTACATGGACCTACTGTAACGCAATGTAAACACAACATGTAGTGGAAATTGTACAACAGGCAGAGTGGATAAAGGTTGTCTCATCTCTGGTGTTTCTCTACTTTTTGTTGATAAGTATGACACTGACTGGGTATGTAAAGCTGCACGTGCCACTATATGTCCCATCAGGGAGACCTCAGCAGAATTTTAAGTTAAGTTTAACTGTGGACATTTTTTTTAATACAAGTTTTTTATTACAACAGTTAAGAGCAGGTGCTGGATCGGCACATCTAGGAATCTGACTACACTGATGTTATGACCAGTGAATGTACCTGGTGTGAGTCACAGCTTCTCCTATAATGTAACACATCTGATTACCTCTAATTATTCAGCAGAATGTTAATGAGCTGCATCGGGTATGTATAATGAGCTGCATCGGGTATGTATATACCCAGAGCGCTTACAGTGCCGATATTGATACAGGTGGTCCCCTACTTAGGGAGACCCTACTTACAGACAGTCCCTATTTACAGAGTGATCTCTCTGCCCAATGTGACCTCTGGTAAAGCTCTCCGTATACTCTACTTTAGTCAGGCTAAACTCCAATTGTCACTGGGGCAAAAAAAAAAAATTGTCTGGAACTACAATTATAAAATATACAGTTCCGGCTTACATACAAATTCAGCTTAAGAACAAACCTAAAGAAGGTATCTTCTAGGTAACCTGGGGACTCCCTGTATGCCCAGAGCATTCATAGTGCTAGTGTGTACCAATTCATAGTGCCAGTAGGTATATAGCCAGAGCATTTATAGTGCTAGTGTGTGATACACTCTGTGTGGCACAGTGCTGCACGAAATATGACCCTAAAATAATCAAACAAATACTGATGTCTAACCCAAATTCCACCCAAAGTAAATAATAAAGACCCCAGACCAAATAATAAATAATGATACAGACCCCAGACCAGTCTATATATATTAATAGAGACTCCAGCCCAGACAATAAATAATAATATAAACGCCATACCAAATAATGAAAATATAGACTCCAGAGCATGGATTATAATATAGACTCCAGACCAGACAATAGAGAATAATAGAGACCCTAGACCATTATTTATACAGAAATAGTAGACCGCATACCCAAGGTCAAAAAAGATTGATATTTGTGGAGGGTGCCAGCAGTCCGTCAGGGGTTCTCCATGGTTTCAATAATAATAATAATTCCTTTATTTATATAGCGCACACAGATTACGCAGCGCTGCACAGAGATTGGCTCACAATCTAATCAACCTACCAGTATGTTTTGGAGTGTGAGAGGAAACCGGAGGACCCAGAGGAAACCCACACAAACACAGAGAGAACATACAAACTATTTGCAGATGTTATAATAGCAAAGAAGACCACAGCACAGCACAGGGACGGAATTTGGTTGGAATAAAGCACTCTTTTTGAGTTCATCCCTCCCTTAGCTGAGTCTTCTTTGCTATTATTGCTAATATTAAGAGACCTTAGACCAGACAATGTATAATAATGTATACCCCAAATCATATAAAATACTACAAACCCCCAGATAAGACAATATATAGACTAGAGATAAAAATTAGAGAGCAAAACACAATTTCCTAAATGTCAAGGTCATTGGGGCACATTTACTTACCCGGTCCTGCGTGTTCCCCGAAAGTGCATTGTCCGTGTATAATGCGCTGTGCCGCGATTCACTAAGATTGTGCGCCCGATATCCTGCATGTGTCAGCTCCGCCAGAGTTCACCTTCTTCCCGGTGTATGTAACATAATTTGAATGTTAAATCCGGCGCTCAGTCCGAATCAGTTGGATCGTCCGACGACCCGCCCCTCGATTCCTGTCGCATGAAAGCCAGCGCAGGTGCGCCAGAATCCGCTCGCGTGCGACACAATCTCCTGCTAAATACCTGTCACAGCGACAAAAAATACGCCAAAAGTGCGATCTGCGGACCGTTAGTAAATAAGCCGTATTGTGTAGTGCTATGTGAATATATGCTAACATGATTAAAATAGCAGTATTTGAAGCTTATTTCATAAATTGTATATATTCTAAACCACAGAACAAAAATGTAAATAACATAAATGAAAGAGAACAAGGATCAAAATTAGAGAACATTTTCAGATACCTGCAAGTTATTGTTGTTAATCTGGCACCTGGTACTTATTTCTGTAATTATCTGAGAAACTCTATTTAACTGGCCCCTAACTTTCCAGTTTTCACTGACTTTGCAAAAATGTTGTGCCTTTCCAAAGTGACTGAACCCCTCTGGCAGCAGATTGTGTAGATGAAGACCAAAGGAGCCATATCATATCAGCCATAGCAACAGAAGTTGGTCGTTCCAAGTTTGTGCTTTCCAGAATATTGCATCTTTACAACATCTCAAACTCATTCAGGTCCCCCAAAAAGGCCGGTTACCCTGGAAAAAGAAATGCAAGAGAGGACAGGATAACGCAGAGAATCTCCATGGGTAATTGTTTCACCACTAGACCTGGAATTGTTCGCCGGTTTAGCACTGAACATGGTAAGGATTGGTAAAATAATCCTTGGTGACAAAGTTATGGCCAAGAAACCCACAACAGCCACAGAACTGACTGGACGAAGAGTGGAGCAGAATCCCAGCAGAACCGTGTGAGAGACCAGTGATGTCCAGTGGCTGCACATCTGCTGAAGTCTTTCAAAGCAAAAGCTTTTAAGCTTCCTACTGTTGTAACTTTCAGAAAATTTTGTAATAATCTTTCTATACACAGACTGTGCTACAGCCGTTGCTGTTCTCTAATTATGATCATCATGTTCTTTGCAGAATAGAGTTTTATGTTGCTATTCTTTGGTAATTTTGTAAAACACTTGTGTAGCCCTTACTAAAAATCCATCAAATGTGGATCAGTGGAGATTACATTATTTCTGAAAAAAATTCTCTAATATTGATTCTCTAACATTATAGACTGAGGTTTTGAGGTGCAATTTTCATCCCATACACCATAAGTAACCACCATAATTATTAACCCCCATATACAGGAGCCATTGGCTGCTGTGGCAGTTAGCAACCAATCACAGCTCAGCTTCTATTTTGCCACAGGTCATTAATATGAGCTCTGAGCTTTGATTAGTTACTATAGGCAATGAGTATAAGACATCTTATGTGTGAGGTAATATGGATAGAGACGGAGAGGGAAGGAGAGAGAGAAGGGAAACATAGACAGCGAAAGAGGTAGAGACAGGAAGAAAAAAATACAGACAAAGAAAGAAACAGAGAGAGATACAGACAAAGAGATTGGTAGAGGCAGACAGAGATAGACATACAGAGAGAGAGACACACAGACACATAGGGACAGATATACAGATAGACACAGATATTTTATGTTCACCAATTCTATTTTGTTATGGCTTAGAGCAGTTATTTACTATCCCGGCAATGCAGCTACAGCTAATATATATATTATGTATATTATATACATATATATGTAGATTACTGGCCAGACACTAAATAATAATACAGACTCCAGGCCAGTTGATATATATTCAGGGACGATTCTTGCCTATTTGCTGCCTGAGACGAAAATTGAGCACCAGAACACCCCTACTGAATTTACAGACACATTTTTAGAAATAATCTACAACCTGACAACATTATGCTGACAACATTACTTAAAATTCCTAACTGGCCCTCTGTGACCGACACTACACGTGCTAAGAGGTAGTAGTAGTTCAGTGACACAGACAATAGTGAAATCTAGTACCTCACAGGATCTACTCCATCAGGATGAGAACTTCATTATGTCTTCTCCTGGTCATCACTGTTGAAATTGCTGCCAGATGTCTTCAGCTCCCAGCACCACAGCTCCACACTGCACCCATAAAATACCACAGTCTCTCACAGTACTAAGTGCCCTAAATAACAGTGTCCTAAATCATATAAACCTCACAAGACACAACAGACCCTTATTACATTATATACAGCTCCTCTTATTATATAATATTACAGGCCCATAATTATATAATATACAGCCCCCCCCCCCTTATATTACATACGGCCCCCTTATTATATACAGCCTCCCCTTATTATATACAGCCCTCCTTATATTATATACAGCTCCTCTTATTATATAATATTACAGGCCCATAATTAAATAATATGCAGCCCCCCCTTATATTACATACGGCCCCCTTATTATATACAGCCTCCCCTTATTATATACAGCCCTCCTTATATTATATACAGCTCCCCTTAGTATATAATATTACAGGCCCCTAATTATATAATATTCAGCCCCCTTTATATTATATACAGCTCCCTTTATATTATATACAGCTCCCCTTATTATATAATATTACAGGCCCATAATTAAATAATATGCAGCCCCCCCTTATATTATATACGGCCCCCTTATTATATACAGCCTCCCCTTATTATATACAGCCCTCCTTATATTATATACAGCTCCCCTTATTATATATTACAGGCCCATTATTATATAATATGAAGGCCCCCTATATTATATACGGCTCCCTTTATATTATATACAGCCCTTATAACACAACCCTTATATTAGATACAGCATCTAAAATAATACAGCTCAGTTATTATGTAAAGCCTCCCTTATATTATAACATGCAGCCCCTTGTGATAGATGATGCAGTAATTTGGCCATTTCTAAAAATAATAAAGCAGCTACTCACCTTGACTCGTGTCACGCTCCCACACCATCGTTTGCACCCTCTGCATCTTCCCGGCTCTTCTGCTCTGTCTCATCAGATGACGTTACACTGCCTGGGTCCTCCAGAGCAACAGACTGTGCTGCTCTGTACATCTATATCTTAACCCCTTCCCGACATTTGACGTAATAGTACTGCATCGCGGGAGGTGCGTTCCCGCAAAATGCAGTACTATTACGTCAAGCTTCTGGCCCCGGATCCTGAACGGAGCCGGGGCCAGAAGCTGCGGGTGTCGGCTATATGTTATAGCTGACACCCGCCTCTAACACGCCGCGGTCGCACTGACAGCGGCGTGTCAGAGGCATTTAAAGTTATTTAAATGCGAATCGGACCCCCCCGCGGCGCTTACCGGGGGGGTCCGCTCCTCCGATCGCAGCCCCGGGACTGCCGGTGCCCGGGGCTGCGCGATCCTCCTCTCGGTGCCGGCCCGTGCCTCCTGGCAGGACCCGGCTGTAAGACACTGGGCATGCGCAGCATCTGTATTGCACTGTGTAACCTGTAAAAAAGCTTGAACAAGTGATCAGAAGATCACTTGTTCAAGCTTAGATGTCATTACCTGTAAAAAAAGGAAAAATAAATAAATAAAGGTTTTTTACAGTAAAAATAAATAATAAAAGAAAGTGAAAGTCCCCCCAAACACCACATTTCCCTTTACACAAGTAATAAACTATAAAAAACACTAAATCACAAAAAAACCCCACTTATTTGGTATCGCCGCGTCCGTAACAATCTGTACAATAAATCCTAATCATAATTGGACCCGCTCGATGAACGTGGTAAAAAAAGAAAACCAAAAACGTGCCAAAAATTAAAACTTTTTATCAAATTGCTTTACAAAAAATGTTCTAAAAAGTGATCTGAAAAAGTTACAAGCACCAAAATGATAGCGATAAAAAGAGCAACTTGTCACGCAAAAAATAAGCTTACAACCAGCTCCGTAAACCAGAAAATACTATAATTATGCTGCTATAAAAATGGCAATACTAAAACAAATGCAATTTTTTCTATTCTAGTTTTCCTTCAATAAAATTGGACAAATATAAATAAAACTATATAAATGAGGTATCACCGTAATCGTAGTGATCTGTAGAATAAAGATATATTATTGTTATGCTACAGTGAACAACCCCCCAAAAAAATGCTAAAAATCCAAAACAAGAATTGATGATTTTATTTTCCTCCACACGTAAAAAGTTAATAAAATTTCTTCAATAAGCTAAAAACCCACTAAAATTAAGGTTTTTTTTACAGTGCATCTCGTCCCTTATTTGTCTAAATTGCTTAAAAAAAATAAATAAAGATTGTATAGCCTATTCCCAACGAGCGTTGTTATAGAACGGTGCGGCGGGTAGTGACTTGCCAACACCGGTCAGGGTAAGACGGCGGCTGTTCACTGATCGGGATAAGGAGGCGGCTGTTCCTGACAGCCATCCATCCTGCCCCATGGACCAGAAGGGTTACGTCCCCCCCACACACCCCCAGTTTATTATCGCTGCTATTGGCTCATCAATTCAGACGAGCCGATAGCAGCGAATTTACTTATGACGTCAGTAATACCGGTCACCATGTCTGTAGACACGGTGATCGGGGCAGGGTGGCGGCTGTTCCTGACAGCCACCAATTTTGCCTTGCGGTCCAGAGGGGTTTTGTTGCCCCCCTCTGTCCATGTTTGCCGCTATTTGCTGGTCAATATGGTCCAGCCAAAAGCAGCAATATTCGTCACAATGGGCATCGCTAGGGTGAATAAGAGCAACACTTGGCGATAATTTCCCTACTAAAACGAAGATATGGTACAAAAGTGCTGGCCATGCACATTGTACAGATTATGATGTACAACTCTTACGAGCTGTTCCAATGTGCAGGTCCTGCCGTATCATTTCTCCGTTTTCAAGAGGAAGGTATTAGGAAACTAATATTGGGACAAGAAGGACACGGC
The DNA here is from genome assembly GCF_040894005.1 of Engystomops pustulosus. Taxonomy (NCBI): domain Eukaryota; kingdom Metazoa; phylum Chordata; class Amphibia; order Anura; family Leptodactylidae; genus Engystomops; species Engystomops pustulosus. The sequence continues at coordinate 32,819,960 of NC_092412.1, forward strand.
CCCAGTACCTCTGGTTTAGATGTTCCTGTGTTTTGCCAGGACAGCATTTTCCCGGTGAATTCTGCTGCTTCTAATGGTAGGACTCAATAAAGAGTCTGTTCCAAAAGAGGAGTTAGTATGGACACTATATACTAAGGATGGACACTATATACTACTAAGAGACCTGCGACACCTCCAGAGTGACAAAAGTTTAGTTGGTCCCCTGGTATATTCTACCTCCTTATACACTGGACATTCACAATTCACGCCCAACCTATTGTGAATTAATTTCGGTAAAATGAATAATTGTAACAACTGGTAGGTCACGTTGCTCCCTATACCCCTCCATTATTTCATAAGGGGCGCCACATAACGGGCACTGAACTTTCCAGAAATAATTGCAATTTCCATCTTGGACTCCATTGCACATCATATTTGGAAACCACCTATATGTTCAAAATGCTCATTTCACCACGTGTATTACACTACACCACATATTACACCTTGCTAAATTCCCCAAGGGGTGTACATTCAACAATTAGGGTCACTTTTCGGGTTTTCCTCTGTTTTGGTACCACTACGGCTCTCCAAATGTATCCTGACACATGTGAAGGATTTCTTACAAATTTGGCCTCTAAAAGACAAACATCCCTCTTTTCCTCTACTGTGCGCCCATAAAGCATTTTATATGCACATGTGGGGTACTTCTACACTCGGGAGAAATAGTTTTACACCTTTTTTGGGGTTATTTAATATATTATCCCTTGTGGCTTACAAAAATTAGGGGTAAAGTGACATTTATAGGAAAATTTTCACCTTTTTAATGTTTAGGGCCTAATTGGATCATTCACCTGTAGGGGCAAATACATATATTACACATTGCAAAATTCTCTAAGGGGTGTGCATTCAAAGATTAGGGTCACTTTTCGGATTCTTATCTGTTTTATACCACTAGGGTTCTCCAAATGCATGTCAAACATTTCTGTCAAATTTGGCTTCTAAAAGGCAAACATTCCCCTTTCCTTTTACTGTGCGCCCATACAACATTTTATATACACATGTGGGGTACTTCTACACTCGAGAGAAATAGGTTTACACATTTTGAGGGGTTATTACATTTTTTTATCCCTTGTGGCTATATAAAATTAGGAGTAAAATGACCTTTATAAGAAAATGTTCACCTTTTATCTATTTAAGTCCTAATTAAATCAAACACCTTTACAGACAAATACACATATTACACCTTGCTAAATTCTCTAAGGGGTGTGCTTTCCAAAATGGTGACACTTGTTGGGGTTCCCCTCTGTTTTGGTACCACTACGGCTCTCTAAATGCATCCTGACATATGTAAAGGATGTCTGTCAAATTTGGCTTCTAAAAGGCCAACGCCCCTCTTTCCCTTCTGAGCTTCACTGCGTACCCATACAACATTTTATTTGCATGTGTGGGGCAATTTTATACTCAGGAGAAATGCTAGTACACATTTTTTGGGGTTGTTTCATCTTTAATGCCTTATGGGATACAAAAATTAGCCGTAAAAGTGACTTTTTTGGGAAAATGTTCACCTTTTTCCTTTTAGGGACCTAATTGAAGCAAACACCTGTAGGGGTAAATACACATATTACACCTTTCTGAATTCTCCAAAGGGTGAACTTTCCAAAATGGTGACACTTGTTGGGGTTCCCCTCTGTTTTGGTACCACTAGGGCTCTCCAAATGCATCCTGACACATGTAAAGGATGATTGTCAAATCTGGCTTCTAAAAGGCCAAAGCCCCTCTTTCCCTTCTGAGCCCTACTTTGCACCCATACAACACTTTATATGCAAAAGTGGTGCAGTTCTGTGCTTAGGAGAAATAGTTTTACACATTTATGGGGTTGTTTCATCTTTTATCCCTTGTGGCTTACAAAAATTTGGGGTAAAAGTGACTTTTTTGAGAAAATTTTCACCTTTTTTCCCTTTTGGGGCCTAATTGAATCAAACACCTGTTGGGGAAAATACACAAATTACACGTTGCTAAACTCTCCAAGGGGTGTACTTTCCAAAATGGTGTCTCATGTTGGGGCTTTCCTCTGTTTTGGTACCACTATGGCTCTCCAAATGCATCCTGACACATGTAAACTTTTTCAGCCATAGTTACCCTGCAAAAACTAAACAACGCTCTTTCCATTCCAAGTGCCCCCCTGTGCCCGTACAGCAGGGTACAGTGACAAAATGGGTATTGGCATACTCAAGAGGAATTGCCCTCAACACTGTAAAATGCATTTTCCTTTTTAACCCATTGTGAAGGTGCAAATTTTAGTGTTCAATGAATCTATAGTAAGATAAAATTACATTTCTCTAATTTCACTTTCATTTATCTTTCACGCTCATGAAACGCTCAAAGGGTTAACAAAATTCCCAAAGGTTGTTTTGAATATTTTGAGGGGTGTAGTTTCTAAAATGGTGTCATTTGTGGGGGGTTTCTGTCATGTGGGCCTTATAAAGTCACTTCTAACTAAATTGACCCTCCAAAAGTAGGTTTTGATGATTTTCGTGAAAATCTGAAAAATTGCACCTAAAGTTATAAGCCTCCTAACATCCAAAATAAAGGAAAAGATGTTTGAAAAATGATGCCAAGTTAAAGCAGACATATGGAAAATGTTAGTTATCAAGTTATTTTAGTGATATGACTAACTTTCCAAAAACTAGAAAATTTTGAATTTGGAAAACATTGTTTTTTTCAAAATTTTTGCCAAATTTCCATTTATTTCATAAATAAATACTAAATATATTTATTAAATTTCTCAACCAGCATGAAGTACAATGTGTCACGAAAAAACAATCTCAAAATCAACTGGATATGTTAAAGCGTTCCAAAGTTACAACCACTTAAATAGACACATGTCAGATTTTAAAAAATGGTCCGTGTCAGGAAGGTGAAAAGTGGCTTCAGCGTTAAGGGGTTAAAGATACACAAGCAAATGATTTTTCAGGTGGGCAATATGGGCATCAATGGCCAACCAAATCGCCCATATTATGGTCCCATATTTTGCCGCCTCCTTTAGGTTTCGGACTACTGCCGCCTGAGGCAACATTCTCATCTCGCCACAAGGCAGATATGGCTCTGTATATATTAATAAAGACCTCAGACAATAAATAATGATATAAACCCCAGTCCAATTTTTATTTTTTTTAACGATAATGTGGATTTCTTTTTTTTTATCCATACACAAATGACTGCTTCAGTAGCAACCTAGAAATGCTGATGAAGCCCCCTCCATCTGTCCAGCCCTTTAGATGCCACATTTGGCATCTTTTGGGTTAAACAGTGAGAATCCAAGTTATCTTTGATCCCTTCCACTGTAGCAGAGCTTTGCTGCCTAGTACTTATGGCACGGTAAGTGTCTTCCATGAATGTAGCCTGTGTTGGCATCTCTCTGAGATGTGTAATGCACGTGTGTGCGGTGCGCTGGTGTTGTGGACTGTGTGTACTGTACATGATGTTAATAAGGTGATAATTATCCTTCGTACTTGGCAGCTGCACATCACCCGAGACGTTTCAGTTTCCAGCACAATATCTAGAGGTAAGGTTCACATATTTTTAGCCTTTTATTCCCATAATATGCGTGACAGTCACCATAGGGCACAGCCCTCCCTACCTGTCATCGTATCTCCATGAGCCCTGAGCGTCTCAGGATGGAATGTCAGCCCTGAGACATCGCTGTCAATTTACACCACATTTTATGTCTGACTTTTTTTTATTTTACAAGGTACTTACGACAATGCGAGCCGTGAACAGGGTGTGATCCACAGATTTTATAGCCCTGTACAGGCAGAGACGGCTCCCATCCAAATTACTCTCCTCGTGTGATATGTTACATTTTACTATCAGGTCCGCTCATGCACCTCCTGCACATCAGATTTAATTTATTTTACGGATAATCGCTTCATTTTTTTGGCTATTTTTTATGTTTATTTTATGTTTCATTTCTCCTTCTTTTTTTATTATTTTATTAGAGCACTTGAGGAAAAACAAAGAGAAGAAGAACAAAAAGAGCAGAAGTTCCGGGAAGAAGTATTACAGCAGAGAAAGTTAAAGTTACAGGAAGCCACAGAGAAGTTCCAGAGGGCGCACCTCCCCCCATCGCAACGCAGGAGACCCGGTCAGTGGCTGCTATGGAATTGCACTAAAATTTGAAAAAATGCAAGGTTTTTATGACTCGTTTTGTCACTTAACTATTTGTTATTAAGATTTATGGCAAATTGCTTGGTTATTGTTACAGAAAAATGTATTTACTATCATTTTAGCCATTTTCTAGAGATTGTATCGTAATAGCAATGCCCTGTGGTCACAGTATTATAAATTAATGAAATCATTATTTGACTTAGAATTTCCTTACATGATAGGTAGTGTCCCCATTTGGTTGCCACAATTAAAGAGGTGGTCCGGAGGTCGCTGCTTAGAGGTTCATACACAAAATAGGAATTTTGTAATTACACATTATTGCACATCTTCTTCATTTCTGATTTTAGAGGCGTTGTGACTATTGAAATATACAGGTGTCTGCAGCCAAATCCTATTAGAAAAATTACTGAGCACAAAATTTTAAAGGGGGTGTACAAAGGTTGAAAAACATGGATGCTTTCTTTTTAAAACAGCTACACACCTGTCCAACGGTAGAGGGTGATATTGCAGTTAAGCTTCATACATCTCTACGCAACTGAGCTGCAATAGTGACATAGACCATGGTCAGGAGTGAAGCTGTTTTTGAAAGATGTTTTTCGGACATACCCTTTAAAATTTTGTGCTCAGTAATTTTTCTAATAGGGTTTTGCTGGAACAAAGCTTCATATCCAGCTAAGGCTACAGACACCACCCATGTTTTTCAATAGTAACAACACCTCTAAAATGAGACCTAAAGACGTACAGTTACGTGAAATTACAAAATTCCTATTCTGCGTATAAAGCCCCTATGCAGGGAGTCTGTCTCTATAGTAACAGACTACAAACAAGGCTTGTGTAGTCTGATTCTGCTTTCATACTCCCTTCTGAAAGTGATGCATTTCTGGCTATAGCACCAAAACACTAAGGGTATAGTGCAGCCCCATAGAAAGAATGTATTTGCTGTACATTGGCAGTAAAATGTAACCCAGACCTCACATCAGCACCAGAGTAACAGGCTGGACCCAATGTTTCACCCGACTGCTGAATGCCCCAGTGCTCGTATCCCAGTGACTTTAAACTTGCCCTCTTTCCTTTGAGGTGGGAACCCATTTTAAGACATATTGAAATATTCTGTAACACAATTGGCTGCTGTCCAGTGCAATGAATCATGGCCCCAAAAAGATCACTTCTCCAGTGCTGGTTCACCCTGGCCGTTCTCTAAATGAGTTAACACTCAAAACTCACTCATATAAGTCTTTGTATGCCATTTCATAACTTATCACTTTACAGACAACGCCTTAGATGTAAATTGAGCTACATGCGATATGTTTAGAGCAGAGAGAGCAAGATAGGACATCTGAGGGCATCACCATCTCAAATATCAACCCCCAAGTAACAATCAGATTTGAGGAGGATACGGATCAGCAGCACCTCCTCCTGTGTCACCCTTATGATCCTCAATGAACCATCTCTGTAATGACTATGACACTATATATCTTCATAACTTGTATCTCTCTTTATCTTACAGCCTATACTATCCATAAGAGGCCAACGCCAAAACTTGAAGATGCACTTGACCAAATTCAGGGATCCATCCCCTCCACTTATTATTATGTATCCAGTCACAGGAGCCCTAACAACACCAGGTATGTTCATACATATGCTACGTCACAAATGGGATATGTTCTATCTGTTCATCATCTATAGATCCACCGTCTGCAGCCTGGGGCTTAGGTTCAGGAATTGTCAGTATCCAGAGAGGTCACAGTGGTCAGAGAGGTCCATCTGTAACTAGGGGTCGTCTGTAAGTCGGGTGTCCTTAAGTAGGTGACTGTATTCTGTTTACATGTTTTTTCCCAAAAGAAATTGAGGGTGTGTTGATTTTCCAAAGAAACCAGTGCTAATCATTTAATATATAATAATGTATTGTATTGATATTCTATATAGATGTAAATTGCTAATACAAATCAAACACTAATAATATAGATGAATACATCATTTAAAGTACAACTGTAAAGTATGAAAACTTTTGCCTCTCTGCACTAAGCAACAATAAGCAATTCTTTAATTTACTCTGCAGCTATCTGCAGGCGGCTAGCTGCTAGCAGAAGTTTTACTTTGTCCCCTCTAGCTGCTCTCCTTTTTTCATGCTTCCTGGAAACCATGGGAATCCGTACTGGATGGCCGGAGACGAGAGGGGGTGGCTGGAGCTTGTTGGAAAGGGCAGTAGTAGAAAAGGGCAAGAAAATAGGACCTTGGGTGATGTCACAAGCATTGTCCAATTACAAGCATGCTGTCCTTATTCCTTTGAAAGCCTTCAGTGCTCTGTCCTGAATGTGATTTTATAAGTAGGGCTAATAGATATACCTGGCTGTATCTAAGGCTAGGAAGTAGCCAGCAGCATGATACAAGTATTGTTGAAATTGTTGTGGAAGGCTCTCTCCAGCTGTGCTAAACCTATTTTTTTTCTAGTAACTTTACAATTACACTTCAAGTAAATAAATCATTAACCCCTTATTTTATCTTTTCCAGAACATCAGACCAGTCTTCCAACTTTTCATCGATAGGACACTCCACGTGGCCCAGGAAGCAACAGCCGTCTGCCAAATTGGACCTTGAGAGAATCTTTCTAGATCGGTCTGCGCTCCAGGCGGATAGTAACCAGCTCTACTTCCAGCACAGACTGGAGGAGGCGCAGCGGCTTCTAGAGGAACAGCATCTCAGCAACCTCCAGGTACACAGCGCGTCACACACACACAGGCATCAGCGTCTCCTCTATACCTGCAATGATGCTAAACTATTTCTGTACTGGTATTGGGTCAGGAGTCAAGTTGGGTCTGCACGTATATCTGTATCTGATTCTGGTGGATGAGATTCCAGACATAAAGAGGAGCTGTCACCTTTCCTGATGCATCTTGTATTCCTTATTACATAACAATCCTGCTTTGGGCCATTCCTCAGTTGTTCTTCTTGGAGGTGTGTAAATAAGTTGACAGCTGGGTTCCCCCCGTCAGTAGGGTGTGTCACTACATAGTCTGTCACTTAGTCAGCGCCAGACTGTAGGGACGTGCTGCTTTGACAAAGGGAATGGAAACACCCATGTGGTGAGATTTTATTATTTTGTGCATAACTATTCCATAACAATGTGAACACACCCGTATTACCATGTCAGCATATTCATATTGTCACTGCCCGATCTGATTTATCGAGTGCATAGATTGCAAGGCTGTCAGCATTTTAAGATTTTCTGAGCAATTTAACATTCCCCCACTAGATGGCAGCGTTATCCTTGCTCTGAGATAAATATAGCAAAACGTCCATCGCTAAGAGGCAGCTCTGCAGATAAGTAACCAGGAAATAACCAGGCATGAAATATTAGAAATATCTGCATTTTACATGAATATAGCAGATGTCAGACCTTCTAGCATTTAGATATTGCAGTAGATTATTGAAAAGTGTCGATAGACAGAAAGTAAAAAGTTAAATATTGTGTTAAAATGTACTACGATCAATGGAGTCTTCTTATGTACTGAAACCCCATCCTATACCTACACAGAATCCATTCTAAGACTTTCTGGATTGGTGAACATCTAACTTATGTGCGTACATATAGAAATGATAATGTATTTTATTACAATGGTAAATTTTAGTCACGAGACACAAGAGCTTACAATCTATGAGGATGAGGGGGTGACACAACAGCTTATAGTCTATGTGGATGAGGGAGTGACACAAGAGCTTACAGTCTATGAGGATGAGGGGGTGACACAAGAGCTTACAGCCTATGAGGATGAGGAGGTGACACAAGAGCTTACAGTCTATGAGGATAAGGGGGTGACACAAGAGCTTACAGTCTATGAGGATAAGGGGGTGACACAAGAGCTTACAGTCTATGAGGATGAGGGGATGACACAAGAGCTTACAGTCTATGAGGATGAGGGGGTGACACAAGAGCTTACAGTCTATGAGGATGAGGGGGTGACACAAGAGCTTACAGTCTATGAGGATGAGTTTTCCTCTGCTGGTACCTCCAGTGATCAGCTGTGACGTGTTGGAGAATCTAGCAGTAAGTGTTCATGTTCACAGTGGCGCCCCTGCAGGTGAACTTCAGCACTACAAGGCTTCCATTTCATTAGAAGTTTATTTTCTGCAATGCAGGGAAGGTTAAATGGTGATCATTGTAACCTCTCTATTCCCCATCTATTAACCTTCTATAAGCTTCTTTTATGAACCCAGTTTTTGTCTGTATTTTCCTTTCCTCATTTCCCCCTTCTACGTGCGCTGACAAGTAGATTGTACATGTCACAGTGTGAATAACATATAAAGACCCTCGGGAAGCCTGATGACGTGTGACAGGTGAACTCTTGAACGTCCTCCATATACAATACAGTCAGTCATTGATTTATTACAGGACTGTGCCGGTACACAGAGCTGAGGATCAGCATTGCTCCGACATGTTGTGTAGAGGCAGGAATGCCGAGCGGACGTCATCCCTCACCGTGCTCACACATAATAACATTCTCCTATGTTGCGGATTTCCCTCATTACAGTCCGTCCATAATACACCTAAATTGTGAAGCTTGTATTCACGCCGCATGTCATAAGACGGGAACATAATCCAATAAGTAAATGTTCACGATCTACCAGCGGGAAGGCAGACGTCACATGTCTGCTCTGTTATTTACCTATTGTAAAGGGGTATTCACACTCTACATCTTATAACGCATTCACAGGCTATGCCATGTAGACTACAGAGGTGGGGGTCCATCTGTAGGACCCCCAACTATTAGGAAAACAAAAGTCCTTGACTATAGTTCCAACGTCCACAGTTGATGACTTCTAGAACTCGGCACAAAGTTCTTTGTCTTTGACGTTTGTTGGAGTTACAGACAGTACTTTGATACCTTTTAAATAAGAAGCCCAGCTGTAGAGAAGCCCAGCTATAGAGAAGCCCAGCTGTAGAGAAGCCCAGCTATAGAGAAGCCCACCTATAGTGAAGCCCAGCTATAGAGAAGCCCACCTATAGTGAAGCCCAGCTATAGAGAAGCCCAGCTATAGAGAAGCCCAGCTATAGAGAAGCCCAGCTGTAGAGAAGCCCAGCTATAGAGAAGCCCACCTATAGTGAAGCCCAGCTATAGAGAAGCCCACCTATAGTGAAGCCCAGCTATAGAGAAGCCCACCTATAGTGAAGCCCAGCTATAGAGAAGCCCACCTATAGTGAAGCCCAGCTATAGAGAAGCCCAGCTATAGAGAAGCCCAGCTGTAGAGAAGCCCAGCTATAGTGAAGCCCAGCTATAGAGAAGCCCACCTATAGTGAAGCCCAGCTATAGAGAAGCCCACCTATAGTGAAGCCCAGCTATAGAGAAGCCCACCTATAGAGAAGCCCAGCTATAGACATCCATTCTGTTTACTTACATCTGACATGTAAAATATTTAGATTTTTATGCAATTTAACCTTTTTGGATCCTTGTTCAAGTAGGACCTTAGTAGGAGGGGCTTGGCCGCCAACAGATTTATTGTAATCTTTTACACAGACTCACGGGCATTACACTCTTTAAGGGGTTGTCTAGGATGAAGCTTTTTTTTTTTAATAAAGGTCCCAAGGGGACTAAAATTAAGAACCTATACTGACCTCACTCAAGTGATCCGGTTCAGCAAAGCGCTGCATGTCACTGCTGGTTTATGTTGGTATACAGAGGCTTGGCAGAAACATTACATCGATAGCAGGCACCCATTACATCTTCTGGCTGCGACCTGTATTTGGTTGTGGTGGGTGAACACTGTCCACATGAGTTTCTTATACTAACAGAGGCCGGGCAGCACCACGCTGAACTGCAGCGCCGAACGGAGGAAAGTATAGGCTCTTTTAGTCTTTGCAAATTAACCTGAGGGGCTTCGGGCTCCATAGCTGTCAATGGATCTTGGAGCCCTTCAGGTTCATTTGCATAATTTTCAAAGCCTTTTTTTTTGTAAAACCAGGGCATAAGAAGCTAAAAGAAGAGTGTATCATGCTAGAGGGGGCCACACCAGTATGTCAGTGTGCTTGCTTTACAATCATTGATCCTGGTTGTAGATGTCCTTTAATAAATTTAGCCTTCATTTTCCATCAGGACTGTTGCTTCCTACGCATGGTATGACAGTCTATGAGTAGTAACATAGCCAGGTACATAACTAAATTAAGAATACTATAAAGTTAGGCAAGTGCCGGTGTAATTTTATTGCTTTTGGCCATCGAGTTCTCCCAAAACGTTGCGACTTATGATCTCTATGAAAAGGCTAAAAATAGACAGTGCGTCCTTATATATATATAATTGCAGTATTTTACAGCCACGTGTACACGGCACAGAGCTGTGCAGTCACCATGTAATAGTCATGAGTCAGGTGTAAGGAGCCGTGGGAGGAGGCGATTGCTGACATGCCGCCAGCACACGCAGGAGATTGTAAGGGTTAAGAAGCTTCTTAAATAATAAAGGGAGTTTCCTAGCAATACCGGCTAATGGTTTGTAATTAGAAGCACGTAACAATAAAGTGTAATAAATCGTGCTGGCACCGAGGCTGACGCACTCCATTGTTCCCTCTGTCAGCCATTGTTCACTCACATTCATTTTTTAAGGAATTTCTGGAAGGTGGAACAGGCTTATCCTAATAGTTAAGCAGATGATCAGGAGATTGTGTGGCTGGTATAGGACGCTCATTAGTGTCCATATTTGGCATATAAAGGAAATCTACCACCAGGATGAAGGATTGTAAACCAAGTACATTTACATGTTGGTATGTTCCCCCTCTGGCAGGATCCACTCTTCTTTTAACTTCTTATGCCTTGTTGTTACCAAAAAAAAGGCTTTCAAAATTACACAAATTAACCTCAAGTAACATCTATGGAGCTTGGAGCCCCTTAGTCTCATTTGCATAATTCTTAAAGCCTTTTTTTGTTGTTAAAACAAGTGCATAAGATTCCAGCATGTACGTGTGCTTAGTTCACAATGCTTTATCCTGGTGGTAGATTTCCTTTAAAATGTGCGTGGATAAAAAGTAGCCCTATGTCGTTTGTGGATACACAATTTCAGCAGGTTGGACCAACATAAGAGGGCAAAGTCTTCAAATACTAAATCATTGGGGTTGTAGATAAATGGGGATGGATATAGAGAGTGCAGGGGATTTGAGTAATATATATATAGCTATGCTGATATATTTCTCCGACCCACAAAATAGAGGTGCTGCTGCTGGTGTGACCTCAGGGACTCACATAACCAATAGCGTTGCAGCTTTCATTTTCCAAAACAGAACTGGAATTGGATTGATTGTGACATGAAGTCCATTTTTACTTTTCACCTTACATGAGTGTTTTAGAAGAAGTTTTCTCCCTCCCAATATTCGGCTATTAGTCAATTTAGTTTTTTTATACATTCATATTTTTATACAATGACTGGAGTGACATCTTTTTCTGATATTGTACCTTCTATCCATGTTTCAGATGGAGTTACAGAGATCTTATGGTGCGGTCATGGTACTGTTTTGACTCTGTTTAGAAACGGAATCGAAGCACACGGGCGTGCCACAGCCCGATCCCAAATGTGTTTCTATTACTTGGTTTTTAAGAAAAAGGGCTTTAAAGGTTATGCAAATTAGGTCATTTGCATAATTTTAAAAGACTAAAACAAGGGCATAAGAAGCTAAAAGAAGAGCAGAACCTGCATGAAGGGGCTAACACCAGTATGTCAGCGTGCTTGGCTTACAATACTTGATCCTGGTGGTAGATTACCTTTAAGGTATTGGACATATGTATCAGGGATGTCTTTATCAGACAGTCCCTTTTAATTCATAATTAAAGTTATAGATTTGCAATGATAATCTAACATCAACCGCATATTTTCCTTTCTTTTTACAGAATTTTCACCAAGAAGTTGAACAGCTTACACGTGAAGATAGCTTGTCGAGTCTGGACAGCCTAGATGAAAACATAGAAACTGTGAAGGAAGAAAATAGCTCAGTAATTTCATCGGACCCATTACACAAAGCACTGGCAGAAATTTCTTCCCCTTCCATTAATGGTGGATATTATAATACTGGTAATGGGGTCAGTGGCTTAAACAATCAGACAAGCCTCCTCCAGCCTTCCCAAACTAGCTTTGAAGAGATGATTGTTGAAAAGCCCTTTCTAATGGGTGGTGATGAGAGTTTCCCCCAAAATGGGTTTCAGCACAGAATGATGGATACATTAACAAGAAATGGAAAAATGCATCCAGTAAGCACGTACAGCTTCTCAGTATCAAATCAAGATGTAAGTCCGGTGCCTCAAGTAACCGAGAACAAGCTATCCCCTTTTGATAGAGACAATGCAACAAGCAATTTTGTGGTTAGACCTAGCAGAGCTTGGGCCACTCCCGATCCACCTCCAAGAGAGACAATTCAGATTTCTGTGCCTCATGATAACAAAGACACAACACAACACCCTGGACTAGCAACAAAACCCACAATGACTCAACCTTTGGCAACCCCAGTGGTAGTTCCATTTCCACAAAGTTCTCCCGGCAGCTGCCAATACAATGTAAGCACAGACCTAAAACCAAGTAAACATTCTGATAAAACCCATTCAACGAGCTCAGTTTCTGATCCCGAGATCCTGACAAATATGTACAATACACAGTTTCATTCCATAAAAAACGGCCACGGTAAACCTGCAGTGATTAATATTCGAGAGAGTCCACCACAACAAAAAAGTTCTTCACCAAGCCAAAGTTCCAGGGGTGATTCAGGAGTCATACCAGATCCAAAGAGTCATCAAAATGGAACAATACTTCCTCTAGATGATCCCGATCTAGCATTGTCTACCATCTATAGAAAAGTGAGAATAAATAGCGCAGGTAAAGAAGGGAAGAAGTTGCTGAAGAGCATCCTGAAGAAGGGCTCCAAGTATGAGAATGGGTACACCAGGGCAATGGGTCTCAGTAAGATGGTTCTGATGGGGGATAGAAGCTCCTTACGAGACAGTGTCGAGCTTCTAAAAGAAAAAGAGCATAAGAAAACGAATAATAAAAAACTGAGATGGTTAGATGAAATCATGGGTGGTGAAGATGAACCAGGTATGAATGGGACAACCAAAAAGTCTCCCGTTGAGACCTCTGCTGCTACACATTTCAAGGAGAATGACCTAGTCCATACGATGTCTCAAAATGGCCAGACAGGACCTACCTCGGTCTTCTCTACTGGTTACCATTTCACTAAGCAGGCATGGATGGCGTCTAAAGACGAAGAAGCGAACTCTGTGGGACATATGCACACGGTTAGAAGCCCACCAAAAACGAAGACGAGGGTAGTAAGGCGCCCAAAATCAGCTAGGACGCCATCGGTGGTGCATCGGAATAGGAAGGGTATTATAATCCGACCTCAGTCTGCAACCGAGGCCAACAAGATCGCAAGGTCCCAGGGAAAGATCATGACCCCACATCCTCCTCCTAGGCCCACGGCGGAAAGCAACAATAACCGCGAAGCTATGGTGAAGGCCAAGCCGGGGAACACAAACAATTCTCAGGTGAACAATGTTGTGTCCTCCACCACCCATGTGATAAACAAGGACAATATGTCTTATCAGACCGGGCCTCCATTTTCGGGTAGCACCCAGACCATTCAGACCTATTTTCCATCGGATCCAGATAATTCTTCAAAGGCTGCTCTCACTCTGAATAGTGAGCGGGTCCTGGCACTGCAAGAAAGCTTACCAGCTCCTGCCAAGCGCCAGCCAATTTTTGGTGAAAATGGACTCCGTTTGGACCACACACCCACCGACGAGGAAATCGCTCTCTTGTGGCAAGGAGTCCGAAGTGCCTTAACCCATAAGAACGCTGCTACAGGTGGGATTCTTTTATATGGATGACTTGGGTTACATAAATATACACAAAGTAGAGTCTTACAGGCTATTTTTTTGTGGGGGGGCCAGGGTGTAGTAGATAGCAATGTATTGGAAAAATAATTATTTGGATCACTAGTGGATGGAGCAACCGGATGAGCATGTGCCCTGCTGCTCCACCCATTAGATATGCTTACGATGCAGTACAACTCACCTAACTGGCGATTTGTTTAGTTTATATGTGGTTTATATGTGACCTGTGGCATCAAAGTGGGGTATCCTTTTATAGGTATATAACAATACCAACAATATAGACAAAATGCTGCAGTATCTAATATATAAAGCTTTCCAAAATCCACTTATTACCCAGCATATACAGGAGCCATTTGTCTGCTGCTGTGGCAGTTGGAAGCTGAGCCGTGATTGGCTGCTGTTCTGCCACAGGTCATTAATATGAGCTCTGAGCTGTGATCGGTTACTATAGGCAATGAGTAGAAGACAGCTTATGTGTGAGGTAAGATGGGTAGGGATACAGAGATAGGGGGAGATTTATCAGAAATGTCTGAGGTACAACTGTTCCAGTTGCCGATGGAAAATAATCATAGATCAGCTGTCACAAAGTGACAGTCGGGGACAGAGACAGTCACTAAAATGAGACTGCCAGCGACAGACAGTCACTGAAATGAGACATTCTATTTTGTTGTAGCTAAGAGCAGTTATCTACTATCCAGGGCAGCGCCGGAGCTACAGCTTGTTTCATTATAAATCCACACACTTTGAGGCCCACCATATACAGTTATGTGTTCTCTTATCACTGTGACTACAAATCCAGATCCTACTCTTGTTGTATTTTAGGTGATTTCCGTGCCGGTGATCTTCCTTCTAATTTACAGCACGCCCGAGCTAACCTGTCCCATATAGTGATTGATGGAGCAACGCTCAATAACTGGAAGTCGCTTTCAAGGATAAATGGTTGTTTCTCCCCCATTAACAATGGTAAGGATTAGATTGTTATTTGCATTAAATGGGTTGTCGCAAGTATTTAAGTTATTCCCTAGCCACATGATGGGGGGGGATAACAAGGTGATCATAAAAGGTTTGACTGCTGGGACCCCGACTGATCACGAGAATGGGAGATCTGCGATGCCGCTCCCATTCACTGTCAATAAGGGCAGACATAATATTTGAGCACTGGGGTCGTAGATGGTGGACGTGAACGCTTTGCCCGGATATTGTTGTTATTCCCATAGGACTGAGTGAAGCAGCAGGGCAGATGCTTGTCCTGTCGCTCCACCCATCAGTGAGAATAAGATCGCAGGGGTCCTGCTTTCCTGATCGCGGGCCCTTTCTCCTGATCATTGGATGTCCCAGCAGTTGGAGCCTCACTAATAACCTTGTTATATACTTGGGACAACTCCTTCAGCATGAACACCACTGAGCCTATCCTCTCACCTTGATGCTGGGGTAGTAGTCATGTTCTATAAGGCACTTTCCCAAAAATTGGATCAATCCCTTTTCAAGTCCTGCACCTGAAATTTCATGGTTACTCACAACACCTAGTATCACTGTTTGTTTGTAGCAGACCCTTCATTCTCATGAACAGGGGGGTCCCAGCAGTCAGACACAGATCTTAATTTCATACCCTAGCAATATACAATGCATTACTAATGTGACCTCCTTACATTTCTGGGCCTCTTGGCCCTACTTAAAATGGAATTAGGAAAGTCCATAAGTCTTCATGAGTTTTCCCTTTCTGCATAGAACTTGTGAAATCCCATAGGAATCAGTGAGGGGCATTATTAGAGCCATCACTATCAGAATGTATCCTCTGTCCTGTGTATAGGGTATAAATGTCATTATTTACTTCCATTCTTAGGTTACGTCACCCTCGCAAGAAGGAAACAGATTCTAGACAGCAATGAGAACAAGCGCAGAGCATTGCTGGAGCAGAGGAAAGGAAGACCGGCATCCGCGGGCTTGAGGCCCTCACAGGTAAAAATGATATACAGCTGTGGATCGAGATTTGCGATATTATTAGAAGACATCACATTATAGGGAATACCAACTCTGTCCTGCACCTTTGTTTTGATGCTGCCAGAGCTGCCTGCATTTACTTGTGTTATGTATTATACATCTGCTACTGACATGTCATTGCGTTACCAACCTTCTAACTGGGGGGAGATCTAGGGATCAGCGTAGGAGTGTAATGACTCCCAACCAGGACTGTGGAGTCGGAGTCGTGATAAGATGGTCAAATATATCAAAAATTCTACAAATTATGAAATTTCCTTAAAATATCTGTTCTATTCTTGATCTAAGGATTTAAGATTGAACAACATTTACTAGTCTAAGGGCTGCATTGTCAAACTGCTCAACTTTAAGGGGCCACATCAGTAACCAGCACTTTAGATGCACCAACAACCACAGTACAGCACAAAATGCCACCCCAGGAATTATAAATACCACAGTACAGCAATAAATACCACCCCAGAAACCAAAGACTGCATGCAGAGCAGACAATAACAGTGCAGACCACAGAGCAGATAATCATACAGGAGAACCCAAAATAGACAACTTATAAAATTGGAGACCCCCCAGAGTAGACAACTACTAATATTGGAGACCCCCAAAACAAATCCTGGAGGCCACCAGAGCATTAAAAAAATTAATAGATCCTCTCCTTCCCTGACTCCTCTTCTCATCCCTGGACCACACATCAGCTTCTTCTCTCCTCCACATGTCCCACTGGTTGTATGTGTCGGCACCTGGACCTGGGAGCAGTACAGTACAGCTGCCAAGTACTTACCACTTCTGGGTCCTCTCCTGGTCATGGGAGACGCTGCTCTGGGTCCTGACGCCAGTGTTTATACAAAGTCAGGACACTAAGAGGAGCAGCAGGAGGGGACCCAGGAGCGCTCACCACTACCCACCTTCTGCAACAGTTATGGTGCAGTCATAGTAACTGCTTTGACTCCTTTTAGAAACAGAATCAAAGCACACAGGGTGTAACCAGCACCCAGCATCTTGTATTGTTTAAATGTATTACACCGGGTGCTGGTTACCAATCCCAGCAATTAGGTCACCAGTTACATAGACAGACAAGCAGGTTCCTGTATTTCCCAAAGGTTAAGAAAAGCAAGATGTGTCCGCGGGATCGGGCATATCGATCTGCCTAGGGGGGTTGGGTGACAATCAGGAGAATGTGGCTCCAGTTCTGACTAATAGATGAAGTAGCAGGTTTAGCATCCTGACACTCTTATTCAGCATTATAGGAGCGCCAGAAATGGACAAAAACTTTCTTTAATGAAGCATTAATATGACTCCAGCTTTTAGAGACCCGATGTGTCCATCTTGATAGAATAAAGCAGATGAGTCTTGTTCAGTAATTACAGACAGTGTCACATGTCTGAATTATTTGTTTGTAAATGACTAAATTAACAGGTTTCCAATTATTACTATAAACAGAATGTGAACACAATGAAGATAAGTCCCTTGCCAAGTGCCCAGGAGCCGGGGCAGACACACAATGGTGCACTTTCTGGTGAAGGTATGTACAATATTTAAAGGGGCTCTGTCACCACATTTTACCCCATTAATATACCAGCCCCCTCAAGTAGGGGATGGAATGTCCTTTCTAGATTTCTTTATTTTTGTGAAACCTCTAAAAATAAACTCATGTTAAAATGAGCAGAGAACAGTCATATTTGCCTGAGCTGAATCAAGTTTAGTGGTTACAGGTAGAGCGTCACTCCAGATGCCCCTATCTTCAGGTGCTAGAACTTCTAGTAACTAGAAACATGGTGCTGATGTCATATTAACCCCTTCAGTACGCAGCCAGTTTGTATGTTAAGTCTCAGCCTCTTTTTTTTGTAATCTGACATTTCACTTTATATGGTTATAACTTTTACACACTAACTTACCAAAATGATTTTGCGATTGTTTTATTTGGGAACACATTGTACTTCATGTTAGTGGTAAATTTTAGTCAATATGTTTTGTGTTTATTTATTTAAAAAAATAGCCAATTTTTTTGAGAAATGTGTCATTTTCAAAATTCAAAATCTTCTGCTTTTGAGACCCAACCCACTTACTAACATTTCCCATATCTCAACTTTGTGTTTTCATCATTTTTTAAAAGTCTTTTTATTCTAATATGACATAAGTCAGATTACAAATCGAGCAGAGATTTTCCTAGTACTATTAATTACTATTTTTTAATTTATTCATTTATTTTTTTATTTAAGAACATTTTTTAAATTTAATTTTTAACATGTTTATCAGTTGTACCATGGGACATTAACAAGCATTCATCTAATTGCTTGTTCATGATAATACCATTAAGGACCAATTTGACAAGCTTTGTGCAGCGCTGCATAATCTGTAGGCGCTATATAAATAAAGTATTATTATTATTAAATAATAGACTGACACGCATAAGCTGACAATGTGACTGTAACACCTAAAACAGACAGGATCTTACAGGCACTGCCTGTGGGCAGCCATGGTGTTCTGATTGGTCTTCCAGTCTGCCATTGAAACAATCGGTGCCCCCAGAAGATGACGCAGGGGGGTTATTATGGGGGAGAGACTCCAAGAAGGCAATGTAAATGCTGTAGTCATGTTGACCAAACCATTTAACAGGTCAAAGACCCGCGACCGGAGCTCACTCCAACCGCGGGTGTTAGACTGGGGTGTCAGCTGTAAGGTACAGCTGACACCCTGTGTATACTGATGCCGGTCCAGCGCCAATGGCAAGCTGAACCAGAATTAACTCAGCGAAGGATATATCTGTCAGCAGAGCTTAGTGATGGATATTTCCACCACAGAGCATGAGAAGGTTAAAGAAAATAATTTCATCCTTTAGATGGCATTAGACTTGTGGTTCTGTGAGCTAGCCTATTTCTTTAGTTATGATAAGGTTTGGTGATGGTTTGTGGGTCTAAATCATCATTACAGGTTTCCTAACTCTGAATTTAATAGTAAAATCTTCCTTCAGCGCAGATAAATGTATCGGCTCACCTGCAGCTTTGAGTAAGTCTCCTATCTCACCCACTGTTGGACCCATAGCTATATACTAGCAGTACTGTACTTGCTCTGTAACGTACTATTTGGCGCTACTTTTGAGAGAGAAAGATTTATGGAGTAGATTCTTCTCTTTGTATGGGAGACATTGTAGGAGCCGGTCTCCATTCACCAGTTCTGACACAACCGAGAATCACAGATGGAACCTGCAGAGGGGAAACTACTAAGTCATATAATATCTAGAAACTGTGTTACTGCTTATTTACACCTGAGTAGTAACTTGCATTAAGATTTTTAGGTACCAGTGCAATCTTACATGTGTAGTCAATCCATCTCATGGAGTAAAGGAAAGTGTGCAGTTCAGGATGATCCCATGACATCTACACATTCCAGGAATAAACTGATTACAATATCTATCTTTATAGAGATAATAGATTTAGCATTATGAATGGCCCTAAAAAAATATGGTGCGTTTTACTTCAACATTTTATAGTAAATTCTACCTGCATTTATGCACGGCCGAGAGTCCACGTTTTCTCCGCTGCTGCCAGACATCTCTGACAGTGACGTTTATCCCGTTAGAACAAAGGATCAGACATGGTGAAATTATTAATTCTTTATTTATATAGCGCACACAGATTACGCAGCGCTGCACAAGCATGTCAAATTGGTCCCTGTCCCCATGGGGCTCACAATCTAAACAGCCTAACAGTATGTTTTGGAGTGTGGGAGGAAACCGGAGGACCCGGAGGAAACCCACGCAAACACAGAGAAAACATACAAACTCTTTGCAGATGTTGACCTGAGTGGGATTTGAACCCAGGACCCCAGTGCTGCAAGGCAGAAGTGCTACTCACTCCGCCACCGTGCCGCCCAAATTCAACATGCCTGATCCTTCTTTCCCCAACATCACCTGATATGACGATCCCATGTATAAGAAGGGGTACTTGCATCCTTACAGCTATGTTTCCATTACTACTGTCTTGAGTAGTGATGTCCTAGAGTTTCCTTGGAAGGATTCTGAAGAAATCCCAGAATAAAGCACAACCGCCCCATAGTAATTATATGTAAATGGTGAAAGCAGGACCATCTCTTCCTCGCTGGCAGCATACAGTGTATTATGCTGATCCGTAATTACTGTGTTATTGTTTACATACGATCATGTTGTGTCTCCGTAGTCTCGGAAAGCACGGCACAGTTTATGCTGGCGGAGAATCTGGTGGAAACATCTGCGACAGATGGCGAAATTCTAGCCGCCATGCAAGAGATGAAAGCAAACAAGCCCAGAGCCCCGCAGACCGCGCTCTCCATAGAGGAACAGAGACTTCTCCAATCACTCGATCGTCTCAACCAGAGACTGCAGAGTAAGTACACTGCGTAGGTGGGTTACCCTAACAGGCTACTAATCCCCTACATAACCTAATTACTACTCAAACCAGCTGTGAGAGAGGAGCCTGGATCATAAGACATGTGTTATAGTAGGTGTCTGTAATCCCTATGAAATAACACTTATCAGTGTTCAACTCTAATGCATGCGATCAGTAACAAGCACCACTTGTTTTGCATGTTGAAAAAGCTCCTTATCAATAAGATACATTTGACTTGGCCAACACCTCCATGTAGTGGTTGGACAGTGTTCTGAAACTCAATCCAAACGAAACGTGTGATCAAGGCCTAAGGAGAAAGGGTACAACCAAGATCCTTACTAACAATAGACGCACCGCATATCCAGGGGGGGCATCATTCTCTTATATAATTGATAGAAGTCTCATCTATTTTTTGTTGCTATTTTAGATGTTCAAGAAACAACAATGAAGCCCTCAACAACTATGAATGGATTTCACCCAAAATCACCACTGGTAAGGATTATCTTGCATGTTTTTCTTTCATCTGAAAATCTTAATTTATGCAATAATTTTAAAAAATTTTTATATACTAGGGAGTAAAACATATTAGATTATCAATATCATGGAGGGTATCTGAGCGCTATTAGCCAAATTCTGCGCCATATTGCTAAGAGGTTAACCAGCACAGCGCCAATAGTGACTCTTATTGGAATTGCATCTCAGTCTTTTCACAGTCCCTTTAGTTTAGGTACATGGATCACAAGAACAGGTTGATTTGGAGTTATTGGGGCTTATTTACGAAGGGACCCGCAGCCGCATTTCTAACGTTTTCGGGGATTGCAGCGCTGGGACAGGTATTTAGAAGGGGATTGTGGCGCACGCATTCGGATTTTGGCGCATCGGCACCGGCTTTCATGCAACAGAACTCAAGGTGCGGGCCGTCGGACGATCCGACTGATTCGGACTGAGCGCGGGATTGAGCTTTCAATTTGTGACGCAAGATCAAGCACTTGTATGCACCGGGAAGAAGAAGGTGAACTTTGTCGGACCTAAGCGGGGAAACGACACATGCAGGATACCGGGCGCACGATCTTCTTGAATCGCGGCAGATGTGCATTCCGGTCGGACAATTCACTGCGCAGGACGGGTAAGTAAATGTGCCCCATTGTGTAAGAACTCCACAAAGTGCTCCATGTGAAAGAAGCGTAGCTGTACATGCCCAACCTGTGTTTCATTTACTTCAATGGCTGCATTCACACGTTCCGGTTGGATTTAAAAACACAATCCAACTGAAATGGGGAGGAGCTTGGCCCGATCGCATATATATACGTTTCAACTGAATCACATGCGATCAGAAACAAGCACTGCATATTTTGCCTGTTAATAATGCAAAGCACATGGAGCTCCTTATCTAATACGTTTCCGTTGAAACATATATGAATCGGCCCAGTCTCTTCCCAGTCCGGTTGGATTGTGTTTCTAAATGCAACCGAAACGTGTAAACGCAGCCAATGGAACTGTGAGAGATCAGCCTATCAATACTCAACTTACACTAGGCACGACTGCTGGGCGTCTTAGCAGTCAGACCCCCAGCATGCAGACACCTAGCCTTGGAGATGAGCTTAAAGAGGTTTTCCTGGATCCTTGGGGGAAGAGGTGCATGGGGTCACAGGAGTTGCTTCCATCTATTTAGTGGCCTTTTCGGCCAACTAAGTCCCGTGACCCCCAGGACCGTATGAGCTGTGGCGTCAGCGCTAAAGATAAGCACGGCAGCTGCTGCTGCCCCCATATGACTAACGTTCATATTTATTTGATGTGTTTTGCAGAAGATTCATCAGTTCCCCCCTCAAGCGGCTGAACACATGACACAGGCGCAAAAATATCGCAGTCTATCAGCTGACCCACGAAACCGGCTGCAAAGAAGATACTGATAGCCTTCTAGGTGGCCTCCATTGTATCATAGCAGGACTTGTTATCTCCTCGCCGTCCTGGTTGTATGTACTTGTATATACAGTAAAGCTCTGTTTTTGTATGGATATGTAATATATTGTGTATGGGGATTATAGGCAGGCACACTTTTATACTTTTCTACATTTCTGTGACAAGTTTGCACTAGCGTATAACCGCCGTAGTAAGAACCACGCTGTAAATGCACCTGGGGAAAATACAATGCACAATACAGAACATTTATATTCTAACGAAAACTAAATCCATGGCCAAATCCTCCTAAAAATACTGTTTTACTTGCAGATTTGCTTCAGATTTTGGTCCATTTTCTTTGGCAGATTCAATTGGGGTTTCAATGTGCTCCAAAATCTCAATATGCAGATTAGTCGTAAATTTTGGTGCGGAACTATGTGCAGCTACTCTTATGTATTTTCTATGTCAAAATCCACATAAATGATCATCTATGGGTCAGCTGGCCCTTGAGGCGAATCATTATAAAGGGTTTCCTTACGATTTCCAAATTTTCTTAATTTTTTTATGGGATATATCAGATTTCAAGTATGTCCCCCATCTATTGGAATTATAGTAATGCATGGATACTTACACCTGTTCAACTCTATGGGACCAATGGAGATGGGCTTCATTTTGGCAATATCAGTCTAGTAGGACTGATGAGGGTAAAACAAGCAGCATAGGACCCCCCATACTAAGACACATAGGGACCCAGCAGTAAATACATGATGAATTACTATTCTGGGACAACCTCTTTTCACTTTTTTTCTGACTTCATATCATTTATCTGGCTTTGACCTAAGTAGTGTAAAACAGACTGATTACTATGGACACACGGTCTTAGAAAGTACTCTCATTGTAATTCAGTCTATTCAGAGCAAGCAGAGATACTAATCAGAAAATGTCTATGCAGTAAACTAGGTAGAAACCCCTGCTTCCAGTAATACAGAAATTCTGTCTGTCTGTAGCCACCACTAGGGGGGGGGGGTTAGGTGATTTTCTGATCCTGATTGAATTCAGTGCATGAGCTCCCTCTAGTGGTTGCTGCACTGTATTGCGGATTTGTATTGTATTGTGTTGTAATGCAGGATATGTAGAGCTCTGTATCCAATAAATCTACATACACATCCTACTTTTCTACGTAGACATCCTAGAAAATTGTTCTTCACATAAATGTCTACATACAAACAACGGTGCTAAAGTGTGAACGATCACTTCACGGAAAAGTGCTTGATCTTCATATAAGAATATCCCTTTAAGGCTCTAAAAGCGAAGCAATTTCAAGCACCTCCTACCTATTTTATTCTCTTTGTAAGCAGGACATAATATAGGAGATGGGGAGTCCTCTGTCAGGTTCTCTTTCAAGTGTGGTCCTGCTTAAGGTCTAAGAATTGGTTTAAAGCAGGAGATTACTTTTATTTTAGACAGCTCTCTGACAAATTTATTTAATGGCTATAGGGGGATTTCCTATTCACACACCCCTTTATAAGAAAAAGGACCCACTACTGATCATCAGAACTGCTTCTAGCTCCCGCCCATTCTTCCTGCAGTGGCCTCTTCAGGTGTAAAGTGGTATTACATGGCGACCATTCAAATAAATGAACAATCATATAACCATAGGGTCATGCTGAGCCCTCCAGAGCAGGAGCTACTCTTTCCAGTGAGTCTTTTCTACTCCCCCGGTCCTAATAAACTGGACCTAAGTTGCTTTTTTATTGCAATTTTCATTATCCAAGATGTTAAAGGGCATATACCACCAGGATGAAGGACTGTATGCAAATTAGCCTGAAGGGCTCCAGGCTAGGTGTTGATGGAGCCTGGAGCCCCTAAGGATCATTTGCATACAATCTTTTATCTTGGTGGTAGATGCCCTTTAATGTAGCAGTGTAAACCAAGCTATGACTCTACTGCAACATATATACATATATATATGTGTGTGTGTGTATGTATATATATATATATATACACACACACACACACACACACATATATCTATATATACACACAGAGCAACTACTCTGTACTATTTATCAAAATAATAAAAAGGGAATTTGTATAATTATATTATGAATAGGGAAACTGTGTATAATGTGTATATATGTTCTATTCTGCAGATTTTTAAACCGATTTTAATACATTTTTTAAAACCTATTTTCTATGCATGGATTTCCCTCTGACAGATGCATGGTTCCCCCAATTAATCACACTAAAGCCTAAGTGGAACAATAATGATGTGATACTAGCTGTATATCACTAGGGGGCAGTATAACACTTTTTTTTATCACGTGTGTAAAGGCCTGGGGTTTTGTATGTGTTTTTTATCTTGTGTACATTATCTATGTGTGAGCAGTTGTAGATTGTAATAGATACCGTCCTATATACTCTAGAGATTTGTAACTACCATAATGCACTTTACTAGATTATTATATTTTTATATCTGAAAATACCTCATTTTTTTGAGTGGATGCTAATTTAAGTTTTCTGTTTGATAGAAAAAAATATATATATAATTATTTTAATATTCAAAATAAAATGGTGAAAATCTTGTATTTATTATTTCTATAAGGATATGTTTCTATCACTTATTAGATATTTTTCTGAGGATCCCCTGTTGTTTCGATGGAGCGGGATGGGATGCACATTGACCAGATAATAATAATAATTCCTTTATTTATATAGCGCACACAGATAACGCAGCGCTACACAGAGTTTTGCCAAATCAGTCCCTGTTCTATGGGGCTCACAATCTAATCAACCTACCAGTATGTTTTGGAGTGTGGGAGGAAACCAGAGGACCCGGAGGAAACCCACACAAACACGGAGAGAACATACAAACTCTTTGCAGATCTTGATCCTGAGACCTGAACCCTGGTCCCCAGTGCTGCAAGGCTGTAATGCTAACCACTAAGCCACCGTGCTCATGCTATAAATACCCAGGATGGGAAGGCGCTTTATCTGTTTCCTATAAGGGATAGATTAGGACAACTCCCTTTTAAAGGGAACCTTTTAGCAAGATTTTGCTACCTCTCCTCCTGTAAGAGCTCAACTTTGATGTTCTGCGCCCTCCGCCTCCTCACTAGCGCTCATCCTCATAGTAATGTCCCTCAGTGCTGATGTTAAGCGCTCCTTTCGCACCTGAGATTTCAGCACCATATATTCCTCTCTTCGCTGCGCAGGGTCACGAGAATAAGAAAGAAGTCACCACTGTGGGACGTTACTACAAAGCGGAGCGGGCATGAGGAGGCGGAGGGACCCTGGCTGTCTCCTAGACTTGATCTAAAGGAATGAGATGAAGAATAAAACTGATTTTTGGAACAATAGTGCAAGAGTTAAATAAAATAAGTTAAATAATCCATTGGATAATAGTAAACTTTTTAAATAGACTTTATCAAAGGAAATCTACCATCAAAATCCATCATCAGGGTCACTTACTCATAGACCCAGGCACCGGGACTGTGGTAATCTTCTTATAGTTGTTATCCATGGCCTCCTTCCTTCTAAAATCAACTTTTCAAATTATGCTAATGAGTCGGAAGGCCTTAAGGAGGTGTTTCCAGAGTCCCCCCTGTGCTCTTTCTCCCCTCTCTCTGCTCTCTGAGCACTTCCCCCACTCTCCTGCTCTATTCTCATGGCAGCAGCGCACAATTGGAGGGAAGAAGTGCTGAAGGAACAGGGGGAGGGGGAGACATTGGGGCTTATTTACTAAGTGTTGCAGATCGCACTTTTGTTGGATTGTTCATGGTTTTAAGGATTTGTGCAGCTAAGACAAGTATTTAACAGGGGTCTGCGCTGGGATTGTGTTGCACGCGATAGGATTGTGTGGCAATCGCACCGGCTTTCACGCGACAGAAATCAGGGGGGCGGGCGGTCGAACGATCTGACTGATTCGGACTGAGGGCGGGATTTAAGATTCAAATTGTGTCGCAAGACTATGCACAGAGGTGCATTATCGTCGGACACTCCATGCCCCATTATAACAACCTGTGAAGACAGAGCACCCACAGGAGTCCTTCTGACACATTAGCATAATTTCAAACGTTGATTTTTTTAAAAAAACAAGGAGGTCATGTACAACAAGTATAAGAAGATTACCACAGTCCCGGTGCCCGGATCTATAAGTAAGTGTCCCTGGTTTATCATGATGGATTTTGATGGTAGATTATTATTAGAATATTTTTTTAAGGATTCTGTTATATAGTGGGACCATATACAACACATCAGATTGTATGTATATATCCTCACCACAACAAGTGCATTTTTGCTACTAGTCACACCATACTATTGCATTAGCTGCTATTGGACACAAGCCATCGAAAGTCCAAACTTGTTATACAGTCTAGTCAACAAAGCTAACAATTAACCACCACCCCCCCCTCCATATGAACACTAATGCCCTCATCAGTTGTTTTCCCATCAGTTGACATGGGAATACCAATCATAGTAAAGAAGCTTCTCTGTGCCTTTTCCTGCTTCTTTCCTGTAGTGAGAAATTTATCTATAATAATAAGTCTATGAGGATGTGGAGGTGACACAAGAGCTTACAGTCTATGAGGATGAGGAGGTGACACAAGAGCTTACAGTCTATGAGGATGAGGGGGTGACACAAGAGCTTACAGTCTATGAGGATGAGGATGTGACACAAGAGCTTACAGTCTATGAGGATGAGGGGATGACACAAGAGCTTACAGTCTATGAGGATGAGGGGGTGACACAAGAGCTTACAGTCTATGAGGATGAGGGGGTGACACAAGAGCTTACACTCTATGAGGATGAAGGGGTGACACAAGAGCTTACAGTCTATGAGGATGAGGGGGTGACACAAGAGCTTACAGTCTATGAGGATGAGGGGGTGACACAAGAGCTTACAGTCTATGAGGATGTGGAGGTGACACAAGAGCTTACAGTCTATGAGGATGAAAGGGTGACACAAGAGCTTACAGTCTATGAGGATGTGACACAAGAGCTTACAGTCTATGAGGATGTGACACAAGAGTTTACAGTCTATGAGGATGAGGGTGACACAAGAGCTTACAGTCTATGAGGATGAGGGGGTGACACAAGAGCTTACAGTCTATGAGGAGGAGAAGGTGACACAAGATCTTACAGTCTATGAGGATGAGGGGGTGACACAAGAGCTTACAGTCTATGAGGATGAGGGGGTGACACAAGAGCTTACAGTCTATGAGGATGAGGGGGTGACACAAGAGCTTACAGTCTATGAGGATGAGGAGGTGACACAAGAGCTTACAGTCTATGAGGATGAGGGGGTGACACAAGAGCTTACAGTCTATGAGGATGAGGGGGTGACACAAGAGCTTACAGTCTATGAGGATGAGGGGGTGACACAAGAGCTTACAGTCTATGAGGATGAGGGGGCGCAGCACTCATCGCATCCCCCAAGCATAGTGTTTTCATTCCGCGTCACGGCACTCGTCACCTCTCCCAGCATAGTGTTCACTCCATGGCACGGCACTCGTCACGTCCCCCCAGCATAGTTTTTAGTCCGCTTTACGGCACTCATGTCCCCCCAGCATAGTGTTCACGGCACTCGTCACGTCCCCCCAGCATAGTGTTCAGTCCATGGCGTGGCACTCGTCACGTCCCCCCAGCATAGTGTTCAGTCCATGGCGCGGCACTCGTCACCTCCCCCCAGCATAGTGTTCAGTCCAGGGCGTGGCACTCGTCACGTCCCCCCAGCATAGTTTTTAGTCCGCTTTACGGCACTCATGTCCCCCCAGCATAGTGTTCACGGCACTCGTCACGTCCCCCCAGCATAGTGTTCAGTCCATGGCGTGGCACTCGTCACGTCCCCCCAGCATAGTGTTCAGTCCATGGCGCGGCACTCGTCACCTCCCCCCAGCATAGTGTTCAGTCCATGGCGCGGCACTCGTCACCTCCCCCCAGCATAGTGTTCAGTCCATGGCGCGGCACTCGTCACCTCCCCCCAGCATAGTGTTCAGTCCATGGCGCGGCACTCATCACGTCCCTCCAGCATAGTGTTCAGTCCGCGTCGCGGCACTCGTCACCTCCCCCCAGCATAGCGTTCAGTCCTCAGCGAGGCACCTGTCACGTCCCCCCAGCATAGTGTTCAGTCCTCAGCGAGGCACCTGTCACGTCCCCCCAGCATAGTGTTCAGTCTGTGTCACTCATCACCTCCCCCCAGCATAGTGTTCAGTCCATGGCGCGGCACTTGTCACCTTCCCCCAGCATAGTGTTCAGTCTGTGGCACGGCACTCGTCACCTCCCCCCAGCATAGTGTTCAGTCCATGGCGCGGCACTCGTCACCTTCCCCCAGCATAGTGTTGATTCTGTGGCGCGGCACTCGTCACGTCCCTCCAGCATAGTGTTCAGTCAGTGGCGCGGCACTCGTCACCTCCCCCCAGCATAGTGTTCAGTCCTCAGCGAGGCACCTGTCACGTCCCCCCAGCATAGTGTTCAGTCTGTGTCACTCGTCACCTCCCCCCAGCATAGTGTTCAGTCCATGGCGCGGCACTCGTCACCTTCCCCCAGCATAGTGTTCAGTCTGTGGCACGGCACTCGTCACCTCCCCCCAGCATAGTGTTCAGTCCATGGCGCGGCACTCGTCACCTTCCCCCAGCATAGTGTTGATTCTGTGGCGCGGCACTCGTCACGTCCCTCCAGCATAGTGTTCAGTCAGTGGCGCGGCACTCGTCATGTCCCTCCAGAATAGTGTTCAGTCCATGGCACGGCACTCGTCACCTCCCCCCAGCATAGTGTTCAGTCTGTGTCATGGCACTCGTCACGTCCCCCCAGCATAGTGTTCAGTCCATGGTGCGGCACACGTCACCTCCCCCCAGCATAGTGTTCAGTCTGTGGCGCAGCACTCATCACCTCCCCCCAGCATAGTGTTCAGTCTGTGGCGCAGCACTCATCACCTCCCCCCAGCATAGTGTTCAGTCTTTGGCGTGGCACTCGTCACTTCCCCCCAACATAGTGTTCAGTCTGTGTCACTCGTCACGTCCCCCCAGCATAGTGTTCAGTCTGTGGCACGGCACTCCTCACATCCCCCCAACATAGTGTTCAGTCTGTGACACTCGTCACGTCCCCCCAGCATAGTGTTCAGTCTGTTGAGCGGCACTCCTCACGTCCCCCCAACATCGTGTTCAGTCTGTGGCACGTCACTCGTCACATCCCCCCAGCACAGTATTCAGTCTGTGGCACTTGTCACATCCCCCCAGCATAGTGTTCAGTCTGTGGCACTCGTCACGTCCCCCCAGCATAGTGTTCAGTCTGTGGCACGTCACTCGTCACATCCCCCCAGCACAGTGTTCAGTCTGTGGCACTTGTCACGTCCCCCCAGCATAGTGTTCAGTCTGTGGAGCGGCACTTGTTACATCCATGACCACGGACTGATCACAGATTAATGTGAAACCAGCCTATGACAATCTGAAGTACAGATAATTGGGCTCCAAAGCGTCATGTTACCCGCTGACTCTACGACAAACGTGTTATCATCCTCTAAACATCCCTTTGGATTTGTATGTATTCCATGATGCACAACTCCACATGACATGATGCAAGGAAGGCGCCATTACGGCGGTAGGTGACTACAGGACAGGCACGGACGCCGTGTGCTGCTGAGGAATATCCCAGTATTACAGAGAGCGCCTGCACACAGCTGTTCTCATGGACCGGCGCCAGATCCAGTTTGTAAACATCTCACTTGCTTTGCATCAGTCAATGACATTTATAACTAATTCCAGATCTGCCAGAGAATGGTCAAGGGCCGGGATTACGACATCCGATGTGGTAACTGTATCTCTCCCTCCATGAATTTCCGTTTGTTTACACTGTCTCCAATCTGATGAGGTCAATTTGATCCGCTACAGGAGACTAGAAAACAAGCAGATGATGCGGAATAACAATATCCATACTAATCGCTGTCTTCTGTAAAAGATAAACTGCTTCCTGTAAAGCACGGGACACTATTCTTGGTATAATTCAGACCTATATAGACTCTAAAAGGGAGATTTATCAGGTAAAACTGTTCTAATTGTCCATGGCAACCAATCAAAGCTGTTTTTTTATATGCAAATAAGCACTTTGGTGCACTATGGGCGTGGCCATCCAATGCAGTGCACCCTAAATTGCCCAGTTTTACCTAAAACCTTACAAACAGCCTTGGATAACAGTGTGGAAACTGGTCAAAAAAGTTATTTTGCAGAGAAACCCCCAACCTATATTGACATGCACCCCCAGCTCAACCGAGCATGCACGTAATATGCAACTATGAAGTATCAAGTTGTCCTTTAGAACGGTTTATTTTAGCAAAAAACTAGCTATACCCGGTATTACACTGATTTGAATGGAATGAGCTGCAATACCAGATACAGCCTATAGACAAGAGTGGCGCTGTTCTCACCATTTTCCAGTACATACAGATGACATACTCCATTAACCTATGGCTATAGATCCTCATTATTGTCAGCAGTTATAAATATATCTCGCCAAACCGGGTAAGCGGTAATTAGGCTCTAACCTGACATCATCAAGGGCTGGAGTCATGTAGGTAATAAAGTAATCTGTCCGCAGTAAACTCACGCCGCACGCTCTTTGATAACTCCAATCCTGCTGAACAAGTTACTGCTCAGAGTTTAACCCCCTTCATAAAACTTCCTCTTAAGTTTTGATTGACGTCAATAAAAGAAATATAGAAAACATCATTACAGAGGCCATGACACGGTCTGCTGGAGGAGAAAAGAGATCCGGAATAACCTGCTTCCAGGAAAACTGCTGACACATCAAGGATTCCCATAGAAAGTACTCTTTAAAGGGGTTGTCATCCCTTATCTAAAGGATAGGGGATAACAATCTGATTGAGGACCCCCACTATTCACAGGAACAGGGGTCCCATAGTGATCAATTGCCTCTTCATTCTTTTCCGAGCACAGCTCAGTACATTGCAAACACCAAGAGCAATGGACGTTACATAAAAAGGCTTGTGAAATAGTTACGTTGGTACATAGCTAATACAGTTGAAGAATGAATGGAAAATATTCTATAGTATAGAATAACCATCAATGTTATTTTGATCTAAAAAGGCATCTAGACCCTTTTTGAAGCTCTCTGCTGCCCCTGCTGTGATCAGCTCCTGAGCTCGGCTATTTCACAGATTTACAGTTCTTACAGTAAATTGGCCTTGTCTTCTCTGGAGATTAAACCTTGTTTCTTCCAGACGGAGACAGTGCCCCCTCGGCTTTTGATTTGATTTAACCTGGAACAGGTGTGGCGCTGTTTTTTGAAAAAAGCAGCCATGTTTTTCAACCATTTTTGTCCGGACAACCCCTTTAATTTGCATTCCCTCTTCCATTACATGGCCAATAAGACTTATTTTGCCTACATGGCACTCCCCAGTATGCCCTAAATCGCTGCTAATTTGTGAGGCCATTAGTAGCAGTTTTTTGGTCTGCAGAGGTAAATGTCTGTAATAGTGCCTGATTAGACTTACATTGTAGTGCTGTTATAAGGCCTGTTAAGGGTTAGACATCTATGATTGCTTCCTAGAGGCACTATTTATTTTTTTCTAAGGGGTAATTTGTGTAAAATGGTGATTACTTGGCTCCTTCAGGGTAATAACTGTGTCACTGGAGATAAAACAACCACCAGAATTGCTTTGAAGTCGTATATAGAAGCACAAAAATAACCAGGACAAGACGTTTGCCACATAGAAATATCTATCCTGAGGATCGACACTCCCCTATGACATCCCGGGGAGCGTCAATCTTCAGGAAAATGGTGATAAGCCCCCGAAACTGGCACTTAAAT
Source organism: Engystomops pustulosus (assembly GCF_040894005.1). Taxonomy (NCBI): domain Eukaryota; kingdom Metazoa; phylum Chordata; class Amphibia; order Anura; family Leptodactylidae; genus Engystomops; species Engystomops pustulosus. The sequence goes on from NC_092412.1 coordinate 32,852,045, forward strand.
GTTTTTAAAGAGATAGCACCCACAATCGATGCCAGCACTGATCGCATGCTCCGAATTCTCCCAACCACAGGGTCAGTTAGGAAAGCCCTGGTTATGAATGTAGCGCCATCATTGGCTGGTACTGGCCTATCAGAGCACTAGACTGTTGGAACCCAGTCCCTCACAGTCCAATCATTTCCATACTCTCATTGTCATTTTAGCAGAGCCCCTGGGGTACAAGTACAGTAGAAACCCCTGAGAAGTGACCCCATTATGGAAAGTGCTCCCTAGGGGTACAGCGAGCATTTTAACCGCCCAGATGTCCAAAAAGCAATAGACAGTGAATGGTGCAGAGTAAAAATTGCAATTTTGTTCTCAAATTTTACATTTTAATACCAAATATATTGGGGCACATGTACTAAGGGCCCTGCACCAGTTTTCTGACGGACTCTGCACATTCTTTTAGGTGCAAACTGCTTTCACAGGTATTTAAGAAGTGCCTTCACCACATTTGTGTTGCCAGATTTAACATGCAAAGTCTGACAAAAATTGTGTTGCACGCCCCATGTTAAAGGTGCACCAAAATACAAATACCTTGTGCCCAGCTGATGTCTTGTAGGTGTACAATTTGGCTTAGGACACATTCACACATTACAGTTAAACTACATCTCAACTGAAGTGCATTCAGTGTTTTAGGTGGTTTTTGATGCAGTTTCTCAATTGAACAGGTTAAAAACATATATTTAAAACTCCTCTACAACAATATGTTAATGAGATGCAGTTTTAACTACAATGTGTGAACGCACCCTGAAAGAGTAAACTTTCCTAATGCAAAAATGTCAATTCCAGGCAGTAATTATGTTGATTGACGAGAGAAAAAGCATAAAGGAAGGTGAAAGAAAGGCTCATAATAATATGTGGAGTTACTATAAAGTGCTTACTTTTATTGATTATCGCTTGTTACTTGTTCCTGGCCGCACTGTTTTGTGGGCACCATATAATATGCTTATTCTTACTGATCAGAACTTATTTTTCTATATGGGTCACTTTGGCTTAGTTTAATACCCAATGAAACAATTGTAGATATTGAGCTGTTGGCAGGGAGCAGCATGGTGGCCGGGTAGTGATGTCACAGCACAGGGATCCGGAACAAGCTCTGTATATGACATCATAATGTAAAGGAAGCAAGAAAACATCTGTACACAGTCACATCGACGCCATTTTTATTAGTTGATGCTTTGCTGAAACTTTGGCTCCGGAAGTGCGAACTAGACTAGACAGTATATTCTAGTGTTTTTATCCAGGTTTTATTTTATTCATAGTTTTTTTTTCTTCACAAGGCCCAGAGCCTTTAACAGAACTTAGTTCTTAATATTTAATATCACCATCATGAGCTCCCACGAGCTCCACCAGCTAAAGGCTGACAACCAAGCCTGGCTCCAGCGACCCGAAAATAGAGGTGAGTGACAAGGTTGGGAATAGTTATACAACATTCTCTATCCATCACCAGTGCTGATAGATAAGCGGTCCAAACCTAACACAGTGTATAAGGCAACTGTAATCTGGTGGTTACCATAACAATCCTATAATGTGTGTCCAGTATGCAATGAGGACAGGTGCCCATAGGGTGCAGGAGAGGGTGCTGACAGTGTCACTTCTCACTGGTCTCAGGGGCTTATAGGACTGTAAATCCGTTAAGTGACTTTCCCAATGTTCGGGAGGGCAAGAGCTTGCATCTCAGCCTCCAGGCCCTATCCTCTCCTGGTAGGATTATCTCAGATTCTCTAAATCCAGTTATTCTGACCCCTTCTGGTGCTATCACCCTCTCTGCCACAATATAACTATGACCCCCATCCACTCCCTGCATCTATTTATCTGTGTAAGCCATGTATATCTCTACAGCTTGGCTTCCACGGATGGCAGTGTACATGGATTGGGTTCCTCAAAGTAGAGATGTTGGTTCTCCATCCCGGGAAGGTTCTAGATTCCTGATTCTCTCTGTGATATTATGTAGCTGATAGTGTGAAGGTTGCCTGTCTGCATATAGCGCCGCTCTGTTCCACTGCCGGACATCTCTCATTACAGGATCTTTCACTTCAACATATGCTTGTACTCCTATAGGTCAGACAATATTACTTGACCGGTTGAGGTCACAGAGCAGATCCACAGCAGAAACACGTGGAACCACAACTCGTGATATAACCAGAGGAAGACGCAGAGCTGCTCCCCAATCCAGCAGGGAAAGAAGCCGATCGCCTCTGTCGTCATCTTCACGCCAACCGTCCCAAGCATCAGGAGAGAGCAGCCGGCCGGAAAGAAGATCTGCTATGTCCCCACATATATTTAATATCCTAATTCGGCTGCAGGGGATGGGGGTAATGAGCAACCAGCGGCCCCTCATACAAACTCCAGGGAACGTCCCCATCCGGAGAGAACCGCACCCTAACAGGAGGGCGCAGCAGATTGCCACCCTGCCCATCCATAGTGTCACCGCCGCAGAGTCAGACACATGTTCTATCTGTCTGAATGAATATGAGACCAAAGAGAAGGTCACAGAACTACCCTGCAGGCACATATTTCACCCCTCCTGCATCGTCCAATGGCTTCATCACAATCCCCACTGCCCATTGTGTCGCTCAAGATGCTTCCAGTAAATTTACAGATTCTGAGTCCAGCAATAAGAACAACACCGGACTTACGGTGCAAAGAGGGGGCACCACCGGGTTGCTTAGCGCTGGATGACGAAGATGTTTTATGCTTTGGTAGATAATCAATCAGAATGTTTGTGGCCTCCTTTTGAGTTTTGAGGAGTATTTTTTGACGAGGAGGAGGGTTTTTTTTGTGAGCGGATGGGGTAACTCATGTTGTAAACAAATGTTTACAACAATCTTAGTACAAGGAACAGGAAATTGTTTTTATAATGAGATTGTTAGAACTTGTATAACAACTATTTTCTTTTTGGCAAACACCTTTTTGGTTCAGTTAAAAGGGGTTGCAATGGGTGCCAGCATGGCTCCATGCTATGCCAACATTGTCATGACTGCCCTGGAGGAGGAATTGATCTATGTATCCCACCACTTCCAACATGTTCTGAGGTGGTGGAGATACTTAGACGACTCTTTCAATTCCATGCGTTCCTCAATTCTATTAAATTCACATTAGTTTACTCTACAGAAACAGTATAGTTTCTAGATGTACAAGTCATACGTACTGACCCGGGACTTAGTACGGACCTTTATACCAAACCGACCAATAGTAACACTATCCTTCGATATGAGAGTAGTCACCCTCGACCCATGGTAAAATCATTACCCCTAAGTCATTTTTTAAGGGTTAAAAGGATATCCTCTGACAATGATAAGTTTAAAAAAAAAATGTGGGAAAAATTGCCTCTAAATTTCGATGTAGGGGCTATTCAAAAAAAGTAATCAAAAAGAATTTGACCATAGCAAATGAAAAAAGGAGACAAGAATTGCTGGTCCCTGCAACGAAAAAGGAATCTTTGACCAGAATTTCATTAGTTTCTACATTTAATGATAATAGTGACAGAATCTTAACAATAATAAGGAAACATTGGCGGATTTTGGCCAGTGAACCCACTGGAGTTGCTGAATTTAGTAATCCCCCACTTTTTCCTTTTAGGCGTTCAAAAAAACTACCCTTGATTTAAAAACTAGATTTACCCAGCATCGGTATACAAGCCGCATACGCAGACTGGATTTACCAGTCAGCAGACATTTTACGGACAAAGGTCATAAAGAATCACATTTAAAATTCCAACTCATTGACCATATCCCTCCTCCTAGGAGAGGAGGGAATAGAGAATCCATGTTAAGAAAGAGAGAATTGGAGTGGATACATCGCCTACACACACTACAACCTGGTCTGAATATTGAATCAATTTGAGTACCATAATATAGAGTGTTGTGTAATTGAAGCAGCTGTATGACCGGTGAATTATGCATTAGCTTTTCTGTTGATCCTCTAAAGTATAAAGTATATGTTATTAGGGGAGAATTCCCCCTCCAGCGATATTTTACCACAATACCAATTTTTTCTTTTGTTTCCTTAGATTTCCTCTTCGGTGAGACTACTAAACCCCGTACATCTCTGAACATATTTATTTCCACACATGAAGAGTCGGCTTATGGTTGAAACTGGTTTATTTTATTTTCTTTTTCAAGATTGTTACCCAGGTCTATACCTTCTTATGCAGAGTGTCAATGGGATGATAGCGGATACACGAGGAGATTGACAATTCACGGCCATCCAGTGTTCTGCAAGTCCTAGTATACTGGTGCACTCCAGTGAACTCCGACGGACATAAGCGCAGCAGCGACACCTGGTGGACATGGGGCGGACTACCTTAGTGAATCGCCGGAAGACCCGAATCCTCGACGGAGAACCCGCCGCTGGATCGCGAATGTACCGGGTAAGTAAATCTGCCCCAGTGTGTTTACGACGCTTGGCTAGGAAAAAGACCAATGATACTTACATTTCCATGCGCCAGGGCTTATTCCGGCTTATTCCGGCCCCTTCCCCTATACGGTTAGGGACAATTAGGGTCATTGTTGTGCACCCAGGACTATTAAAGTGCACCCCTGCCCCAACTATCTAATGCATCTACATGACATTTATACTTACCTTTTACTGTCCTTTGGTGGTTACTCTTCATGATTTTCTTGCACATGGTCTAATCGATGGTCAATATCTGTAGTTCCGAAACTGAGAAAACACAACCTTGGAGACTTATCTATCAAGCTTGTATTGAGACAGGTATGTGACCGACCATATTGATATGCATGCTGAGTAGTATCTAAACTAAACTAACAGCGTCCCTTACCATACATAAGAAATGCTCCCTTGGGGACTATAATTTTAGAACCAAACTATATCTATATTTTTTTATCTTTTGTTATTGTTAAATTAAAAGTTAAGTTTTAATAGTTTCATTCACCTATTTTGTGCTTGTTCTGTTACACACATCAGCTCCGGGAGAAAGCCTGTTTGTGGTTTGTTACTATGTAGCAGATATCTAATTTACATGTTTTTCATTAATTAAATGAATGAGACGATGGGGCAGTCCTTAAAGGGCATCTACCACCAAGATTCTACCATAAAGGCCCTTTATTACATCTATATGCAAATTTTTTTATGCGGCTGCTGGGGCGTGGAGTAGCCGGACATGAGGCTACTCCACGCCCCAGTAGCCGCATAAAAAAATTTGTTTTGTAAAAGACACCCGGGACGTGAGGATTAGCCCAAAAAAGGGCTATCCTCACGTCCCATCCATCCACCTACCACCCCTTCTACCTTTATAGGTAGAATCGGGGTGGTAGGTTCCCTTTAACCAAGAGGTAGCATCGATTGATTTTAACATGCAGAGCACTTAATATTTTGCACATGCTCTTTTATCTATATATCCCCTGCTGAGCTCTGTTTGCTGGGACTGCTGATGATATCAGCCCCCTGTTAGTGTGACAGCCCGATCGTGACGTTGGCCGTGTGAGCATGTGCACACAGTGTCATAGGCACAGGCAGGGCTCCTCCCGGCCGATGTGTAAGGTCATATGACTGAAACACTGCTACAGGCCCTTACATCGGGCCATGATCTGCAGCCCTTATCAGACAGCATGTATCCCGAGAGGGAGCAAAGTTGCCTGGGTTAGGGAGATCGCACTGGTTTCGGACGCCATCTTGACTACTGTCCACCATTTTAAGTATTAGCCAGGGGTCACGCCAGGGGGTCACGCCAGGGGGTCAAAGCACTGTCCAGGTAATGTCATGATTTAAACTTCATTTTATGTAACCGGTTTGCCCGCCTGCCAACTAATTCCCTTTGACATTTAATGAGAAGTCAGCCTGTCCTTGATGCTGCATAATAATATGATTCTGGAGACAGTTTATCTCCTTCTTCTCAGGGAAATTAGTATAAACAATGCAGCAGTGGAATAAACGAGAGAGAAGATCTTTACATACACTAACGAGACTGACGTGTCTTGGTTTTATGTTCAAGTTCTTGGTACCAGGACAACCCTGAAAGGGTTAATTTGAAGGTCACTGTACAACATGAAGTAAGGGCGGTTAGGCCCTAGATAAAAAATCTCTAACACCTGTATAGCAGTCTATTTTGCATATAGATCCGTTATCGCGACCTCTGGCTTCAGTGCCTAGGCAAGCTTGATCTTTGTGGCTCCATTGAGAACCAATGATCCACCAATAAGGATATGGGGTTCTGGGGTTTGTCTTTATGCTTCATCATTGTCCTTTATTGAACTACATAGATTGATAACATTTAAGATCCTCTTCAAAGCTGAGGTTCATGAGAAGAACACAATGAGAGTTTTTGTTAAACCATATCTTTCACGTATCTGCACACATGACGGAGAGAATACAACAAGAAACTGTTTTGCTCTAACTTTTAGTACACCTGTCATACACCTCTTTCGAAGAATGAGAAATTACTACAGGAAGGCGGATTGACCGATTTCAAGATATTCCAGTTCTTCTTGATACAGTTTACGAACCACATCACCCCCTTTAAAGCCGCTGAGTCAGTAATACATGGAAGTCTGTAAAACTGCTGTGTAAGGCTGAAAATTGAAGATCTTGTTTGGCTGCTAATCAATGAAAACCAACTGAGTTTGACAATTTTATGGAACTCAGCAAATTAGTCTCACCTTATCCCATCATCCCTTTAACAACCTCTCGTAAATCAAAATACATTAACTTGTTGTCAAACATAGGAAAGACCAATGAACCAATCCTTATATTAGTTTAGGTGCATGAAAAATATATTCCATTTTTTCTCCGGGTTCTTAAGCCAGCCATATATTAATATGACCAACAACTATATTTGTTGACCCCCCATGTTACGTTATTATGCTCGATACAGCCAAGTGTGCATGTGTTTTCAGTGGGGAGAGGACAGTGAGCAAGAAAATTCTTGTGGCAGCGCATCTTCTGTGTTGAGAACTGGGTAACCCTCATACATATTTGATATTTGATAGGTCCAACTGGTTTGGTCAACTTCGAGTCACAATAATATAAGTTTAATTTCTCAATATTCCAGTACAGGCAGTCCCCGGGTTACGTACAAGATAGGGTCCGTAAGTTTGTTCTTAAGTTGAATGTGTATGTAAGTTGAAACTGTATATTTTATAATTGTAGCTCCAGACAGATGTTTTTTTTTTGCCCCAGTGACAATTGGAGTTTCAAAATTTTTTGCTGTAATGGGACCAAGAATTATCAATAAAGCTTCATTACAGGCACCTTTAAGCTGATTAATGCAGTCTGGGAATATAGTAAAGCATCTAGAGAGCATCACCAGAGGTCACAGTGGGCAGAGGGGTCCATCTGTAACTATGGGTCATCTGTAAGTCCGATGTCCTTAAGTCGGGAACCGCCTGTACTTCATAGTTTATTTGACATTAGGCATAAAGAAAAAGTTATTGAAGGAAAAATTATCAGGGATCCGGAACCTGTGTTATGGTGGGGGATGTATGTCAGTTGCCTACAAGTGACATTTTTCTGCCAAACTCTGGACCAAACCCATAACTGCTGAACTGATCGGACTTGCAGAGTTCAGTTCAGCAGTTCTATGTTTGGGGGGAGGATGTAAAGGCCCTGAGAAAGTTTGTCAGAAGAGACTTAGTTTTTCCAGGCACCTTCACTGTGATGATGTCATTACATGTGTTCTGAAGGATAAAAGATGTGAATGTACTTGGCTTCTTGGCACAGGACGCCCAAACAAATTAAAAAAAATTATTATATGTGCCCAAAGATGGAAAAAGTGAAAAATAAAAGCTGATGCTGCAAATAGTCTTTATTACTATCTTAATTTAATTTAAAAGAATTAAAAAATGTATGACCTTATAGGTCTAGATCTCACTAATTGATGGAGCACCACTCTGTACTATATGACATATGAATTGCCAAGCACAGCACTCAGCTATCTCCAACAGCTATCTCTTGCCAGATCAGTCCCTGTACCCTCGGGTCACACAATCTAATATAAACAGTAAATAGGAATGCAGGAGATACCTGAGTGCCGTACTTGGCAATTTCCCACACTCCCATAACACTGAATGGATCAGCAGGACACATTCTTAATGAGCGGGGATCCAAGCAATCAGATACCGTAGTTAAAGGGGTATTCCCATAAACAACAAAATTTCATGTGCATAGAGGATACATTTTTGATCGTGATTGGTTTCTCTATGCATTTTGATTCCAACTTCTGGCTTCAGCTCAGGTTTTTGACCTGCGCTCTATATATTGCTACAGGACTTCTTGCTTGGCCCAAAGGGCAGCTAAGGGTGTCTTACCGTCCACTGATCTGGCAATCAAATAGGGTGTTGGACTGGTGTGCCTAAGATGAGTTTGCCTATACAATATTCCTTTATGAAAATTCCTTAAACATTGATGACCTTAAATGTCTTTCTAATCACCAAATACATTATACAACCTCAGCACCCTTGACACACGGCCATGGTCTTACCGGGCCATTCCTGGGCACCGCATAGGGCAGGGTGCAGGAAGGAGGGGGGTGACCATTCATCATCCTTCCCCTCTCTATAGGAAGCTGGACAGTTGCACCTTAAATCCGGCAAGAGATAGAACATGTGGCTGTGTGTTACCTGTATTAAAATGGTACGGTATGGAGGGGCACACAGCCGTAAAAAAAAAAAAAAACATACGTGTGCGAGGGGTCTAAGGAGAGCCTGAGTAGGTGAAAACCTAGCACTGACCTGCAGCTAGGTAAAATATTTGTTATATCACCACCCCTGCAGGTAGGTTTGCAATTTATGGCCCTCCTTTCTTAGAAATAAGTACATGTAATAACCTATGAACTACATACATTTATACTACATACATACTACATACATACATACTACATACATACATACATACTACATACATACATTCATACTACATACAAACTACATACATACTACATAAATACTACATACATACATTCATAATAAATACATACTACATACATACATACTACATACATACATTCATACTACATACATACTACATACATACATTCATACTACATACATACATATGTACATACTACATACATACTACAGACATACTACATACATACTACATATATACTACATACATACTACATACAAACTACATACAAACTACATACATACTACATACATACATTCATTCATACTACATACATACATACGTACGTACTACATACATACTACATATCATACTACAGACATACATTACATTTGTAGGTTCCCGAACCCAATAATTCACAAAGTTAAAAAGTCTTTACATCACGTTATCTGTAAATCTTATCCTATAATTGTATAGTATTGTAAATGAACACTGCAAAACCAGTCTATGATGGGACCAGAACTAATCTGGCAGTTTAGCCTGAGGGTTGCAATGGCTAGACCTGCTACCTATTACTTACTATGTAAGACAATCCTAAACCTGTAATAAACCATTACAATATAACTAAGCTTCTCATACAGTGACAGATGCACTAATTACATATGAAACAATCCTTCTTGAATATAAACAGTATATAGGAATATAAAATACAAGATGGCGAAGTGAAAGCTATTATTATCTGTTATCAACCACTTCCAGCAAAAATTTAATACCATAATTGCCAATCATTTAAAATAGCTCCTAGGGACACTCTGCAGCTAAGACCAGTGATTCTTACCGCAGGCAATACTAGGTTGGCTTTGACAAACCACAGAGAGGATACAGTTCATAGATTGTAAGCTCTTGTGAGCAGGGCCCTCATTCCTATTATTTCATCTGACAATGTTATTACTCTGTAATGTCTTATTTTTCTTGTATATGTCTCCCATGATCTGTAAGGCGATCTGGAATATGGTGATGCTATACAAATAAAGATTTATTATTATTGTTATTATGATTATTATTACTACTACTGCGGTGGACAGTTTTTATAACGGTTATGATGTCACTTGTCATATAATTATATGCCTATAAACAGTATGAATAAGACAATGAATGACATATACCGTCAACATGCAGTATATAGGAATTGTATATACAGTACAGACCAACAGTTTGGATACACCTTCTCATTCAAAGAGTTTTCTGTATTTTAATGACTATATCATAATATCATAGTATCATAGTTTATAGGGTTGAAAAAAGACACATGACCATCAAGTTCAACCAAGGAAGGGAAGGGATTGGATGAGGAAGGGATTTAGGTGAAACAATTCTATATAACATAACCACCAATGTTATTTAGGTGTAAAAAAGCATCTAGACCCTTCTTGAAGCTCTCCGCTGTCCCTGCTGTGACCAGCGCCTGAGGCAGGCTATTCAACAGATTGACAGTTCTCATAGTAAAAACCCCTGTCGCTTCTGGTGATTAAACCTTGATTTCTCCAGACGGAGACAGTGCCCCCTCGTCTTTTGATTTGATTTAAACTGGAACAATTTACCACCATATTTTTTTGTATGGCCCATTCATATATTTATTTTAATTAATTATGTCCCCTCTTAGTTGTCTTTTTTCCAGACTAAATAAATTACTTAACTGAAACCCTCCATTCCCCTTATACTTTTTGTGGCTCTTTATTGTACCCCCTCCAGCTCCAGCGCATCCTTTTTTTGGAGCACAGAACTGGACAGCATATTCCAGGTGAGGCCAAACCTAGTGCAATACAGTGGTGATATTAGACCCCTATCCTGAACGTCCATACCACTTTTGATACATTACAAGATCTTGCTGGCTTTAGAGGCAGCTGATTGACATTGCATACTGTTATTAAATTTATTATCTACTAGTACCCCTAGGTGCTTCTCAACAAGGGACTCTCCCAGATTAACTCCACCATAGACATATGTTGCCTGTGGATTATTAGCCCCAGGTGCATAGCCTTACATTTATCCACATTAAACCTTTATTTGCCAAGTGGATGACCAAATATTCAGTTTGTCCAAGTCACCCTGCAGCCTATGAACATCCTCTATAGACTGTATTACACTACACAGCTTGGAGTCATCTGCAAAAATAGAAACATTGCTATTAATTCCTACCTCTATATCATTAATAAATATATTAAATAGTAGTGGGCCAAGTACAGAACACTGGGGTACACCACTCATAACTGGTGACCACTGAAGCAATCATTGACCACAACTCTCTGGATACAATCCTTCAGCCAGTTCTTAATCCAATTACAAATGATTCCTTCCAAAGCAATAGACTTTATTTTACCCATCAGGCGTCTATGAGGGACAGTGTCAAATGCCTTTGCAAAGTCCAAGCACACAATATCCACAGCTGCTCCTCCATCCAGGCATCTGCTCACCTCTTCATAGAAGAAGATCGGGTGAGTTTGACAACTTCTATTCTTAGTAACCCCTCGCTGGCTGTCACTTATTATACTATGTGATGTCACATACTCCAGTATATAGTCTTTTATTAACCCTTCCAATATTTTCCCCACAATGGAAGTTAAGCTTACAGGCCTGTAATTGCCTGGCGAAGTTCTATAGCCTTTTTCAAATATTGGAACCACATTTGCCTTGCACCAGTCACTTGGCACCACACCAGACATTATGGAATCCCTGAAGATTTTAGACACCGGTACAGAAATAACAGAACTGAGTGTGTGAGGGGTGTAGCCCATTTGGTCCAGGAGCTTTGTACACATTGATTTTATTGAGCTTTGATTGGATCATGTCTACATTCAGCCAGTCTAGTATATTATAGGATGCATGACCCACACTGGCACCACCCACATCAGAAGTTCTTTCTTCTATTTTATAAACGGAGCTAAAAAAAAAAAAACATTTAGTATCCCCGCCTTCTCTTCAGTCACCAATGTCCCATTTTCAGAATATGGTGTCCAACCTGCTCTGACCCATTTTTCTTCCCATTGATATACTTAAAAGATTTTTGGGCTAAAGAACACAAGGAATACACATTAGACCAGTGGAAATATGTGCTTTGGTCTGATGAGTCTTTGGTCTTTGGTTCCAACCACCGTGTAACGATGAAAAGGTGACTGAATGGACTCTACATGCTTGTTTCCTCCCATGAAGCATGAAGGAGGAGGTCTGATGGTGTGTGTTGGGGGGCGGGGGGCCTTTCTGGTGACTTCTTTTGGGGATTTATTCAAATTTGAAGTTATACTGAACCAGCATGGTTACCATAGCATCTTACAGCCGCATGCTATTCCATCCAGTTTGTGTTTAGTTGGGCCATCATTTATTTTTCAACAGGGCAATGACCCCAAACACACCTCCAGGCTATTTGACCAAGAAGGAGAGTGATGGGGTGCTACGCCAGATGCTGGCCTCCTCAGTTACCAAAAGACCTGAACCCAATTGAGATGGTTTGTGGTGAGCTGGACCACAAAGTGAAGACAAAAGGACCAACAAGTGCTAAGCATTTCTGGGAACTCCTTCAAGACTGTTGGAAGACCATTCCAGGTGACTACCTCTTGAAGCCGATTAAGAGAATGCCAGGAGTGTTCAAAGCAGTTATCAAAGTAAAAGGTGGCTACTTTGAAGAACCTAGAATATAAGGCATATTCTCAGTTGTTTCACACTTTTTGTTAAGTATATAATTCCATTTGTGTTAATTCATAGTTTTGATGCCTTCAGTGTGAATCTACAATTTTTATAGTCATGAAAATACAGAAAACTCTTTGAATGAGAAGGTGTGTCCAAACTTTTAGTCTGTACTATATAAGATTTCTAAGATATAAGATCTAGTAACTTTGCTTGTGCGTATCATGGAAGCTACCTCCCCTGCTGCGGCGGATACATCAGGAGGCTTTTGCACAGAGATGGTGTGAAGGGGAAAATAATCGCAATTCCGGGCATTTCACAAGTAAGGCCTCATTCACACGGCCGTTGGGGGACGTATATACTGCGAAGTTCCCCCATAGGCCGGCAAAGGGCGCCGCGGCGCCGTATGGAGCAGTACGGTGCCACACACATGTGTCACCGTACCGTTCCATAACCATGAAAAGATAGGGCATATCCTATCTTTTCTCGGAATACGGCGCCTTGCCCCTAGTTACTCTATGGAGAGGGGCTCCTCCTCTCCCCGGCGCCGACGTGTGCCCGCTGTGCTACGGTACGGCGGGCACATGTTCTGTGTGAATGTAGCATAACTGTGATTATTTCCAGTTCTGATAATTTCAAGTCCCCTATAATTTGTAAGGCTTAAAAAAAGTCACTTCTCAGTTATTATTCTGCATTGTTGAAGAGACAAAAAAATAAGAAAAGTTTAAAAAAAGAACCCAATGAGATGGAATCGCACGGTAATCAGGGGCGTAACTAAAGCAGTAGCAGCCATAGCAGCTGCTACGGGGCCAGCATTGACAGGGGGCCCCAGCATCTGACCTGAAACACTAAAGAATGGAGAATGTACATTTTTGTTGAGGGGGTAGGGGCGGCTCATTCAGAAGTCTGCTCTGGGCCCCTGCCATTTCTAGTTACCTTGATGGTAATGTTAGGGTTCACCAATAGCAACATTCAGGCCACCCATGCAATCCTTATCTATATGTCATATTAGTAGATATGGAAGTAATATTTGAGGCCAGGGGGCCTTTTAATATGAAAAAAACATGCATTCCCAAGGCGGTTATAGAAAATTAACCCATGTGAGGTAAGCGCAAACTGAAGTAGGAGGCATTTTGTGATGCAGCCCTATAGGTTTATCATAGATGAAACGAAATTGTGGCCACTTTAGACAGAGGGAATAGGATTAGTGTTTTATGACTTTTTTTTTTTAAGTTTACTGTTTGTTTGTTTTTTACATTTTTTTACTATTGTTAACAGGTTTACATGGTTGTTTCAACATATTCCCGAGTCCTAACCTAGACAATCCATTTGGAGTTATTAACTAGTGAACAGTAATCTACACAGTGTCCTTATTAATATAAAATAAATAAATCCAGGTTACATCCCACTCCCGGGGTTACACGCATCTATCTACTGCTACAGTGTGTGTGTCACGTGGTCGGAACGTTTAGGACGCGTCCATATTTCCGGCAGGGCTTCTTTTCCCGGCGGACCGGCCGATGTTTGTTGCCATGGAGACACAGACGCGGCAGAATACAAGTTGCTAGTGCAGCAGGATGATGGCACAGGAAGACGCAGCGTCTGGTTCTGGCTCTAAATTCACGTTCCATCCCCTGCCCAATCGGACTTTTAGCTTCCTGGAGAACAGGGACACCAGGGAGCTGCTGACCAAGTGGTGAGTAGTGTCCAGCAGTGTCTTCTGCAGAGCACCAGTATGGAGTATGTATTATGTCAGTGCTGCAGTCTTTGTGATCACCCCTTTAATGATTGGACACTGTGAAAGTGAATCCTGTTTGGATATTGGGGAAGGGGCGATGTTCAGGACCCTAAGGAAGGTGTAAGAGGGTACATTTTTTATGTGTCGTCCTAATATGGGGGTCCCAGGATGGTGCAGGGGATACACAGTGGTCAATGGATATAAAAGACAACCTGTCAGGGACATGAACCACCCACAGGACCTTATAGACTAGACGGTTAGCCCAAACCACCCCTATCTGTGGTGGGCACCAGTGTAACGGTCACAATCTCTGTGGTGGGCATACAGGATAATGGTTATAGTCTGAACTTTCTCTTAGAACAACCCATAAGAGGCACACAGCATTCAATGGTAATTGTCTCTGGCAAGTACAAAAAATCTAAAGGTTACAATCTGTGGTGGGCACACGGCGCACTGATTACTATGTCCTAAATTGACTGTCGGTGGTGGGCACACAGGGGCACATTTACTAAGGGTCCGCAGACCGCATTTCCGTCGGGTTTCCCGACTATTTCGGATTTGCGCATGTAACAAGGGGTTTTTGGCGCACGCGATTGTATTTTGGCACAATCGTGCTGACTTTCATGCAACACAAATCGGGGGAGGGACGTCGGACAACCCGACTGATTCGGACTGAGCGCAGGATTTAAAATTCAAATTGTGTCACAAGACACGCACTTACATGCACCAGGAAGCAGAAGAAGGTGAACTCCGGCGGAACTGAGTGGGGAAGCGACACATGCAAGATATCGGTCGGACGATCTTAGTGAATCATGCCGGACTTCATCCTCGTCGGACAACGCACAGCGGGGATCGCGACAGGACCGGGTAAGTAAATGTGCCCCTCAATCTCTATTCACTTACAGTATTCCCAGACTAAGGTATTTCCAGATTTTAAGAAGCCATGAAGAACATCTTGCATTGTGTCCAGCAACACCTCCAGTAAGGATATTCCAGTGATTCTGAAGTCTTGCCACCCCCCTCATATATCTCTCTCTTTCTCTCTCAAGACATTGAACCATACATTCTTGCATTTCCCTGATTAAAGGGTTTCCAACTAATCACAAGAATAATAATGTTGGGGCTGTTTATCAAACTTTGTTTTCTTGTATGTGACATTCTAAAATGTGCAAAGTTTGCAATAACAGAGTTTTACACTGCGGTGCCTGATTTATCATAAAAATCGAGATGGGGAAAGTTGCAAATAGCCTCCTGTCCACAGCCAGCGAAGGCAAGGGGTTGCTTAAACATTTAAGACTTTGGTGCAAATTTTTTGACAAAAGTCTGAAAGAACGAACAGACTCACAAGCGCAGGCCGGCCCAAAAACGTAAAAAAAAATCTCCGAAACTAGACACGTTTCCAGACTTAGTGGTTTCCCCAAGAATACAAGTTAGGTCCTATCCTGTGGATAGGGCTTGACTTGCTGGTCGGTGGGGGGTCTCCGTAATGAGATCCCCACAGATCACAATAACGATGGGTCCCATGGGGTCCCACATACCACAACCGTCTGCTCTATTACTCTCATGGAGTAACAAGGAGTCCGTTGGAGGTACGTGGTACCCCATCGGACCCCTCGTTTTCATGATCTGTCGGCGTCTCATTGATGATGGATAGGGCCTAATTTGTATTCGTGGGAAAACCCTTTTAAAGGGAACTTGTCACCAGAGTCCCCCATGTCCACATCGGCAATAGTAAGCCTTATCCAAAACTGTTTTTTTTTTTAAATAATCATTGTTTTTTTTAGTTATTTTATAAACTTATCTCAAAGCTTACCTTCTGGTCTGTCCAGTGTTGAGTGGGTGTGTGATTTGCCTTTCTTAATGTTCCAATACTGGTCCCACTGACCACGTCTGGGAATTCTAATGCGCCTGCTCAGTCATGTATATGTAAAGGGCAGGTGGTCACCCGTTCGCTGCACTATGCTAGGGCTTGCTAGGCAGTGAGGCGGGTACCTCCTGATGCCTCACTTTGCTATAAGTTATCTAATAAATAAAAAAGCTCAAGGATTATTATAAAAACTTTTGGATAGGGCTTACTACTGCTGATGGGGACATGGGGGCCTTGCTGACAGGTTCCCTTTAAGATTAATACCCCCTGTGGTGTTTGTCCTGTAGTCAGGAGGCATCATAGTGAATAATGATCAAGCATGCTCCCATTTCAGAGCATGTAGTAAGGATGAAAGGACCCCCTATTATTATAATCCATAGCGGTCCCTCAAGTGAGACCCATAGTGACCACTTAATACCTATCCTATGGAATGGGGGGTAAGTAAGTAAAAGTGCAGTTATATGACAAGGCAAATACAGATTTGCAGGAGTTAATAGTGGTGAGCAGTTGACCTGGATTTCTGAGGTGTTTGGTGGAATATTCTGCAGAACATAACACAGAGTTGTCTGTTCCTTGCCGGCTCCTCACCCCTGTACTTCAATCACCCTGTTATGTGCTCGCTAATGGCGAGTAAATAACATTAAGCTCTCGGCCGGTACATGGAGGAGACGTTGTAAATAGCGGGACAGTCTCAGGATTTCTGAACACTTTTTGACTTCCCCCTTGTACAGCCCCAGGACTGGATTTAGAAAATGTGCTCAGCCTGACTTTGGAGCAGCTACTTCACACGGGTCTCAGTTGTTCTGGGATTAAAATGCAATGTAACGAGAGATCCTGTTAAAATGGAGGATACAGCTACTCTGTAATTCTAACATCACTTTATTATTCCCAGGCTGGAGGCTTGGGTGTTTTTAATATATATATATATACATGGGCTTAAAATAACAAAGCAAGCAATATTAAGCCAGAAAGGAGGTTTATATGGTTATATTATAATCCATGCCTGCTTTTGGCTTCAAAAACTGCATCTGAAAAACTGAACGTGTGAATGCACCCTCAAACATTGCAGACTTTTGTGCGACTTTACAGGCAAAAGTCTCCAAAATCCTGATTTGCATGCCTCATTTGTCAACTACTAAGATAAATCAAGTTTGAAACCTAACAAAAATATGCCCAAAACTAGACCCACACTCACACACAGTCATTGGCAGTGAGAATCCTGATTACTCCGCCCACACACAGTGATTGGCAGTGAGGGTCCTGGTTACCCTGCCCACTCACAGTGATTGGCAGTGAGAGTCCTGGTTACTCCGCCCACACTCTGGACTCTGACTGTCTCTTCTAAGAGTCCAGTCAGGACTTACCTTGGAAATTCAGCTCCAAATCAGAGAAACCAAATTCTGCTCCTAGATAGAAAACCTCTACAGAACTGTGGCCCTTAAGCAAACAACCTATAGACAGTAAATATGAATGCACTTTTATTGATGAGCTGATATTATATTATAACCTGCAGCTTTTCTCTCTATCAGGTCCATGAATGGAAGAATAACAGCCCAGGCCTTCCGCTATGACCAGTACTTCCAGTCCTATCAGAAGGATGTCTTTGTACTGGTAGGTTATATGAGAGATGTACTGATAAACTCGTGTATAAGCAATGTCAATGCACAAGTAAATGCACAAGTAAAAAAATACTTAAAAAATAATATACTTATATACTCGCCCTCCAGTGGCCCCTATGTGCAGCGCTGCGCCCCCGATGTCCGCGCGGCTCGTCTTCTTGCTTCCGCGCCCGTCTTCTTTCTTCTGCTGGGCGCCGCCATGTTTTTCCCCCAGGTGGCGCCTAGTATGACGCGCGTCATACTATGCACCTGCCGGCCGGGGGAGAGCTATGGCGGCGCCCAGCAGAAGAAAGAAGACGGGCGCAGAAGCAAGAAGACGAGCCGCGCAGACATCGGAGGAGCAGCGCTGCGCATCAGGGCCACCGCAGGGTGAGTATATAAGTTTATTTATTTTTTTAATGCTGGGCAGGCTGTATACTACTGGGGATAGGCTGGGCCGTGCTGTATACTACTGGGGGCAGGCTGGACAGTGCTGTATACTACTGGGGGCAGGCTGTATACTACTGGGGGCAGTGCTGTATACTACTGGGACATCGGAGGAGCAGCGCTGCGCATCAGGGCCACCGCAGGGTGAGTATATAAGTTTATTTATTTTTTTAATGCTGGGCAGGCTGTATACTACTGGGGGTAGGCTGGGCCGTGCTGTATACTACTGGGGGCAGGCTGGACAGTGCTGTATACTACTGGGGGCAGGCTGTATACTACTGGGGGCAGTGCTGTATACTACTGGGGGCAAGCTGGGCAGGCTGTAAACTGCAGGGGGCAGGCTGTATACTGCTGGGGCAGGCTGTAAACTGCAGGGGGTAGGCTGTATACTACAGGGGGCTGACTGGCTATATACTGGGGGGGTCTGTGACCAATGCAATTCCCACCTTCGGCTTATACTCGAGTCAATATGTTTTCCCAGTTTTTGGTGGTAAAATTAGGGTTCTCGGCATATACACGAGTATATATGGTATTCCAGAACATCTTAAACCAGAATTATAAAATTTGAATTGTTAATGAACAATGATTAAAGGGAACCTACCACCACGAATCTACCTATAAAGGTAGATCGGGTGGTAGGTGGATGTATGGGACGTGAGGATAGCTCTTTTTAGAGCTAATCCTCACGTCCCCGCTAGCGTAGCATAAACTTTATTGCCCTAATATGTAAATTTAATTAAGCGGCTACCGGGGCGTGGAGTAGCCGGACACGAGGCTACACGGCGCGGCTACTCCACGCCCCAGTAGCTGCTTTCCCCCGCCTACCCTGTGATCTTCGGCGCGCATCTCCTGGCAGCTGCGCGCCCTCGTCCGAGAAGCCGGAGTTCTGCGCATGCGCAGTAACTCCGGCCTTGTTCCCGAGATCGCGCATCCTCGGGCCTGCGCTCTGCGCGATCTCGGGAACGAGGCCGGAGTTACTGCGCATGCGCAGAACTCCGGCTTCTCGGACGAGGGCGCGCAGCTGCCAGGAGCTGCGCGCCGAAGATCACAGGGTAGGCGGGGGAAAGCAGCTACTGGGGCGTGGAGTAGCCGCGCCATGTAGCCTCGTGTCCGGCTACTCCACGCCCCGGTAGCCGCTTAATTAAATTTACATATTAGGGCAATAAAGTTTATGCTACGCTAGCGGGGACGTGAGGATTAGCTCTAAAAAGGGCTATCCTCACGTCCCATATATCCACCTACCACCCGATCTACCTTTATAGGTAGATTCGTGGTGGTAGGTGCCCTTTAATGAATCATTAATGAATCATTGCAAAGGGGCCTACTCAGGCTCTGTCATCCAGGGGCCTGCTGAAACATAGGGGAGCATATATGCCAAAAAGGCCTATGATAATAATAATACTCTTTATTTATATAGCGCCATCATATTCCATAACACTTTACAAATCATAGGGGACATATACAAATATAATATTACATTACAGAGTACAAACAGTCATAGGAATGAGGGCCTTGCTCGCAAGAGCTTACAGTCTATGAGGGGGTGATAAAGGCCTGTAAAGTCTTCATATTGGCTTAGCATTTCTAAGCTATTGTGACACACATATGAGGGTAGAATATACACTACAGTTTTGTAAGGTGTTCAGTTTCCTAACCCTATACACCCTGTTGCAAAAATCACCAAGAAATTGAAAAAATATGTTTGTAATAAAATCCTTCCGTGCCCTTCTTATTGATCCTGTCTCTGCGGCGCTCAGGTGGCGGCTGGGTACAGGTTCCAGAATGGCGCACAGCTGTCAGACTTGTCAGGGTGAATGGGAGGTGAAGTGATTGTACGCCAGTGATATTAATCCCCA
Source organism: Engystomops pustulosus (assembly GCF_040894005.1). Classification (NCBI taxonomy): domain Eukaryota; kingdom Metazoa; phylum Chordata; class Amphibia; order Anura; family Leptodactylidae; genus Engystomops; species Engystomops pustulosus. The sequence goes on from NC_092412.1 coordinate 32,872,076, forward strand.
GATCTGTGGATGTAATTAGTGGCAGGCGCTCACTACCTGAGACTGTGAAATTGCTAGTAAATGACTTTATCAGATGCCAGCGCCAGTCACACGGCGTCCAGCAGACATAACGTAGGTTAATGACATTTCCATATTTACAATGTGCCACTAGAAAGGCGGCGATGGAGTACAATGCGCTCACTGGTTTGGGTGCACAATTGACTCTTATCATATGTCAGCTTTGATGAGATGTAGATTTGTAGAATAATTTGCTCTAAATTCTGGTGCAGTATATAGTAAATCTGTCAGTACACAGGAGACCATGTCCGTCCTGCTGTAAAAGTGGTTTTCTCTACGGTTATCGTATAAAATTATTTGAATTTTTTTTTTTACTAAAAGACTACATAAAGGAGTAAGTGACATCACATGGTATAATAAGTGACAGCCAGCATGGACTTACTAAAGATAACATCTGCAAAGAGTTTGTATGTTCTCTCCATGTTTTCGCGGGTTTTCTCCAGGTCCTCCGGTTTCCTCCCACACTCCAAAATATACTAGTAGGTTGATTAGATTGTGAGCCCCATGGGGACAGGGACTGATTTGAAAAGCTCTGTGCAATCTGTAGGCGCTACATAAATAAAGAATTATTATTATTTATGATTATTAAATATATATATATATATATATATATATATATAATATTTTTTTTCCTTTGCAGGCCCCATAGGGTATTTTAACCCTAGAGGGTCTGATCACTCATGAAAGAGCGTCTGAGGCTCTTGGCTGTCATAGCAAGGGATAGCCACCTCCAGCACCAATGCCAGTACAGGCAGTCCCCGGGTTACATACAAGATAGGGTCCGTAGGTTTGTTCTTAAGTTGAATTTGTCTGTAAGTCAAAACTGTATATTTTATAATGGTAGATCCAGGCAAAACATTTTTTTTGCCCCACTGACAATTGGAGGTTCAACATTTTTTGCTGTAATGGGACCAAGGATTATCAATAAAGCTTCATTACAGACACCTTACAGCTGATCATTGCAGTCTGGGACTATAGTAACATCCAGAGAGCTTCACCAGAGGTCACAGTGGGCAGAGGGGTCCGTCTGTAACTATGGGTCGTCTGTAAGTCAGGTGTCCTTAAGTAGGGGACCGCCTGTATAGGCAGTCCTCAGGTTATGTACAAGATTCTTTAAGGTTTGTTCTTAAGTAGAATTTTTATGTAAATCGGAGATGGTATATTTTATAATTGTAGCTCCATATTGTACTGGGACTAACATAAAGCATCCAGAGAGCTTCACCAGAGGTCACAGTGGGCAGAGAGGTCTGTCTGTAACTAGTGGTCGTCTGTAAGTCGGGTGTCCTTAATTCGGGGGCCGCATGTATAGATTTTGGGTGTTAATTGCGGGTGTCTGCTGTGTAATACATATATTTTATATACGTGTCTCTCCTGTCATATCGGCTGCCAGATGGGAGTTGGGGGACCCCTTTTCTTCAGATAGCTGTAGGTCCCATGAGCTACAGAATTTTAATTGAAATTGATTATATGCGCCTTTTTGGTTTGTATTAAATTATTATTAAAACTTCATTATGTATTCTTATTTTCAGGCCTTCTTTCAAGACCCCAATGTGACCTCCCACCTGAAATTACTGACTGGCTCCTCTGGACAATGGACTGCACTTGGTAAGTATATCATTGTAAAATCATTAGCCAGATTGTGAATGTTGGGTATCTATGAAAATAATACCGTAGATGTTTTTGCATTCATCGATGAGGCCCAGTTCACACCTGGGTCGGGGCTTTCCGTTACAATCTCCATTTTATAAGAATACGACCGAACCAAAAAACAGAAGGTGAAATAGAGGTGAAGGGTCTTCTGTTCACAGACTGTTTCCCATAGACCTCAGTGCACGAAAATTTTACTTTTTTCATTATAAATAAAGGAAGTATTTCAAGCATCTGCACAATTTTTTTCTTTCATTTGCAGAAGGTCATAAGTGATATTGCCAAAAATGTAATAAATGAACTATAGTAAAATTGGAGGGAAATATTGTAGCAGTGCAACACATTGGGGGTCATTTAAAAAAAAAAAAAAAAAAAAAAGTGTCGCTGAACACGCACTTACCTTCATCCAGCAATGGATCGTGGACTCTGGCGGACCTCGGCGAACTTCAGCGCAGCAGCGACACCTGGTGGACTTTGGAGGAACTGCCTTAGTGAATCACCGGAAGACCCGAATCCACCGCAGAGAACGTGCCGCTGGATCGCGAATCGACCGGGTATTTTTGTTCATTACAATTTTATCCCTGTACTGTGACATCACTGTGTGTATTATCCCTGTACTGTGACATCACTGTGTGTATTATCCCTGTACTGTGACATCACTGTATGTATTATCCCTGTACTGTGACATCACTGTGTGTATTATCTCTGTACTGTGACATCACTGTGTGTATTATCCCTGTACTGTGACATCACTGTGTGTAGTATCCCTGTACTGTGACATCACTGTTTGTATTATCCCTGTACTGTGACATCACTGTGTATTATCCCTGTACTGTGACATCACTGTGTTTATTATCACTGTACTGTGACATCACTGTGTATTATCCCTGTACTGTGACATCACTGTGTGTAGTATCCCTGTACTGTGACATCACTGTGTGTATTATCCCTGTACTGTGACATCACTGTGTGTATTATCCCTGTACTGTGACATCACTGTGTGTATTATCCCTGTACTGTGACATCACTGTGTGTATTATCCCTATACTGTGACATCACTGTGTGTATTATCCCTACACTGTGACATCACTGTGTGTAGTATCCCTGTACTGTGACATCACTGTTTGTATTATCCCTGTACTGTGACATCACTGTGTATTATCCCTGTACTGTGACATCACTGTGTGTATTATCACTGTACTGTGAAATCACTGTGTATTATCCCTGTACTGTGACATCACTGTGTGTAGTATCCCTGTACTGTGACATCAATGTGTGTAGTATCCCTGTACTGTGACATCACTGTGTGTAGTATCCTTGTACTTTGACATCAGTGTGTGTAGTATCCCTGTACTGTGACATCACTGTGTGTATTATCCCTATATTGTGACATCACTGTGTGTATTATCCCTATACTGTGACATCACTGTGTGTATTATCCCTGTACTGTGACATCACTGTGTGTATTATCCCTGAACTGTGACATCACTGTGTGTATTATCCCTGTACTGTGACATCACTGTGTGTATTATCTCTGTACTGTTACATCACTGTGTGTATTATCTCTGTACTGTGACATCACTGTGTGAATTATCCCTGTACTGTGACATGACTGTGTGTATTATCCCTGTACTGTGACATCACTGTGTGTATTATCCCTGAACTGTGACCTCACTGTGTGTATTATCCCTGTACTGTGACATCACTGTGTGTATTATCCCTGTACTGTGACATCACTGTGTGTATTATTCCTGTACTGTGACATCACTGTGTGTATTATCCCTGTACTGTGACATCACTGTGTGTATTATCCCTGAACTGTGACCTCACTGTGTGTATTATCCCTGTACTGTGACATCACTGTGTTTATTATCACTGTACTGTGACATCACTGTGTATTATCCCTGTACTGTGACATCACTGTGTGTAGTATCCCTGTACTGTGACATCACTGTGTATTATCCCTGTACTGTGACATCACTGTGTGTAGTATCCCTGTACTGTGACATCACTGTGTGTATTATCCCTGTACTGTGACATCACTGTGTGTAGTATCCCTGTACTGTGACATCACTGTGTGTATTATCCCTGTACTGTGACATCACTGTGTGTATTATCCCTATACTGTGACATCACTGTGTGTATTATCCCTACACTGTGACATCACTGTGTGTAGTATCCCTGTACTGTGACATCACTGTTTGTATTATCCCTGTACTGTGACATCACTGTGTGTATTATCCCTGTACTGTGACATCACTGTGTGTAGTATCCCTGTACTGTGACATCACTGTGTATTATCCCTGTACTGTGACATCACTGTGTGTAGTATCCCTGTACTGTGACATCACTGTGTGTATTATCCCTGTACTGTGACATCACTGTGTGTATTATCCCTGTACTGTGACATCACTGTGTGTAGTATCCCTGTACTGTGACATCACTGTGTGTATTATCCCTGTACTGTGACATCACTGTGTGTATTATCCCTATACTGTGACATCACTGTGTGTATTATCCCTACACTGTGACATCACTGTGTGTAGTATCCCTGTACTGTGACATCACTGTTTGTATTATCCCTGTACTGTGACATCACTGTGTATTATCCCTGTACTGTGACATCACTGTGTGTATTATCACTGTACTGTGACATCACTGTGTATTATCCCTGTACTGTGACATCACTGTGTGTATTATCACTGTACTGTGACATCACTGTGTATTATCCCTGTACTGTGACATCACTGTGTATTATCCCTGTACTGTGACATCACTGTGTGTAGTATCCCTGTACTGTGACATCAATGTGTGTAGTATCCCTGTACTGTGACATCACTGTGTGTAGTATCCTTGTACTGTGACATCAGTGTGTGTAGTATCCCTGTACTGTGACATCACTGTGTGTATTATCCCTATATTGTGACATCACTGTGTGTATTATCCCTGAACTGTGACATCACTGTGTGTATTATCCCTGTACTGTGACATCACTGTGTGTATTATCCCTGTACTGTGACATCACTGTGTGTATTATCTCTGTACTGTTACATCACTGTGTGTATTATCCCTGTACTGTGACATCACTGTGTGTATTATCTCTGTACTGTGACATCACTGTGTGAATTATCCCTGTACTGTGACATGACTGTGTGTATTATCCCTGAACTGTGACCTCACTGTGTGTATTATCCCTGTACTGTGACATCACTGTGTGTATTATCCCTGTACTGTGACATCACTGTGTGTATTATTCCTGTACTGTGACATCACTGTGTGTATTATCCCTGTACTGTGACATCACTGTGTGTATTATCCCTGTACTGTGACATCACTGTGTGTATTATCCCTGTACTGTGATCTCACTGTGTGTATTATCCCTGTACTGTGACCTCACTGTGTGTATTATCCCTGTACTGTGACATCACTGTGTGTATTATCCCTGTACTGTGACATCACTGTGTGTATTATCCCTGTACTTTGACATCACTGTGTGTATTATCCCTGTACTGTGACATCACTGTGTGTATTATCCCTGTACTTTGACATCACTGTGTGTATTATCCCTGTACTGTGACATCACTGTGTGTATTATCCCTGTACTTTGACATCACTGTGTGTATTATCCCTGTACTGTGACATCACTGTGTGTATTATCTCTGTACTGTGACATCACTGTGTGTATTATCCCTGTACTGTGACATCACTGTGTGTATTATCCCTGTACTTTGACATCACTGTGTGTATTATCCCTGTACTGTGACATCACTGTGTGTATTATCTCTGTACTGTGACATCACTGTGTGTATTATCTCTGTATTGTGACATCACTGTGTGTATTATCGCTGTACTGTGACATCACTGTGTGTATTATCCCTGTACTGTGACATCACTGTGTGTATTATCCCTGTACTGTGACATCACTGTGTGTATTATCCCTGTACTGTGACATCACTGCGTGTATTATCCCAGTACTGTGACATCACTGTGTGTATTATCGCTGTACTGTGACATCACTCTGTGTATTATCCCTGTACTGTGACATCACTGTGTGTATTATCCCTGTACTGTGACATCACTGTGTGTATTATCCCTGTACTGTGACATCACTGCGTGTATTATCCCAGTACTGTGACATCACTGTGTGTATTATCGCTGTACTGTGACATCACTGTGTACTATGAAAAGACTTGTGACACATATTGGAGACCACAATAATCCTGTTTCATGTTCTGACCATCTTTTAGGCGGTGATCATACAGTAGTGGGCCCCTTTCTGTGTTTCCTAGGAGACTCCACGATTACTTGTACCACCTTTGCTCAGTCCAATATTAAAATGAAACACAATTGATAGAAATAAACTCCAAAATGTTTGTGAATGTGGAATCATTTTGCCCTAGAATTGCACATTCACTATATGAGATTTCCAGGGAGGGGAGGGATAGATAAGAACAGCAAACAAATACTTATATAAAACCCATCCTTTGTTCAGGAGATAACATTTACGATTTATGTATTTGCTGGGACTTTTGCAGCGGCTATTAAATATGGACGATTACCATCGGAAGGAAACGCCCAAGGGTGAGCCCTCCATATAGAAGAGATTATTGCTGTGTAACGGAAGTGACAGAAATCAATATTATAGCTGATTTTAGATTATTCCCCATCCTCATCATCTCCATTATCCTCAATTATTTAGGGTTCGTTCATACATTGCATTTACATTGTGCTAATAAATGCATTAGACATGGTGTTAACATTATGTAAACACAACATTTACACAGTGTTAACTCAATTGGATTGTGTTTACAATGTTTTACCAGGCGATATGTATGAATGCAGCCTAATTAAACCTGGAAGTTAATCCAGTCATAACTTTGCTGCCTTTCTGTTGTCTCTTGGTAGTCACCAGTTTAGGCTCCAGGATCCTTGCTGAATTCAGTCACACCGTTTTTTAATGTAGGAGATGAGTGTGCAGGCTCCCTGACTGTATACTTATGATCTTTTAGATAATCACAATGGGGCAGATTTACTTACCCGGTCCATTCGCGATCCAGCGGCGCGTTCTCTGCGCTGGGTTCGGGTCCGGCCAGGATTCATTAAGGTAGTTCCTCCGCCGTCCACCAGGTGGCGCTGCTGCGCTGTAAAACATCGGAACGCATTGGAGTTCACCGAGCCGGGCTGAGTGAAGGTAAGTGCAAGCTCCGAGACAAATTTTTTTTTTTTATATGCGGCGGTTTTTCCGAATCCGTCGGGTTTTCGTTCGGCCACGCCCCCCATTTCCGTCGCGTGCATGCCAGCGCCGATGCGCCACAATCCGATCGCGTGCGCCACAATCCCGGCGCAAATCGGAAATATTCGGGTAACACGTCGGGAACCCGCGAATCGGGCCCTTAGTAAATGACCCCCATTGTTTCCCTAGCAGACAAAGACAATGTTGTTTTCAGCTGTCTATGTAGGTCTGTGCTGAGGCATCATGGGACTGATATTAGACTGGAGCATCAGAAAGCATGAGCCTTCATATTCATTATGATCTTTTATACGAGTAGGATAATTGCACTTTTCCTCTAGCAGACAAAGATAAGGTTGTTTATAGATATCTATGTAGTACTTTGCTGAGGCATCATGGGACTGATATTAGACTGAAGCATCAGAAAGCATGAGCCTGCTCGTTGTAACTGTAGCTTTCAGCTCCTTATCATTGAACACATGTTGTGTGTGTGTGTGGGGGTGGGGGTCGAGGATTATAAGAGAATATAGATAAACCTTTTGGTCAATAATAAGTAAATTATTAGAAATATGGAAAGAAAACTGTAATGATAGATTGTATGTATATTATCAGGGGATGTCCAACACCTATCAAAAGCTACAAAAGCCCTGAGGTGGAAGAAACTATATTGTAAATGGGGTCAGAAGTAGAAACAATCGGACACAAACTTTAACCCCTAGGGGGCACAGCCTATTTTGTCCTTAAGGACGCGGCCCCATTCTTCAAATCTGACCTGTGACACTATAAGTGGTTATAGTTTTGGAACGCTATGAGATATCCAGGGGATTTTGAGATTGTTTTCTCGTGACACATTGTACTTCAAATTAGTTTAAAAATTTGGATGATATCTTTTGTGTTTAGTTATGAAAAAAAACAAAATTTGGAAAAAAATTGGAAAAATTCTTTATTTTCAACGTTCTAAATTCTCTACTTTTGATGCAGATAGTCATAGCTCCCAAATAAATTCATAACTTACATTTCCCAAATGTCTGCTTTATGTTGGCATGGTTTTTTAAGATTCCACATATTTTACTAGAATGTTATGAGGCTCAGAATTTAGGTATCATTTTTCACATTTTTTGTAAAATCACCAAAACCCGCATTTAGATGGACCTGCTCAACTTCTAATTGACACTGAGAGGCCTAAATAATAGTGAGACTCGTAAATTACCCCATTGTGGAAACTACACACCTCAACGTATGAAAAACCACTTTTAAGAAGTTTGTTAACGCTTTACGTGTTTTATAGGGGTTAAAACAAAATGGAGGTGCAGTCTGCAAATTGTAATATTTTTTCACAATACACCCATTTTGGGTGGAAAATTAAACATTTACAATGGATTAAATGAATAAAGGCTCCACAAAGTTTGTTACCCAATTTCTCCCGAGTACACTGATACCCCATATGTGGTGGTAACCTGCTGTATGGGCGCACGGCCGGGCATAGAAGGGAAGGAGGCGCCATCCAGAGCAGATTTGCTATGTCACATTGTACAGGCTATAATTTTTTTCTTTTTTTAATGTGGACCTATAGGGGCTTATTTCTTTTGCCACATGAGATGCACTTTTCTGGTACGTAATTTGGGGGAATCTATAGGCTAATTGGTGAGATTTTATTAACTCTTTGTTGGTGGAGGAAATGAAAATCATCACTTTTCAGGAAGATTTTTATGGGTTTTTTTTTTTGCCCGTTTACCATACCATAAAAATAGTATATTATTTTTATTCTATGGGTCGCCACGATTACAAAAAGACCTCATTTATATAGATTTTTTATTTTTTTCCCATTTTTACTGCATAAAAAGTAATTTGGCAAAAATGTTGTTAATTTTAGCATCACCGTCTTTCATATGCATAACTTTTTTATTTTTTGCCTCACAAATCTGTTTAAGGGCTTATTTTTTGCGAGAAGGATTGTTCTTTTTAGTTGTCTTATTTTAGAGTGCATAACATTTTTTAAATCCCTTTTTAGAGCATTTTTATAGGGTATTAATTGAAAATGATCTTTTTTCTGGAGCTTTTTTTTGTTTTGTTTTTTACGGGGTTCACTTTGCGGATCTAATAACGATTCTGTTTTATTATGCAGATTGTTACGGACGCAGGGATACCAAATATGTGGGGGTTTTGTGTATTTTATTCAATTGTACTGAATAAAAACCAATTTGGAGAAAATCTTGTTCATTTTAGCATCACCATCTTTTCATATGCATAACTTTTTTATTTTTCGGCTGACAAATCCGGTTAGGGGCTTATTTTTTGCGAGAAGAGTTGTTCTTTTTTGTGGGCTTATTTTGGAGTGCATAACATTTTTTAAATTACTTTTTAGAGCATTTTTTGATAGGGTATAATTAAAAATTATCTTTTTTCGGAACGTTTTTGCGGGTTTTTTTCTACGGCGTGTACCGTGCGGGTCCAGTAACGATTCTGTTTTATTATACAGATTGTTACGGACACGGCAATACCAAATATGCGGGGGGTTTTGTGTTTTTGTGTTTTTTATACTTTATTAAGTGTTTTTATGGGAAAATGACATTTTAGGGGCTTATATTTTTATGTATTTATTTTTTATTTATTATAATGTGTAGTGTTAAGTGTTTTTGCATATTTTTACTTATACATACTTGAACTTAAACCAGTGATGCTCTGATCACTGGTTTAAGTCCAATACACTGCTCTACAATACTATTTTATTGTAGAGCAGTGTAAACTGTCTGAGCAAGCTTGCGCATGCTCAGACAGTTTACAGCCAGACCCGGAAGGGGTCTGGCTGCCATGGAGACCGGGCAGCTCCGGGGCACATGCCAGTCCTCGGAGCTGCCCAGGGATGGATCGGATCCCCCGGTAAGCGGCACGGGGGATCCGATCCACAACGCAAACACCCTTACACGCCGCGGTCATGTTTGACCGCGGCGTGTAAGGGGTTAACACCCGCGATCGGAGCCGGCTCCGATCGCGGGTGTTAGCGCAGGCTGTCAGCTGTACTAGACAGCTGACAGCCGCTGCTTCTGGTACCGGCTCCGTTCGTGAGCCGGTGCCAGAAGCAGGACGTTATAGAACGTCCCCGTGCGCTAAGCATCTAGCCCCGGGGACGTACTATAACGTCCTGGTGCGCCTAGGGGTTAAAGGACATCTACCACCAGGATAAAGGATTGTAAACCAAGAACACTGACATACTGCTGTGTGCCTCCTCTGGCAGGATCTGCTCTTCTTTTAGCTTCTAATGTCCATGTTGTTACAAAAAATGCTTTTAAAAGTATGCAAATGACCCAGAGCGGCTCCAGACTCCATTAACATCTATGGAGCCTGGAGCCCCTTAGGCTCCTTGCATAATTTTTAAAGCCTTTTTTTCTTAATAATAAGGGAATCGGAAGCTTGAATAAGAGCAGATCCTGCCAGAGGAGTCACTCACCAGTATGTCAGCGTGCCTGGTTTACAATCCTTCATCCTGGTGGTAGATGTTCTTTAAGTAGGACACCTGGTGGAAACTCCCGGCCAATCATAGCCATACCTAGTTGCTAGGGGCGAAATGCTGCCTGATCAACGCGTCTGGTTTAGGCAGAGCGGCTTTGGCCCCTTATTTCTAGACTTTTCTACATTTCCTTCTTAAGGGTGTTCTTAAAACCAATAAAAAAAAGATTGTATAATAAAAGGCAGATCCCACCAGCACCCTTATCTGATGTTTCTTGGGTGCCCAGGTTGGGGTTTTGTTACCTAGCTACAGCGCCTCTTCTGTCCATAGGCCATGTCTGGTACTGCAGGTCAGCTTTTACAAGAGGGGTCCTGCACATCACAGTTTATTAACTTTTAATCATGAAAATCCATGGCATCCGTTGACCTACATTAATAAACTGGAAGACAACACATTCCCTTTATCCATCACTCAGTTATTTTCTAACCTTAAACCGGGAGGACCTGTCACTGAACCTGCAAATTTATAGATCATGCGAGGTCCACACCTTCCAGATCCTAGTGATTGATGAGTCACATTGACAATCGCCATCCCCACCCTTGTGACGAAACCCTATACTTGTGTGTAATTCTCCCCGAGGACATACCCAGCCTTACAGACACAATAGATACAAGATTATCAGCCAAGTCCCGGGGACTATCATTAAATTGTCACCATTTTATGGGTCAGCATTTTCTGGGTGGTAGAGCGCAGGTCATCGTTTTGTTTTGGTTAGGGGGCAGGTGATACTTGTATCCTTTAGGTGTTTCTTTCATCATAGGGTCTTATTTTTCCCCTAATTGTTCATTCCCTCAAAGTTGAAGATGTATCTTAACTTTAGCACTTCCCCCCACTTCTGTGGGATGGGGGTAGATGGGCGAGCCTTTCCTCCCAGCCAGGATCAGGGAGCCTTGGCTCTTCATGACTTTGCTTCTTCTCACCCGTTTTCTTTCCTTGCACCAATTTTGGTTGGTATTAACTACGGTCTCCTGCTTAAGAACACCTGACTTACATACAACCCCTACTTACAAACGGACCTCTGGATGTTGGTAATTTACTGTACTTTAGCCTTAGGCTACAATAAACAGCTGTAACAGTTATCAAAGGCTTCTGCAATTTAAAAAGGACCTGTCACCCAAAATTTCGGGTAAGCAGTAAAGTAAGCAGCTCCTAGTGCTTGAACAAACGCCTCAGTGTTAGAAGGATAGCGTTACCGGAAACTGCGGCGGGGTACAATGTAATTGTCGGACCGTTCGCAAAGCTGTCCGACGTATTCATGAGGGGGGCGTGGTTACGGGCGGTGACTGCCGCATTACACGCGGCTGTCACCGCCACCCTATGGAGCGAGCGGGGCGGTCCGGAGTAGAGGCAGCGCCTCAGACTGCCCCCTAATTAATACGTCGGAACCGCTTTGTGAGCGGTCCGATGATTACATTATACCCCGCCGCAGTTTTTGATAGCGTTACCGGAAGTTTCCTCACAGGTAACATTGGACCCTGCAATATGTGTAATGGGGGCCTCACAGGTAACATTGGACCCTGCCATATGTGTAATGGGGGCCTCACAGGTAACATTGGACCCTGCCATATGTGTGATGGGGGCCTCACAGGTAACATTGGACCCTGCCATATGTGTAATGGGGGCCTCACAGGTAACATTGGACCCTGCCATATGTGTAATGGGGGCCTCACAGGTAACATTGGACCCTGCCATATGTGTGATGGGGGCCTCACAGGTAACATTGGACCCTGCCATATGTGTAATGGGGGCCTCACAGGTAACATTGGACCCTGCCATATGTGTAATGGGGGCCTCACAGGTAACATTGGACCCTGCCATATGTGTAATGGGGGCCTCACAGGTAGCATTGGACCCTGCCATATGTGTAATGGGGGCCTCACAGGTAACATTGGACCCTGCCATATGTGTAATGGGGGCCTCACAGGTAACATTGGACCCTGCCATATGTGTAATGGGGGCCTCACAGGTAACATTGGACCCTGCCATATGTGTAATGGGGGCCTCACAGGTAACATTGGACCCTGCCATATGTGTAATGGGGGCCTCACAGGTAACATTGGACCTTGAGATAAACTGATGTCAGAGGGTCTAGCAGCAGATTAATCTCCTGTCCCATTCACATGAAATCACATATAGAACCGGGGGTTGTAAGAAATAGCTGGATTTACAGTGTATACTGCTTGCACATGTATTTAAGAAGTGTCTGTTGTGTCGCACTCGACCCTTTTGTGGCCCAGCTGCACTGGTCACCATGCGACACAAATTAGGGGACAGTGCGGCAGATTTCACATGCAAAGTGTCTCACGTGCCCTATGTTAAAGTTACACCACAAAAAAGTTTACAAGTTTACTTTATGTTAACATTATTTTTATAAACGGCAACTGCTAATGCACGTAAACACAATGTTTATATAAGGTCATTAGACAAATCTCCTCTCCACAGCTGTTTCAAAACGCCATGTGTAACCACTATGTGTATACAGTATGCTTCTTCTCTCAGCTGTGGGAAAGTTAATGAACATTCATGTTCCTGCAGGGACTAATGTTAAGAAAATTGAAGCGAGGGAGGTCCCGTGCACCCATCTATCCATGTCACTGTTTGATCGCTTGCAGGAAGAGAACATTGTCAAGGAAAGTGGCTACATCTCTAAATGCCTCGATGAGTACGTTGACGATTTTGTAGTGTCAGATGAACTTCGTAAGGTAGGACCTTTACAATTCAGATGGGTTTTCCTACCAAAATATGGCATTTCTTTTTGAAAAACTTTGCTAGACTCCTCCCACACTCTAGTAGGCCGCTTTGCTAGACTCCTCCCACACTCTAGTAGGCCGCTTTGCTAGACTCCTCCCACACTCTAGTAGGCCGCTTTGCTAGACTCCTCCCACACTCTAGTAGGCCGCTTTGCTAGACTCCTCCCCACTTTGCAACCTGCATCATGAACACTTTTTTAGAATTTTTTTTCTTTCTTGGTTTAGGTCCTCCTCCTTGAAGACTCTGACAAGTATGAGATATTTAGCCAATCTGATAGACAAGAGTTTCTCTTCCTCCTCTTCAAACATCTCTGCCTTGGGGGAGCCGTCTGCCAGTTTGAGGATACGATAGATCCATATCTGGATATTACAAAGTCCATGTACAAAGAGCTCCTGAGGTGAGAGCATGGGGTTTTATCTGGTTGGGTCTAGATGGCCCCTCTTATGTTGGGTGATTACAATGCTAGTAGTGGGTGCAGATGTGTGTAGACCTAGGGGTGCGTTCACACGTTGCAGTTAAAACTGCATCGCAATTAGTTTTGGGTTGGTTTTAGGTGGTATTACTTATTTTAACAAGTGAAAGACATCAAATCAACAGGTGAATGACATTTGTGGAACAGCTTTGGGTGCGGTCACACGTTGCGTTTACCGCATGCGTTTAAAAATGCATTGGAATAGCTGAAGAGTGATTTACATAAATAAAGTGTGTTAACATCACGGTTAGCGCATGTGTTTGTTAACGCAAGCGTTAACATTTCCGTTTTGTAAACGCAAGTGTCAACAGCTGTTTAATTAGGCAAATCACTCTTCAGCTACATATTAACGGGACCTCAGGCAGCAAAATCTTTCGTGCAGGCCGCATTCACATGCTGCATTTGAATTGCATGTAGAAACACAACTCAAGCCTAGTGTGGCCGAGCCACGATCACAGATTCTTTAAGACCTAAATGCTTGCGATTGGGAATGAGTAACGCGTGTTTTCCATTGTACTTCACATGTTGCTCCTGCAGACGTTGAGGTCTAAATGCACGTAGGATCAGGACAACCTTCTGCTGCGCTTGAATTGTGTTTCTGAACGCAGCGTGTGAAGCCAACAGCCAACAGTATGCAAAATCCAGTATTTTCTAGCAAAAACTTTTTAATCCCAGTACATAATACAAATTTTACACTGAAATCCCCCGTCCTGCACTTTGCTCCCTCCGCACACGCTTTGCATTGCCACGTTACAGAATACGCAGGATTTTTATGAACAGTAAACTTTGTAAAGTAGGAAAAACTTCTCTATTCACAAGAGCAATTTCCCAACTCCGCTTCATAAATCAGCACAACGGGAAACAGATGGGGACCAGCAGGAGAACCGCCGGCCTAAAATTAGGACAATTTAGCTAATTAAAGCCCTAAATGAGCAGAAGATCCACAGAATGGGCTCTTTGTGGAAGTCACGTGACCATACGACGCTTGTACCTGATCGTTCCCAGCGTTGCGCCGTTATGTTTATTTTTCCTAATATCGTTTTTTGGAAGCGGGTTAATGATAGAAATTTATTAGGGAAAGAAAACAAACTCCCCACTCCCCTGTAGAGGAGAGCACCTTGTGGATGTTACTATAGCAAACATGCCCTCCAAGTGAACCAGAAAGGGAGAAGTTACTTTAATGCTGAAAAATAGGAGCAGAAACAAAAAAGAATTGGTGTCATTTCACTTTCATCGTCCCCTCTGCAAACGTTATTAGAGAGGAAAAGGAAACAAGCAGTGCAAGTCCTGTGTGTGCCCTATTATACCCGGCCGGCCCCGCACACATTCACACACAGCCCGCACATAATAGCTTCCATTCACATCGAAACTTTCCCAGACTTGTGCAGCATCTGTGCTCCATAAGCCTCCCGAAACGACTCAGGAACTGCAACCCTGCCCCACTGTCCCGTCACTGGACCACCATACTATGTTTATACACTCATCAAAATAGGGAACACTAAAATGAAGCGTCCTAGAGCTGAATGTATGAAATATTCTTGTTGAATACTTTGTTCTGTACAGAGTTGAATGTGCTGACAACAAAAAATCATCAATGGAAATCAAATTTATTAACCGATGTAGGCCTGGATTTGGAGTCGCCCACAAAATTAAAGTGGAAAAAACACACTACAGGCTGATCTAACTTTGATCTAATGTCTATAAAACAAGTCAGTATTGTGTGTGGCCTCCACGTGCCTGTATGACCTCCCTACAACACCTAGCCATGCTCCTGATGAGGCTCTGTATTGTGTGTGGCCTCCACGTGCCTGTATGACCTCCCTACAACGCCTCGGCATGCTCC
The DNA here is from genome assembly GCF_040894005.1 of Engystomops pustulosus. Classification (NCBI taxonomy): domain Eukaryota; kingdom Metazoa; phylum Chordata; class Amphibia; order Anura; family Leptodactylidae; genus Engystomops; species Engystomops pustulosus. Next base: position 32,887,584 of record NC_092412.1, read on the forward strand.
TGATGAGGCTCTGTATTGTGTGTGGCCTCCACGTGCCTGTATGACCTCCCTACAACGCCTCGGCATGCTCCTGATGAGGCTCTGTATTGTGTGTGGCCTCCACGTGCCTGTATGACCTCCCTACAACACCTAGCCATGCTCCTGATGAGGTTTTGTATTGTGTGTGGCCTCCACGTGCCTGTATGACCTCCCTACAACGCCTCGGCATGCTCCTGATTAGGCTCTGTAATGTGTGTGGCCTCCACGTGCCTGTATGACCTCCCTACAACGCCTCGGCATGCTCCTGATGAGGCTCTGTATTGTGTGTGGCCTCCACGTGCCTGTATGACCTCCCTACAACACCTAGCCATGCTCCTGATGAGGCTCTGTATTGTGTGTGGCCTCCACGTGCCTGTATGACCTCCCTACAACACCTAGCCATGCTCCTGATGAGGCTCTGTATTGTGTGTGGCCTCCACGTGCCTGTATGACCTCCCTACAACGCCTCAGGATGCTCCTGATCAGGTTGCGGATGGTCTCCTGAGGGACCTTCTTCCAGACCTGGACTAAAGCATCCGCCAACTCCTGGACAGTCTGTGGTGCAATGTGACATTGGGGATGGAGCGAGACGTTATATCCCAGATGTGCTCAATCGGATTTGGGTCTGGGGAGCGAGCGGACCAGTCCTTAGCTTCAATGCCTTCACCTTGACACACTCCAGCCACATGAGGTGTAGCATTGTCCTGCATTAGGAGCTACCCGGAGGCCAACTGTTTGAGGATCTCATTTGGTACCTAATGGCAGTCAGGCTACCTCGGGCGAGCACATGGAGGGCTGTGTGGCCCTCCATAGAAATGCTGCCCCACACCATTACTGACCCACTGCCAAACCGGTCATGCTGAAGGATGTTGCAGGCAGCAGATCGCTCTCCACAGCGTCTCCAGACTCTGTCATGTCTGTCACATGTGCTCAGTGTGAACCTGCTTTCATCTGCGAAAAGCACAGGGCCTCAGTGGCGAATTTGCCAATTCTGGCGTTCTCTGGTAGATGCCAAGCATCCTGCACAACCCCATCTGTGGACGTCGGGCCCTCATACCCTCCTTATAGAATCAGTTTCTAACCGTTGTGCAGACTCCTGCACATTTGTGGATGCTAGAGGTCATTTTGCAGGGCTCAGGCAGTGCTCCTCCTGTTCCTCCTTGCACAAATGCAGAGGTAGTGGTCCTGCTGCTGGGTTGTTGTGACCAGAGGCAGAATGTTTGATCCCCAGGCTGCGGTTACACGTTCTGCTAGCCTTACATTACCTAACGCTATGCTAGCCATGGTAACAGGGCTGGGGTCGACTGCTTATGCATTAACAGTGAAACACATGCGATCTCTAACCAGCACCCAGTGTTTTGTATTGTTTAAATGCAAGACACCAGGTTCTGGTTACCTATTGCTTGTGTTTCCATAGAAACGCATAGGCGATTGGCCAGAGTCCCCCTCCCCCATTCATGCTAGCGTGTGCCGCACCATTGCATAAACTTTCAAAATTATGCTAATGAGCCAGAAGGGCTCTGGGGGTGTTCCCAGAGCCCCTTAGTGATGTCTTTTCACTGGTTGTTACTATAAGCGGTACATGTCCCACCCCTGCCTCTGCCTGTGTAATCCAGCAGCAGGAACTGCAGGGGAAGGGTAGACCTGCTCTGCTCTTGTTACAGCATAACAGAGTGAAAAGATATCACTTCAGGGCTCTGGAAACACCCACCAGAGCCCCTCAGGCTTATAATCATAATTTATAAGTTTATCTTGGGGTGCTTCTTGGATGGTTCTTGGTCCGTTTTTGAAACGCACTGAAAACATATGCGTTTTTGCATGTTTACCATATGTTTAGATGGTTTGAATCAGTTTTTTCTTCATTTGTGGAAGTTTAAGCAGCTGTGAAAATGTTCATACATACATGCCTTTTCAGTGCGATTAAAAACGCACCAAGAACGCACCTGTGTGACAGCACCCTATGTTTTAGCACCCAAAGGTTACAGGAACATCTGATCAGTGCTGGTGTAGTCGTCAGACCCCCACTTGTCCCAAGTACCCTGACAGATTCCCTTTAATAGAGGCATTAACATACAGTTTTGGACACAAACAGAGCATTTCAGAGATAACCATCTTTTTGTGTATATACAAATCAGGTTGCAGGTACATGGGGGACAGACCAGTGCACCAGCTACTCTTTTTTTGACTTCTTTGTGGTGTCTGAAGCATTACAATATATTGTTATGGGGCAAAATTATGGGAGATTACTTTTTCTTTTTGCTTGATAAGAGGGTGGGATTAGAAGAAATGGGTGTGGCTTAATTTATAATGGACCGAAATGTCCAAAAATGCACCGAATTCATCATTCAGCATCAGCCACTAAAGTACTATTACACTGCTGCAGACACCTTACAGGGAAAATTCCAGGGAAAAGGGGCAGCACAAGAGAAGTCTTTACTGTAATGGGATTTAACATGGATGAGGTGAGTGGAGGTGAGGTCAGGGAACACAAATATACAGGTGAAGCAGGTGGAGTAATTCTCCCTTCTACAGTTTTATTATAAAAGCTGGGTACTATACACACCCGCCTTTATATTATCATAGTGGACACTCATTTCCCTTTCACTTTTTTTTTAAGCTTAGTGTACACACACATATAACTGTAAAATGGTACAAAGTGTTTGCATAAGTTGATCCAAAAAGTTGCATTCTAAATTCTAAAGCCAGAATTCTGGGGGGTGGCAGGTTCCCCTTAAAATATAGAATGTTTAAATGATTCTGTATTAGCATACAGGTTCCATCTCCCATATGCTACATCCTGGGCCGTCTCCTCCCGTCAGATTGCTTGTACACGTGATGTGGTGGGTGTGAGAAGGACGCTCATTTGGCTCTCACGGTAAGAGAAAAAAAAAATCCCAGCTGGGGCAGATGCACCTGCCATTTCCTTTTCCATTCACTTCTTATTGCTCAGTTCCACGCCCTGCACTAGCATAGCCCTTATGTACACACCATACCAAGCTACAGAATATCCCCGAGCATGTCCCGCAGATAAACTCTCATGCTGTGGGAAAATGTTGCAATAGATACGGAAGCCTAAGAGCCTCATTCAGTGTAACAGACCAGTATGGGTCATCATAGGGAGGTGCTGAGGTTCTGCTTGAAGTTGGTGCAATACTGCGAGCTCAGACAATATAAAATGGGTTGTCCACTATGATAATAATAATTCCTTTATTTATATAGTTCACACAGATTATGCAGCCAAATCAGTCCTGTCCCCAATGGAGCTCACAATCTAATCAACCTACCAGTATGTTTTTGAGTGTGGGAGGAAACCGGAGGAAACATGGAGAGAACATACAAACTCTTTGCAGATGTTGACCCTGGGACATGAACCCAAGTCCCCAGCACTGCAAGGCTGTAATGCTAACCACTGAGCAACTGTGCTGCCACTATGTTTTATTAAAGGTGAGGTGACGTATACAACTGCATTATTCATCCATTGTAACAGAGACTTATCTTGCGCTGCTCTTCTTTCTTTGAATGTTTCTTGGACTTTTCATAAGACAATCTAACTGCAGTCTTACTATCCTGCCGTAAGGGAAAAGGGACAGGGTCACATTTAAAGGACCTGTATACAGTCACAGGGTTTAGAAGAGTCACACTCTCCTCATGTGATTAATCCTCTAATGGCCACAGGAGGAGAGCGTACATGATCATTAGCTACGTGGCTCAGTGGTTAGCATTACAGCCTTGCTGGGGACCTGGGTTCAAGTCCCAGGGTCAACATGTGCTAAGAGTTTGTATGTTCTCTCTGCGTTTGCGTGGGTTTCCTCTGGGTCCTCCAGTTTCCTCCCACACACCAAAACCTACTGGTAGGTTGATTAGATTGTGAGCTGCACTGGGGACAGGGACTGATTTGGCGTAATCTGCGTATCCGTAATAAAGGAATTATTATTATTATTAGCTACATTTAGCATTTACCAGACGGATTTTTGATGATGTAACTAGACTACAGCGGCCTTCACACGTGGCCTTTACATTGTTGTTAAAATTAGCGTTTACAAAATGCAGCCGTTAATGTGATGTTAACACATCCACGTAAATATTGATGTTATAACTTGAAATGTGCAAACACAAATGTGAACAGCAATGTAATTAGGCAAATCTCCTCTACTTCGCAAATCAAATTGCATTTCAGGCGGGATCGCAACCTATGAGGCATCAATTAAGCCAGGAGGAGACTTCCTAGCATGACTTTTCTCCTCCCCTGTGACTCCTTGCTGGTCCTTTACCAGATATATTTCTGCAGAATCCCCTGGAATTGATTGTGATACTGTAACTACTAGCTATTTTACTGTAGGCAAAAAAATGGGCTGCTATGGGTGACCTATGCCACAGTCTTATACAGTGCCGTATGTTATAGTCTCACCATGAGAAATCCCACTATCGTCTATGCATCGTAGGGTGACTCAACAAGTGAAACCTATCCACCTGGACAGTCACGTATAATATTGGAGTGGTCCTTCATCACAGACTTGAGAGTCCTCATAGGGTTGGGTTTGACATCACAGGTAAAGAGAAGGAAATAAGGCGCCAGAGGAGAAAGAAAAATGAAATGGGACTTTATTTACCATCAACGCTCATCAATCACCCCGCGTCAGCCCCTCATTGACTGACAGTGCTCTGGTTTCAGCTCTTAGACATGAACAATGAAGCATAGACTTCTGTGACATTCCTCTTCTAACACTCCCACTACCTGTCAGCTCCTCCAGCCGTGATATTAAAGAGGTTTTCTCTACGCTGGTGGATGGTAATTGCCCTGCATGGTCTATATGCACCTCTTTGGGGGGGGGGGGGGGGGAGACACTAAGGAAAGATCAGGAAAGTGCACTTCCTTGCCCTAGGATGTTGAAATCAGCTGAGATTTATCTACATGTGGTTTCCTTGTGCTGGGACATGTGGCAGATCTTTACGCAGACTAGATACATGTATATTACACATCGGGTATACACGGCAGCGCGGGGAGAGGAGGAGGAGATGAGCGCAGCTCACCCCCGCCCCTCTCCATAGCAATGTATGGCCGCGGCGCCGCAATACGGGAAAAGATAGGGCGCCGTGAGCCCATAGAAGTGTATGGGGGACGTATATCAGCCGCATATATGTCGGCCGTATATACGTCCCCCATACATGTCCCCCATACACACTGGAATCCGGACCAGAGCCACAGGGGTTATCAAAGTGGCAAACCCCCAAGGCTTCTCCCAATGTTAAATTGTTGTTTACTATCCATACGATGGAGGACAGCATTCTGAGCATTGGCTGTCAGACAGCTAGGACCACTACCATTAATGACGATTTAGCCCTCATACCGATAGAGGATAATGCTAAATCTACCATCAAAATTCATCATGAATAACCAGGGACACTTACTCCTAGATCCAAGCACCGTGACTGTTGTTATCATCTTATATTTGTGATCCATGGCCTCCTCCATTCTAAAATTAACTTGAAAATGATGCTAATGAGCCTGAAGGGTTCTCGGGTTGTTTCCAGAGTCCTGTAGCATCACAGGCTGTTACACTGTGCAGAGCAGGTCTCCCTTCCTCCCACACTTCCTGCTACTGCTAGGTTACACAGGCAGAGGGAGGAGTGCAAGAGCAAGGGGTTGGGTGAGACATGTTCTGCTCATTGTAGCAGCCTGTGAATCTGCAGCACTGAAAGGCTCTGGTGACGTCCCCCAAAGCCCTTCAAGCTCATTAGCATAATTTTAACAATGGATTTTAGAAGGATGGAGGCCATGGATAACAAATATAAGAAGATGACCACAGTCCCGGTGCCTGGTTTATCCATGCTTGCTTCTGGTGGTAGATTTTATTTAATCATGGGAAACCACTTTAAAGTATCTAGTAAAAGCTAAAAACTTTGTACTAGTGCATCTATAATGAAGAAACAATGCAAAAACTATTTGATTATCATTTGTTTACAGCTCCTATTCAAAACACGCGTCTCCCTGGTAACAGACTACAAGTTAACTATGTGTAGTCATCTTGTCCTACTCCATCAGTCCGCTACGTCTGGCTCTGTTACCACATATACGTATTTTCAGATGTACGATCAGACCGCTCAGAGATCTTTCAGCAATAGTATTTGCGAATGTTACATTTACATCCAGACTCTAATTCTACAATTCCCATATTTGCCCTTTTTGTCAATGTTCATTGAAATCTAAAATTCGCCCTATTTTTCAGTAGCAGAAGCCAAGGTGTCTCATTTGTCCCTCCATAATCTCACAGCGGTCTAGCATAACCTTCATTTCACATAAAAGCCTTTCCTTGTGCTGTGAGGGGCAGGCAAGTATGTGAGGGGCAGTGTTTTTTTAGGGATTGTTATTGGACTTTTCTCATTACTGGTGCACAAGTGGCGCTGGCTGAATGGCCTCTGCTGTCTGTACTTGGAGAATTCCACATGTGCAGCTCATTATATTCATATGGGCACCTTCATCTCCAGAGTGGTACTGACATGAACCCAACCGTGCTGTCACCATGATTTACTCAGAAACCCTCGTAACAACAGCTTGTTAGCAATATTAAAGGGAATGATGGAATGAAAACACATCTCTGCATCCGATTTCATGCCCGGGCAGTGGTTCTTCAATTACACGGGGAGCGTTAGGTACATATTTTCGAGCAGAGAATCCACTGCGTAAAATACAGTGCAATTATAGGATAAGAGATCTTAATAATCTCATATATATGATGGAGCAAGAGGTGCTGAAGACAAATGGATCCAGGTTTGGGATCCTGGAATGGATAGGTGTGTGGATATTGGGCCTGTGGAGTGTGGGGATATTGGGCCTGTGGAGTGTGGGGACATCGGGCCTGTGGAGTGTGGGGATATTGGGGTACAGGTGTGTTGGGATATTGGGTTGGAGGAGAGGGGGGTAAACAGAGGGGCGGAGTTTTGGGATACTGGTGGGTAAGGAGTGTGGGTATACCGGAACGGAGAAAATTGTCGATCCCAGGGCGGAGCAGATTGGAGATAGAAATGGCCAAGAAAAGGGAAGTATCCCAGAGTTTGGCTTTCATGGGGATGCAGAAGGGGAGTAGATTTGAAATACCGGGGAAGAGGAAAGTGGGAAACCCATGATGGAGGAACATAAAGATTCCATTGGGGAGGAGAGTGGGGGCCAAGAAGAGCTAAGTGTCCTAAATATGGTAGCCCCAAACAAGAACGGCTGGACCATTATACAAGTTCTTACACCTCTTGTGTCACGCCTTCATCCTTATAGACTGTAAGCTCTTGTGTCACCCCTTCATCCTTATAGACTGTAAGCTCTTGCGAGCAGGGCCCTCACTCCTATTGTTCCATATGACTGTTTGTGCTCTTAAAGAGAACCCATCAGGCAAAATAACCCCCTAAACTAAATATATTTTCATAAACTGCCATTAGAAAGCATTGCCTCCATCCCTTCATTGTCCCTCTACATGCCTGTAAACCTAAGCAATGAGGTCCTAAATCTTTATGCAAATGACCTGTGAGTTGTCCAATGAGTCATCATATTCAAGCTGTCCGGCTTATTCATGAGTGGGAGGCAAAGCCACACCCCCAGTGCTTGACTGACAGCCTGTATAATGATGTGAGGTATAATGGTGTAATGGCTCCTCCATGTGCTTCCTGGTGCTGGTGCCCCCTGCAGCCTGTGTGTGTATAGGAGAGATACAACAGCTCCAGGATGCAGCCATGGTATAGCAGAACATGTCAGGTACTTGTGTAGCTGATGTCTGTGTCTCTCACATGTATATTAGGAGGATGCAGCATGTCAGCAGATAAAGCACAGACACCAGCAATGCTTTACTATACATTACACACAGACATGAGCAAGGGGAGGGGTAACAGGGGTGACATCACTGCCCCTGACCATGTGACCAGCCTAATTTACATAATAAAGAAAAGATGATTTTACAATGATTAATTTATGAATTGACTAGATAAAGTCTGGTATGGATCCTTGTGAGCTGCTCCAACAGGTAGAGGTGACAGAAATAGTGACTGAGACCTGATGACAGGTGTCCTTTAAATCTAATATTATATTTGTATATGTCCCCTATGATTTGAAAAGCTCTATGGAATATGATGGCGCTATATAAATAAAGATTATTATTATTATTCCTATCTTTATAAAGTTTAGTAACCATTGATGTACAGAATATAGTTGGGTTTTTTTTTAACCACAGGAGGCCTGATCTCAGTGAAACCTAGAATTAACGCTTTCATAGCAAGTGGTAGTGATAATAAGAGTCCTGCTGCTCAGAGAATTGGCCGCCCATAGGCAATAGGGACACTACTGTGTCCAGTGACAAATAAGCGCTCCATGGTAATGATCTGTTTCTATAATACACATACACATAGGGAAGGTGATTGACTGTGAGACTGACATTTTCACGCTGACTTGCAAACTTTGAGCCCCCGGGCGATGCGAATAGCAGGACTCTGGCAGGGGTGAGTTTCTTCCAAACTGCAGGGGTCCAGGATGTAGTGCTCCATTCAGTTAATTAGCTGCAGTACCGTGATATGGCCACTAGACAGTGGAAGGAGATTTCTACTTCTGCAAGACGCCTGCCCATAGGGTATTGCGAAGAACAAATCTTTTGGGGTGCCATTTGGTGAAACCTCAATGATATAGTTATGGAGAGTATATGAGCAGCTTAGTGTGGACTAAGGTTATAATATCTTCATTCCATAGTGAATACTGGGTTTATTATACATTAGCATAGTCACTATTACAGGTTGGGGGTGCACGCAGGTGATCTCAGTGCACCCATGTAGCTTGTAGCTCGGGGCAGACCCTTCACCCTGGAAGAAATATGCTGCAGTCTACTGGTGACATGAACAGGTCTGACCTTCATAGCATGTGGATTCCTCCTGAAGCATTTGTGTAACACACACATACAACGTGTACATTTCCAGGAGAAAGAAATATGGTATATGACATCCCGCCTAGTAAACCAACACAGTTTAGTCCTTCCTCACATCTGAATGGGCCGGCCCTCAGTTAGAAATATCAGACATTGTCCACAGATGGAACTTGTGATATCTACTGATGATACATTACGTGGCCATCCATATTATACCGTAATTACTGGTGGGAGTTATCCCACTAAAGACCCTTATACCCTATCATTGAAATTTGGGATAAGGGCCACTGCATGCATACACTCCATTCACTTCTCTGGGCCTGAACGAGACCACCCTCCCCATAGAAGTAATTGGAGTGGCATGATTAGTGAGATTGGGGCCCCCTTTCTTGTGAACGGTAGCAGTGAGACCTCCAACAACAATAATATGACTTATTTACTAAGGGTCGCGGATCGCATTTTCGTCGGACTGTTCGCCGGTTTCGGGATGTGCGCAGCTTTGACAGGTATTTAACAGGGGTCTGAGCTGGGATTGTCTTGCACGCAATCGGATTTTGGCGCAGCTGCGCTGGCTTCAATGCGACAGAAATCGGGGGTGCGGGCTGTCCGGCGATCCGAATGATTCGAACTGAGCGCTGGATTCAAGATTCAAATTGTGTCGCAAGACAATGCACTTACATACACCAGGAAGAAGATGGTGAACTCCGTCGGACCTGAGCGAGGAAGGGACACAAAATAGGCTTTCTGCTTTGCCGTATAGACAAGTACTGAGTCTGCAGAGCAATATCGTTCTTTTGAAAGCCCATTGCAAAACACTAATTAAAATATAATGCGTTAAAACTAAATAAAAGGGACATTACTTTTAACAGTTTTAGTTTTCAGTTTGATAGATGTTATCGAAGGGGAATAATTCTGTTTTATGTGATTGTTATTTCTGTTTTCTTTTTGTAGCGTCCAAAAGGATCCTGAGACACAGCAGATAAATATCATATCGTCTGTCTTCAAAGTGTCGGCCTATGTAAGTCTCCATTACTGCATGTATAATGCCGTCCCGTGTGTGAACAGGTCGAGAGAGAATGGAGAGCGATTTCCCAGTAAACTTTTTGATACAAATATTCGTTTTCTAAAAAGAGGATTTTTCTTTTTTTTGCTTAGAAACTATTTGCATTTAAGTCACAACCGGTGGATGTATATATTTTAGGTAACTATTCAAGGAATTCTTGGACAGCAGATATTGGAGCAAGAAGAGTTGGACATTGTTCAATGGCCGAGCGTTAAAAAAATCCACCCTCTAGGAAGCCACCCTTCATTATCCTTTAGGAAAAAAGACCCTGCTAGCCTCAGTTATCTTCTGATGCACCTCTGGGGTCCAATATGTTAGAGCCTGGGCCCACCAGGGATCCTCTGTTAGGCCATTGTACACTGCCTGCCTCCTATAGTATGTGTATGTCCAGCATCGGGGACCTCGGCCTGATGTGTCACATACTACGTTTAGATCAGTTTAACACAATATACAGAATCATCTGGTTATTGAGAAGACCTCTCTTTGGGTAACTGAGAGTGACCGATGCCCTGTGTTTCTGGTAATAATCCCGGGTGGCACTAGTGATTACACTTTCTTTTGTGTCCTTGCAGGACGAGAACGGATTATGCTATCCATCACCCAAGTCTCACGAGCAGACATTCGCCTATCTGATCGTGGACCCACTGAAGCGTCACGTCATTGTACTCTACCATTGTTTTGGAGGGGGAATCTTTTAAAGGACCGGCAACATAAGATTCAAGATTCATGGGGTATTAGTCTTCTTCGATATCATTTGTTAAAGGGCACCTACCACCACGAATCTACCTATAAAGGTAGATCGGGTGGTAGGTGGATCAATAGGACGTGGGGATAGCCTTTTTTTTAGAGCTAATGCTCACGTCCCCGCTATCTTTTTTAAAATCTTTATTGCCCTAATATGTAAATTTTCTAAAGAGGCTTCTGGGACGTGGAGTAGCCGGACATGAGGCTACACGTCGCTGCTACTCCACGCCCCCAGAAGCCTCTTTGTTCCTCCTACCCAGACATCTTCGGGGGATGCACGGCCACTGCTCCGAAGCCAGAGCTACTGCGCATGCGCAGAACCTCTGCTTCTCGGACGTGGGTACACAGCTACAAGGAGCTGCGAGCCAAAGATGTCAGGGTAGGAAGAACAAAGAGGCTACTGGGGCGTGAAGTAGCCGCGATGTGTAGCCTCATGTCCGGCTACTCCACGCCACAGTATTTCTTTAGAAAATTTCCATATTAAGGCAATAAAGATTTAAAAAAGATAGCGGGGATGCTAGGATTAGCTCTAAAATGAGCTATCCTCATGTCCTATAGATCCACCTACCACCTGATCTACCTTTTATAGGTAGAATCGTGGTGGTAGGTTCTCTTTAAAGGGATATTCTGGCATAACTTTATAATAATTGGGGTCCAACTGCTAATTCACCTGCAAATCACAATTGCTTTGGAGTCGGACTCTTGTAATGAAAGGGGAAACCAGCCAGTTGTGGGATGAGCAGAGAAAAGTTTAGAAGCCGCGGGGCTCATGGATCCGACCCCTATAATTAGGTGACTAGAAATCCTTTGCAACAACCATAGACTTCCTTTAAAGGGTTTGGTTAATTTTTCTCATGTTTTGTGTAATGTGTGTGGGGGACAGGTTATTAGGTAATTTACATCTATACATTTATTAATAGTTCTGTTCCGCTTTTTTGATATGTAAAGTGAAGTCTCCTGATTTTACCTCATCGGTGTCCATAAATTGGCCGCATACAGAGGGTCATGTGATCTCTATTTGTACATGAACAATCGCCCTGCCAGGACCTCAATATAAGATTAAGATGGCAGGGTGATTGCTCATGTACAGATAGAGATCATATGACCCTCCATCTGCTGCCATTTTATGGACAGGAATGTCCGGTTGAAAGAGATACACAACTATTAATAGATGTATATTTGTAGATTACCTAATATTCTTCCCCCACACTTACACACACATTACAAAATACATGAGTGAAGTGGCCAACCCCTTTAAACGATCCAACCTTTATTTATTTCTATGACTTAAAATGTTTATTGTACTATGTATATATATGCATTATGTGTGGTCTTTTATTCTAAATAATAATGCTGTCATGGTCTGTGTATTACCTTTAAAAATATTAATTGCCAAAATTTGTAATTTTTGTATTTTAAGTGTCAGAGTTTTGGATGACAATCAATATGGCCTCCATTGCAATACCTGGAGCAGTAGGAGTTGTCCTACAGATTACTATGTCACTTGAGTGGTTTGACTGGGATTTTTGGGAGCTGGGCAACAATAGAGGTGTCCGGGATATTACCAAGGTTTCTCCAGGAAGTATTATGTATTCAAAAGGCCAAACGTCAATTTCTTTTTTGAGCATTAAAGTGAAACTGTCAGCAGGAATGTAATTTCTGGCTGCTGACACGTTACAATAGCCTATGTTATGAATATTGACACTACTTTATAAAACTTTATTTCACATTATCTGGCTCGCTGAGGAGGCACAGGCAGCATATGTTGCAGATGGCATAGAGACCAGTCCCATAATAGTTATATGGGCTGTACAAAGTTTTTAAGTTGTCCCTTATTCACAACTGTATGAACCACAATAGAATGAAATTGCTGAGCCCAGGGTTGGAGTATTTCCGTAACTCCATTCCAAATGTATCTATGAGATTCTGGGATATGGGAGACATCTGGGCGCCGTGCTCAGGAGTTTCTGACACTCTCATACTATTGAATGGGGCCACAGGACGCATTCTCGACCTGTCACTCTACCCAATAGTGAAAACAGAGCCCCGATCTCCAGGTCGTTGGGGGTCCCGTTCTCGTGATCGGTGGACGTTCCAACAGTTGGACCCTCTCCGATCAGCCAGTTATCACTTCCAAACTTAGCTTTTAGATGTTTATCCTTGTATTTGTCTTCTTTTCCTGCCTCAGACATGCCCCTGGTACAGGCTGTAAGATGACTGGCTACAGCAGGAGGCTCTGCCCTCTGCACTTTCCTCAGTTGGAAAACAAAAATTATCTTTAAGCCCCACCCCTTATCTAAGCCCCACCCTCTCAGTCATCAGCTGAAGATGGAGTCGATCAGCAGAAGATAAACTTCTCTGCTTCTTGTAGTGAGGAAAAACAACATCACTTCTTCATTACCATAATTTTTCTCCAGTTTCATCATCCCCTCATATATCACCGTACCCTTTTCAGTCTCCATCTGCGTATCTGCACAGATAAAAAAAAAAGTGTGTATATATATTATATATATATATACGTTTCAAGTACCTGCATTGAAAAAACAAGGTATGAAGTGTCAGCTTTGACCAGGGGCATAGGTATAGGGGGTACGGAGAAAGATTGTCTCATCCAAAGGGATAAAGACCCCTCTAGCAGTCATATAGATGTGACTAGGTGGAGGGTCCCGGTACGGACGTTGCATCCGGCAGCTGTGATTAGGTCTTTGGGTGCTATTTACCTGCTCCTTAGTAAATGTGCTCCCTTTATGCAGGACTCTTGATTGTGATTTTAAGAAAAACACGTCCTCCACTCACAGAAGAAACTTGATCTACGAGATTCTTGCATGTGACATTTCTGCAGGGCAGTATTTGGATATGTTCTTCAGATCACTGCTCGTATGAGAGGCTGAGATAAGCGCGCAGGAAGAGGAATCACACCCGGCAGCATTACCAACGTGCGAGGCTCTAAAAACAAATCCAGAGAAGACATTTTGAGATTTTGAAGAAGAGATTTTGAGATGATTTAAAGGAAATCTACTATCAAAATTCATCATGATAAACCAGGGACACTTTTACTCATAGATCCAGGCACCAGGACTGTGGTAATCTTCTTATATTTATCATCCATGGCCTCCTTCCTTGTAAAATCAACTTGTATAAGTATGCTAATGAGCCTGAGGGGTACAAACAGGCCATGTGATGAATGGACATGGCATCATAGACCATTTAAGAGGAAACAGCATAGACTGGAACGTCACGATGTTCCAGTCGAATATTGATGCATTTTATGCAATTTCTTGAATTTTTGGTAACCAAAGGGGTTTCTGGCCCTTTGATACTGATGACAATACCATTGGATAGGTCATCCTTATTCAGTCGGGGATGGTCATACACCTGATACCTTCAGAGGACTCGGTCCATAGTATAGCGGCAGAGCAGCGCTGCAGCGTTGGAACTACACTGCTGCAATGTTGCTATATACCATACAGAGCCATCTGATTCTGTGTCTGTAGGGTTAATATGCAATTAACAACCCCACCGATCTTGCAAATAGGTCATCAATGTCAAAATACAATCGGTTCCCTTCAAAAACATAGGACTCACCCATTGCATTTTTGTTACAAGTACCAAAGTACAGCCATAGACCTACTCCTATAGCCCAAACTACAGCCATAGACCTACTGCTATAGACCAAACTACAGCCATAGACCTACTCCTATAGACCAAACTACAGCCATAGACCTACTCCTATAGACCAAACTACAGCCATAGACCTACTTCTATAGACCAAACTACAGCCATAGGCCTACTCCTATAGACCAAACTACAGCCATAGACCTACTCCTATAGACCAAACTACAGCCATAGACCTACTCCTATAGACCAAACTACAGCCATAGACTTACTCCTATAGCCCAAACTACAGCCATAGACCTACTCCTATAGACCAAACTACAGCCATAGACCTACTCCTATAGACCAAACTACAGCCAAAGACCTACTCCTATAGACCAAACTACAGCCATAGACCTACTCCTATAGACCAAACTACAGCCATAGACTTACTCCTATAGCCCAAACTACAGCCATAGACCTACTCCTATAGACCAAACTACAGCCATAGATCTACTTCTATAGACCAAACTACAGCCATAGATCTACTTCTATAGACCAAACTACATCTATAGACCTACTCCTATAGACCAAACTACTGCTATAGACCTACTCCTATAGACCAAACTACAGCCATAGACCTACTCCTATAGACCAAACTACAGCCATAGACCTACTCCTATAGACCAAACTACTGCTATAGACCTACTCCTATAGACCAAACTACAGCCATAGACCTACTCCTATAGACCAAACTACAGCCATAAACCTACTCCTATAGACCAAATTACTGCTATAGACCTACTCCTATAGACCAAACTACAGCCATAGACCTACTCCTATAGACCAAACTACAGCCATAGACCTACTCCTATAGACCAAACTACAGCCATAGACCTACTCCTATAGACCAAACTACAGCCATAGACCTACTCCTATAGACCAAACTACAGCCATAGACCTACTCCTATAGACCAAACTACAGCCATAGATCTACTTCTATAGACCAAACTACAGCCATAAACCTACTTCTATAGACCAAACTACAGCCATAGACCTACTCCTGCTATATACTATAGAGAGCCATCTGCTTCTGTGTCTGTAGAGTTAATATGCAATTAACAACCCCACCGATCTTGCAAATAGGTCATCAATGTCCAAAATACAATCGGTTCCCTTCAAAAATATAGGACTCACCCATTGCATTTTTGTTGCAAGTAGCAAAGTACAGCCATAGACCTACTCCTATATACCAAACTACTGCTATAGACCTACTCCTATAGACCAAACTACTGCTATAGACCTACTCCTATAGACCAAACTACTGCTATAGACCTACTCCTATAGACCAAACTACTGCTATAGACCTACTCCTATAGACCAAATTACTGCTATAGACCTACTCCTATAGACCAAACTACAGCCATAGACCTACTCCTATAGACCAAACTACTGCTATAGACCTACTCCTATAGACCAAACTACTGCTATAGACCTACTCCTATAGACCAAACTACAGCCATAGACCTACTCCTATAGACCAAACTACAGCCATAGACCTACTCCTATAGCCCAAACTACAGCCATAGACCTACTCCTATAGACCAAACTACAGCCATAGACCTACTCCTATAGACCAAACTACAGCCATAGGCCTACTCCTATAGACCAAACTACAGCCATAGGCCTACTCCTATAGACCAAATTACTGCTATAGACCTACTCCTATAGACCAAACTACAGCCATAGACCTACTCCTAGAGACCAAACTACAGCCATAGACCTACTCCTAGAGACCAAACTACAGCCATAGACCTACTCCTATAGCCCAAACTACAGCCATAGACCTACTCCTATAGACCAAACTACAGCCATAGACCTACTCCTATAGACCAGACTACAGCCATAGACCTACTCCTATAGACCAAACTACAGCCATAGACCTACTCCTATAGACCAAACTACAGCCATAGACCTACTCCTATAGACCAAACTACAACCATAGACCTACTCCTATAGACCAAACTACAGCCATAGACCTACTCCTATAGACCAAACTACAGCCATAGACCTACTCCTATAGACCAAACTACAGCCATAGACCTACTCCTATAGACCAAACTACAGCCATAGACCTACTCCTATAGACCAGACTACAGCCATAGACCTACTCCTATAGACCAGACTACAGCCATAGACCTACTCCTATAGACCAGACTACTGCTATAGACCTACTCCTATAGACCAGACTACAGCCATAGGACTACTCCTATAGACCAAACTACAGCCATAGACCTACTCCTATAGACCAAACTACTGCTATAGACCTACTCCTATAGACCAACTACTGCCATAGGCCTACTCCTATAGACCAAACTACAGCCATAGACCTACTCCTATAGACTAAACTACAGCCATAGACCTACTCCTATAGACCAGACTACTGCTATAGACCTACTCCTATAGACCAAACTACAGCCATAGGCCTACTCCTATAGACCAAACTACAGCCATAGACCTACTCCTATAGACCAAACTACAGCCATAGACCTACTCCTATAGACCAAACTACAGCCATAGACCTACTCCTATAGACTAAACTACAGCCATAGACCTACTCCTATAGACCAGACTACTGCTATAGACCTACTCCTATAGACCAAACTACAGCCATAGGCCTACTCCTATAGACCAAACTACAGCCATAGACCTACTCCTATAGACCAAACTACAGCCATAGACCTACTCCTATAGACCATACTACCGCTATAAACCTGCTGCTATAGACCAAACTACAGCCATAGGCCTACTCCTATAGCCCAAACTACAGTCATAGACCTACTCCTATAGACCAAACTACAGCCATAGACCTACTCCTATAGACCACACTACAGCCATAGACCTACTCATATAGACCAAACTACAGCCATAGACCTACTCCTATAGACCAAACTACTGCTATAGACCTACTCCTATAGACCAAACTACAGCCATAGACCTACTCCTATAGACCAAACTACAGCCATAGACCTACTCCTATAGACCATACTACCGCTATAAACCTGCTGCTATAGACCAAACTACAGCCATAGACCTACTCCTATAGCCCAAACTACAGCCATAGGCCTACTCCTATAGACCAAACTACAGCCATAGGCTACTCCTATAGACCAAACTACAGTCATAGACCTACTCCTATAGACCAAACTACAGCCATAGACCTACTCATATAGACCAAACTACAGCCATAGACCTACTCCTATAGACCAAACTACTGCTATAGACCTACTCCTATAGACCAAACTACTACTATAGACCTACTCCTATAGACCAAACTACAGCCATAGACCTACTCCTATAGACCAAACTACTGCTATAGACCTACTCCTATAGACCAAACTACAGCAATAGACCTACCCCTATAGACCAAACTACAGCCATAGGCCTACTCCTATAGACCAAACTACAGCTATAGACCTACTCCTATAGACCAAACTACAGCCATAGGCCAACTCCTATAGACCAAACTACAGCTATAGACCTACTCCTATAGACCAAACTACAGCCATAGGCCTACTCCTATAGACCAAAGTACAGCCATAGACCTACTCCTATAGACCAAACTACTGCTATAGACCTACTCCTATAGACCAAACTACAGCCATAGACCTACTCCTATAGACCAAACTACAGCCATAAACCTACTCCTATAGACCAAACTACAGCCATAGACCTACTCCTATAGACCAAACTACAGCCATAGACCTACTCCTATAGACCAAACTACTGCTATAGACCTACTCCTATAGACCAAACTACTGCTATAGACCTACTCCTATAGACCAAACTACTGCTATAGACCTACTCCTATAGACCAAACTACAGCCATAGACCTACTCCTATAGACCAAACTACAGCCATAGGCCTACTCCTAGAGACCAAACTACAGCCATAGACCTACTCCTATAGCCCAAACTACAGCCATAGGCCTACTCCTATAGACCAAACTACAGCCATAGGCTACTCCTATAGACCAAACTACAGTCATAGACCTACTCCTATAGACCAAACTACAGCCATAGACCTACTCCTATAGACCACACTACAGCCATAGACCTACTCATATAGACCAAACTACAGCCATAGACCTACTCCTATAGACCAAACTACTGCTATAGACCTACTCCTATAGACCAAACTACTGCTATAGACCTACTCCTATAGACCAAACTACAGCCATAGACCTACTCCTATAGACCAAACTACTGCTATAGACCTACTCCTATAGACCAAACTACAGCCATAGACCTACCCCTATAGACCAAACTACAGCCATAGGCCTACTCCTATAGACCAAACTACAGCTATAGACCTACTCCTATAGACCAAACTACAGCCATAGGCCAACTCCTATAGACCAAACTACAGCTATAGACCTACTCCTATAGACCAAACTACAGCCATAGGCCTACTCCTATAGACCAAAGTACAGCCATAGACCTACTCCTATAGACCAAACTACTGCTATAGACCTACTCCTATAGACCAAACTACAGCCATAGACCTACTCCTATAGACCAAACTACAGCCATAAACCTACTCCTATAGACCAAACTACAGCCATAGACCTACTCCTATAGACCAAACTACAGCCATAACCCTACTCCTATAGACCAAACTACAGCCATAGACCTACTCCTATAGACCAAACTACTGCTATAGACCTACTCCTATAGACCAAACTACTGCTATAGACCTACTCCTATAGACCAAACTACTGCTATAGACCTACTCCTATAGACCAAACTACAGCCATAGACCTACTCCTATAGACCAAACTACAGCCATAGACCTACTCCTATAGACCAAACTACAACCAAACTACAGCCATAGGCCTACTCCTATAGACCAAACTACAGCCATAGACCTACTCCTATAGACCAAACTACAGCCATAGGCCTACTCCTATAGACCAAACTATAGCCATAGGCCTACTCCTATAGACCAAACTACAGTCATAGACCTACTCCTATAGACCAAACTGCAGCCATAGACCTACTCCTATGGACCACACTACAGCCATAGACCTACTCCTATAGACCAAACTACAGCCATAGACCTACTCCTATAGACCAAACTACAGCCATAGGCCTACCCCCAAAAACCAACTATAGCCATAGGCCTACTCCTATAGACCAAACTACAGCCATAGACCTACTCCGATAGACCAAACTACAGCCATAGACCTACTCCTATAGACCAAATTACTGCTATAGACCTACTCCTATAGACCAAACTACAGCCATAGGCCTACTCCTATAGACCAAACTACAGCCATAGACCTACTCCTATAGACCAAACTACAGCCATAGGCCTACTCCTATAGACCAAATTACTGCTATAGACCTACTCCTATAGACCAAACTACAGCCATAGACCTACTCCTATAGACCAAACTACTGCTATAGACCTACTCCTATAGACCAAACTACAGCCATAGACCTACTCCTATAGACCAGACTACAGCCATAGACCTACTCCTATAGACCAAACTACAGCCATAACCCTACTCCTATAGACCAAACTACAGCCATAGACCTACTCCTATAGACCAAACTACAGCCATAGACCTACTCCTATAGACCAAACTACAGCCATAACCCTACTCCTATAGACCAAACTACTGCTATAGACCTACTCCTATAGACCAAACTACTGCTATAGACCTACTCCTATAGACCAAACTACAGCCATAGACCTACTCCTATAGACCAAACTACAACCAAACTACAGCCATAGACCTACTCCTATAGACCAAACTACAGCCATAGACCTACTCCTATAGACCAAACTACAGCCATAACCCTACTCCTATAGACCAAACTACTGCTATAGACCTACTCCTATAGACCAAACTACTGCTATAGACCTACTCCTATAGACCAAACTACAGCCATAGACCTACTCCTATAGACCAAACTACAGCCATAGACCTACTCCTATAGACCAAACTACAACCAAACTACAGCCATAGGCCTACTCCTATAGACCAAACTACAACCAAACTACAGCCATAGGCCTACTCCTATAGACCAAACTACAGCCATAGACCTACTCCTATAGACCAAACTACAGCCATAGGCCTACTCCTATAGACCAAACTATAGCCATAGGCCTACTCCTATAGACCAAACTACAGTCATAGACCTACTCCTATAGACCAAACTACAGCCATAGACCTACTCCTATGGACCACACTACAGCCATAGACCTACTCCTATAGACCAAACTACAGCCATAGACCTACTCCTATAGACCAAACTACAGCCATAGGCCTACCCCCAAAAACCAACTATAGCCATAGACTTACTCCTATAGACCAAACCACAGCCATAGACCTACTCCGATAGACCAAACTACAGCCATAGACCTACTCCTATAGACCAAATTACTGCTATAGACCTACTCCTATAGACCAAACTACAGCCATAGGCCTACTCCTATAGACCAAACTACAGCCATAGACCTACTCCTATGGACCACACTACAGCCATAGACCTACTCCTATAGACCAAACTACAGCCATAGGCCTACTCCTATAGACCAAATTACTGCTATAGACCTACTCCTATAGACCAAACTACAGCCATAGACCTACTCCTATAGACCAAACTACAGCCATAGACCTACTCCTATAGACCAAACTACTGCTATAGACCTACTCCTATAGACCAAACTACAGCCATAGACCTACTCCTATAGACCAAACTACAGCCATAGACCTACTCCTATAGACCAAACTACAACCAAACTACAGCCATAGGCCTACTCCTATAGACCAAACTACAACCAAACTACAGCCATAGGCCTACTCCTATAGACCAAACTACAGCCATAGACCTACTCCTATAGACCAAACTACAGCCATAGGCCTACTCCTATAGACCAAACTATAGCCATAGGCCTACTCCTATAGACCAAACTACAGCCATAGACCTACTCCTATGGACCACACTACAGCCATAGACCTACTCCTATAGACCAAACTACAGCCATAGACCTACTCCTATAGACCAAACTACAGCCATAGGCCTACCCCCAAAAACCAACTATAGCCATAGACTTACTCCTATAGACCAAACCACAGCCATAGACCTACTCCGATAGACCAAACTACAGCCATAGACCTACTCCTATAGACCAAATTACTGCTATAGACCTACTCCTATAGACCAAACTACAGCCATAGGCCTACTCCTATAGACCAAACTACAGCCATAGACCTACTCCTATGGACCACACTACAGCCATAGACCTACTCCTATAGACCAAACTACAGCCATAGGCCTACTCCTATAGACCAAATTACTGCTATAGACCTACTCCTATAGACCAAACTACAGCCATAGACCTACTCCTATAGACCAAACTACAGCCATAGACCTACTCCTATAGACCAAACTACAGCCATAGACCTACTCCTATAGACCAAACTACAGCCATAGGCCTACTCCTATAGACCAGACTACTGCTATAGACCTACTCCTATAGACCAAACTACAGCCATAGGCCTACTCCTATAGACCAAACTACAGCCATAGACCTACTCCTATAGACCAAACTACAACCAAACTACAGCCATAGACCTACTCCTATAGACCAAACTACAGCCATAGACCTACTCCTATAGACCAAACTACAGCCATAGACCTACTCCTATAGACCAAACTACAGCCATAGACCTACTGATACCTCCGACTAGAAGAAAGCTGGACAAAAGAAGTATTCAACACCATAAAGAAAATGATGGGATTTACCAACTCTTCTGCCTGTGGGCTCCATAATTCTGCCTCTCATGCCCCCCATGAAGCTCTTTAGTCCCTTCAGCTCCAGGCAATGTCTGCACTAGGCATTACTGATGATGAAAGTATCTCTATAGGATCCCCTCCATGGGTGGCCAGAGAGGAGAATGGCCTGGCGGCTCACACACCAGGTAACCCTGCCTGCAGGGCGCTCAGATCTGCAGATAACATTGAAACCGCCCCAATAAAGACATGCAATTAAGACAATTAGGATATTGGCAAAGCAAAGACCCCTGCCAGTGCTTATTTTCCTGGCCTAGCAGTATAATTAACAGGCAGATACAGTTTATATATAGCTTAAAGTGCTCCATGGCTCAAATGTCAGCTTTTGGACCCTCTACACCTGCAGGAAGTCACCCCTGGTAATGATCGGTGGTACTAAATGAAGCAAGTGGCGCTGCGATTTACCATATTTTCAGATGAACGGAGGATTTGGGTGATAACCAGGTCATCCACCATTATAGATCCTTATCCCAATAATTGTCCCCTTAAAATAAAAAAAATTAAGTATTACCCCCATTATATAGTAATAGGTTATGAAAGGTGCCCTTGGTGCCTGTTGTAAAATGGATTAATCCGCACTAAACATTACAGCCTGATACAATGTATCGCTCCCAGGCAGAAGATTTCTCTTGTTCTGCTCCTGATTTGCTACAGTGTTTAATTCTATGTATAATGTTTCAACAAATAGTCCAGGATTTGTATTTTACAGAAGACAGTCTGCTGGAAATATGTAAACCAACCCATCATCCTTCCTAAACACTAATCTTCCTATTCATTGACATTGTGCAGAGATCTTACAAAGATCCCTATTTAATTATAAAGAATTATTATTATGACTCCAACTTAAATGTGGCCTAAACTACATTGGGGCTTATTTCCTAAGGGTCGCGGATCGCACTTTAGTCGGACTGCGCTATTTTCGGGATTTGCGCGGCTGTGACAGGTATTTAACAGGGGTCTGCGGCCGGACTGTGATCAATCATAAATGTCTTTGGTGAGAAATCTAGCTAAATGTTTTTTTTCAAAAAATCATCCATATTTCTTTTCTGATGTCCTCCAGTTATAGTGAATAGCATTAAGAAATAATATTTGATTCTAGGTATTTATCGGATGGAAATTCATAGACTTCAGATTTAATACCAGTCACAAAATACAATTCTATTTTCAGAAATGTACGGTAATTGTAATTTTTACAGTTTGTCCAGGATTATTTTTACTTCTAAAAAAAAAAAATTATTAAATCATAATCAAAATTAATATTTTTTTTATTTTAAACTGTAAAACAAACTAAAGCGTAAAACAGAAAGCAAATATCAAAAATAGTAGTAGTTTCTGCTGAGGTAGGACTCCTCATCTAGATATGTGTATTGGCCATTTGGGCTGGGGGGACAGATTAGGGCAGATTTACTTACCCCCTCCCTGCACGACACCCGAGGTGCGTTCCCCGTCTCCAATGCACAGCTGCCACGATTCAAGATTGTGCGCCCAATATCCTGCATGTGTCGCTTCCCCGCTGAGGTCCGCCGGAGTTCACCTTCTTCTTCCTGTTGCATGTAAGTGCTTGATCTTGCGATACAAATTTAAAGTTAAATCCTGCGGTTTATCCGAATCCCTTCGTCTCCCCCCCCATTTCTGTCGCATGAAAGCCGGCGCTGATGCGACACAATCCCCGGCGCCATCCCCGAAAAGTCGGAAATCCCGACGAAAATGCAGCCGCGGCACCCTTAGGAAATAACCCCCATTGTGTGATTTATGGCTCTTGCTCATTCCTGGGTAAATCTTTTACGAGAATGGAGCTCATTTACTAAGGGTCACGCTGCTCACGCTGCTCGTTACACCTTTTTCGCACAGGTGTTTAACAAGTGTCTGCGCTGGGATTTTGGCGCACGCCAAATTCGGACTGAGCGCGGGATTTAACTTTCAAATTGTGTTGCAAGACAATGCACTTACATGCACCAGGAAGAAGATGTGAACTCAGTCAGACCTGAGCAGGAAGGCGACACATGCAGGATATTGGGCGCATGATCTTAGTGAATTGCGGCACTGTGCATGATCGTTGGACAAAGCACTTTTTTAGTGAGCTCCAGTGACTGCTTAAATAAATGAGCCCCCATTGTGTCAAACTTTTCTCATTGCTCAGCAAATTTGACACAAATGTTGTCGCAACAATGGGGCAGATTTATAAAACGTGTTCTAAGGTGAGACAGTGCAGAGTTAAGCTACATTCACACTGCCGGATGGGGGCCGATATACGTCCCCCATAGACGGCAATGGGCGCACAACGCCCTACGGTAGCGGTACCGCTCTGTACCCCGTGACATGTCCTATCTTTTCACATGTCCTTTCTTTTGACGGCATACGGAGCCAAGTGCCATACATCCCTATGGAGAGGGGCAGGGGTGAGTAGCACTCCTCCTCCTCCTCTCCCCGCGCGCTGCCGCCAGTGTGCATGTAGCCTTAAACTAGACAGTCTTATTCTGCACCAAACTGTACAAAGCCCATAAGGGGAAGAAGTCAACAAGACATCCATCAAGAAATGGTAACTGAGATTATTGTCACAAATATTGTTTGTAGATAGAATCATAAAACCCTGATAATAGTATGTAACGCAATGTCAACACTCGCTCCCGCAGAGGCTCCTATACAAAGAAGCCTGTGTAATGTTTACCCCAACACCACCTAAACCCTGAGCTATAATCCAAGGCCGGGGCCGTCCTGATGATGCTGACAAGCACGGGCCTGCCCGCTGCTGCCTTATTTATCTTCCTCTGTCACAATCCGCAGCAGCTCACAGACTGTTATTGTTCCGCATCGCTACTGCTCCAGTTTTTCTGAATTCAGGGCACCATTTTTGTTGCTATGAATACTATGGCAACCGCCACAAGTTCCAATAAATCCCTGGCTGAGAACTTCCCTCATTACTAGAAATTTAAAAGGGATTTTAGATGTCATACACTAGTTCAGAGTAGGGTATTTTTTTATTAAAGTGGTTGACACCTCAACAATTAGCTGATCCCAACATGGCCACTGTAGGGAGCCTAGGAGTTAAAGGGAACTTGTCAGCAGAAATTGACCTAAAAAAACACTACCAGTATGTTGCCAAGTAGCTAAACACCTTGCAGATCACGTTCCTTTCATGGCCCAGTGTGGTGGCACCATCCAGAAAATCTACTTTGAAGTGAGATGTAAAGTCAGAAAGCCCCTTCACTGTAATTGATGGTTCTGCTTCCAGAGACATCACTAGATCTCTTGATCTCCAATGTATGATGTCTTGACTTCCGCGTTAAACTCTCTACCTCCTTCATACAACCAATTTACATCTCACTACAAAGTAGATTTTCTGGATGATACCACCACATTGGGTCATGAAAGAAAGAAAAACTAGAAGGTGTGATGGTGTTTGACAATATACTAGTAGCAGTTTATTAGGCCAATTACTGATGACAGATTGGGACACATTTACTAAGGGTCCGTATACCACATTTTCGTCGGGATTTGCCCTGAATTGCCCCGGGTTTTTGGCGCACGCGATCGGATTGTGGCGCATTGGCGCCTGCTTGCATGCGACACAAATCGGGGGGGGGGCGTAGATGTCGGACAACCCAACTGATTCCGACAAACCGCGGAATTTAAAAAGCAAATTGTGTCACAAGATAAGCACTCACATGCACCAGGAAGAAGGAGGTGAACTCCGGCGGACTTCAGCGTCACAGGAAGACAACTGGAGGCACAATCTTAGTGAAGTGCGGCAGACCCGAATCCTTGTCGGACATTCCGGATCGGTGGCGTCAACTGGACGGGTAAGTAAATGTGCCCCATTCTCTTTAATGTTTCTCTGCAGGGCCCCCACAGGATAAACACACATATTACACAGAATCCTTTCACATCATTGATTTGTCGGTGCAATGTAGGATAGTATGGGTTCCCCTGATTGAGATCACTTTCCAACCAGTACAAGAGAGGAGGCTATTAAACAACACAAAGAACCCCAATATTAACTTAAAATTACCTCATAAGCTTTGTGAAAATTGGCTTTCTAAATACGATATGAGGTTCTCTTCATCACTCATCCTAATCAAGGCTGTGTTCATACTTGCTACTCCATGCCCTCATCATCTCCCACTTGGACTACTGCAACATCCTTCTCTCTGCTCTTCCAGCTAACTCTATAATGCAATCTCCGTTCCTCACAGGACCTTCAGCTTCTATCCTTTCATACTCTAAAGCTGTGTTCACAATGAAAACAAATTGTAAACACAATTAATCTATGTTAACGGTGTGTTTACATTGTGTTGTATAGCCTATGTGTAAATGAGTTGTAAACTTAATCTTAACACAATGTTAATACAACTCAAACTCTGCATTTGAACGTGGCCTAAAGTTTACTTACAGCCTGCCGTCTGCTGTGGGCACTTTTTATACATCATCTCCTTTGGCTCTTTCGCGTACATTTGGAATAACCTCTGAAGCTACAGTCACTGCAATGTTTTAGGCGGATGACCCTTGTTATTACTAGCCAAAACAGAAAAGTACAAGGAATTGAGTCAATCCGTATTAGATTGGAGGGGGTAAGACATCCACTGCCTCCGCTGATAATCTGTTCATATCTGCCCCCAGAATCAGAACTAACACAACCACATTCACCAAGTAGGTACTGGATTGGGTTCCTATCTAGCTCCCATCTACTGAGCTGTAGTAACCTGCTCGATCCACTACAAAGTAGACTGCGCTGTGTTTCCAGCTCCATTCATTCTGTGCAGGGCTGTAACTACAGCAGCTGCTCTGGGGCCTGCAGTGTCAGGGGGCCCCTGCATCCGGGGTATTAGGTGTGTATATGCTGTATTTGTGTATGTGTGGTGTATATACTGGTTTTGTGTGTACATGCTGTATGTCTGTATGTTTATATGCTGCATTGGTGTAAATGGTACTGTATGTATTTGTGTATGTTGTATGTATGTATATATAGTGTGTATATACTGTATGTATGTTTATGCTGCATGTGTATGTATATAAATGGATTGTGTATATATTAGTTTATAAATGTATGTGATTGTAACTCACATGTATGAGCATAGGGGGCCCCATTCACAGGTCTGCTATGGTGGCCCTGCCCCTCCTGGTTACGCCACTGCTTCTGTGAGCAGCTGATCTGTAGGGGTTCTGGATTTTGGACCCCCACCAATCTGATATTGATGACCTGTATGAAAAATATGCATTGAAAATCTCCTTGTCCTCCCCTGCATTATTTCTCCATATATATACAGCCGTAGTTCTGCCGTACATCTTTTTGCTTTTTTGGCTGAGGGTGTTATTTCATCACAGCGACTATTGTTTATTTGCTCTGTCATGTTCAGATTACACCAATGGATAAATCTAAGCCACAAAAATGTCCGACTTACTAAAAATTAACAAAAAGTACAGACAGCAAGTGAGATGTGCTGACTACTGATAATGTGACACTCCAGTGATATCCACCAGAAGCAAAAGCATCTCAGCAAAACTGCGAGCCCTGGAAGAGACTGAAATCCACTGAGAATATGGGGGAACTCTATGGAAATGCCTAAAACTGTCCATGTGACCCACAGCAGCCAATTACAGGGCAGCTTTAATTTTATATTCTGCTCTTAAAAATTGATAAGGACAACTTTGCTTTTAAATGTTACCTAAATTAGCCCCATACAAAAGACTGACTGAAAAGGCACCACATTGCTCACCATATCCATAGATTACCTTTTGGTCGGCCTGTTTTTTTTTTGGCAACATCTGGACATTTTGCATTTGTCATCAGATCTCATTAAATCACTGATATTGGGTCATAAGGACTTGTCGATAATTTCAGAGGATGACTGCGATCACCTGCACAAAAACATATACGGATCTTGTTTTGCAAGTGGGTTGATGCCTGTAGACCACCTCAATCATAGCTCTCTGGAATATCCATCACCACTTTACTATGTTCCCAGTAAAATTGACGCATTCATGGAAAGCTTTTATTAGTTGTCATGCCACAAAAGGTTAAAAGGCACGGTGGCTCAGTGGTTAGCACTACAGCCTTGCAGCGCTGGGGACCTGGGTTCAAGTCCCATCCACGTCAACATCTGCAAAGAGTTTGTATTTTCTCTCTGTGTTTGTGTGGGTTTCCTCCGGGTCCTCCTGTTTCCTCCCACACTCCAAAACATACTTGTAGGTTCATTAAATTATGAGCCCATTGGGGACAGGGACCAATTTGACAAGCTCTGTGCAGCGCTGCGTGCACTATATAAATAAAGTAAATATTATTATTAATTAAAGGCTTGAAAAATATGGTTGCTTTACTCCGAAAACAGCACCACACCGGACCATGGTTTTCACCAGTATCGCAACTCAGCTCCGTTCATCTATATGAGGCTGAGCTACAATATTGGACAACTCCTTTAAGTGACTGAGCATCATTTGTGATGTCACAGCTGTTTACCTCAATTTAACTTACAAAAGGAAGCAATCGATTTCGTGGCTAGGACCCACCTGTGATGTCACAGTCGCTGTCCTGACTGGAATACAACTGTGATGTCACAGCATGTTAACAGCTGTTAGTGTGATGGAGTTTATCTGTGATGTCACTGAGGCTGTCCTCCTGTTGTGATGTCACACAAGCTTCTTAAAGGCATTTTCCCACCAAACAAGTTCGGCCCTATCTACAGGACACCCTATTTTTCTGATCATTGATGAAACCCCCACAGATCATGATATGGAGGGGGGGGGGTGTCTGATGGATTTCGAGGTAACTCCATCAAACCCGTCATCTCTCCCCGAAATGAGAGGCCGTTCTTGTGATCTGTTGGGGGTCTCATGACCGATCCTGTTGATAGGGCCTAACTTGTTTAGTAGGAAAACCCCTTTAATACGTTGCATTGCTGAGACATTTTGGGGCTTATTTACCAAGGGTCCTGCAGCCGCATTTTCGTCGGGTTTCCCGACTTTTCGGGGATTGTGTGGCACGCGAATGGGGGGGATGGGGCGTCGCCGATCCTACGGATTCAGACTATGGGCACGATTTAACATTTAAATTTGTGTCGCAAGCCAAGCACTTACATGCAGCGGGAAGAAGAAGGTGAGCACCGGCGGACCTGAGCGAGGAAGAGACACAGGCAGGATATCGGGCGCATCATCTTCATGAATCGCGGCAGAGTTCATCCTCGTCGGACAGACGGGTCAGTGATCGCGCAGTGACCGGGTAAGTAAATGTGCCCTTTTATTTTTTTAAGTCCATAGCTTTCATCTCTAACCATTTACTTCAGACAGTTTTTATAAGGTGTAAAGGATGTACATGCCAATAAGAGAATTCTTTAAAAACTGGAACACATTCTCTTAAAGGATTTACCCAGGAATGAGCGAGAGCCATAAATCACACAATCTGTCCCCCCAGCCCAGACGGCCAATACACATATGTAAATGCGGAGTCCTACATGGACCAACTGGGAGAACCTCCTCAGAAACTACATTTTTGATATTTGCTTTCTGATTTACATTTTTAGTTTTGTTTACAGTTTAAAATAAAAAAAAACTAAAATGTAAATCAGAAAGCAAATTTGAAAAAATCTGATTATGATTTAATTCATTTTTATATACGTAAAAATAATCCTGGAAAAATTG
Source organism: Engystomops pustulosus (assembly GCF_040894005.1). Classification (NCBI taxonomy): domain Eukaryota; kingdom Metazoa; phylum Chordata; class Amphibia; order Anura; family Leptodactylidae; genus Engystomops; species Engystomops pustulosus. Next base: position 32,917,394 of record NC_092412.1, read on the forward strand.
TCAAAAATTTGCAATTACATTTCTGAAAATAGAATTGTATTTTGTGACTGGTATTAAATCTGAAGTCTATGAATTTCCATCTGATAAATACCTATAATCAAATATTATTTCTTATTGGTAAAATATGGATGAATTTTTGAAAAAAAAAAATGTAGAAATTTTTTTTCACTAAAGACATTTATGACTGATCACCAGAATGGACACGGCAATGGCAATGTCAGTCCTCCTCTTACCTATGTCAATGTATTATGGACCGGATCTAGGTCCAGCTTCATACAAGTGTATTCTCTGCGTGCTATAGACTAGCTTAAAGGAGACCTACTATGAGGAGTCTATCATCAGAAGTAGATCTGGTGGTAGATGCCTCCTTCCTTCCTGCCTCTGCCCTAATCTGTAATATAATAATCCTAGAACCAAACCTAATTTGTTACAAACTTTATTTAGTAATATGTAAAATAACCGCAGAGGCTACTGGGGCGTGTACTAGCCCAGCTGGGCACTGGGAGCTAAGGCTAGGACACACCCCAGTAGCCTCTGCAGTTAATTAACATATTACTAAAATAAAGTTTTAGTTAGGTTAGGTTCCAGGATTATTAAATTACAGATTAGGGCAGAGGCAGGCAGGAGGCATCTTCCACCACATCTAGTTCTGAAAGTAGATTCCTCATGGAAGTTTTCCTTGCAAGGGAATCTACCACCACAAATCTACCTATAAAGGTAGATCGGGTGGTAGGTGGATCAATAGGACGTGAGGATAGCCCTTTTAAGGGCTAATCCTCACGTCCCGCAATGTTTGGAAAAGTTTTATTGCCCCGTCGGACGAGGGTGCGCAGCTCCTCGTAGCTGCGCGCCGAAGATTTTTGGTAGGAGGAGAAAAGAGGCTACCGGGGCGTGGAGTAGCTGCCCCGTGTAACCTCAGATGCGGCTACTCCACGCCCCAGTAGCCGCATAAGTAAATTTGAATATTGGGGCAATAAAACTTTTCAAAACATTGCGGGGACATGCGGATTAGCCCTTAAAAGGGCTATCCTCACGTCCTATTGATCCACCTACCACCCGATCTACCTTTATAGGCTGGCTGCACACGACATGCACTGGCCAGATTTCTGGAACCCACCGCAGTGTCCTACCACAGGACAGGATATAAAATACAAGGATAAGATGAAGCTGATATCAGATGAGGATCCAGGAGTTACAAGTAGACAATCTCTAGACGGGACTACATGGGTGCTACAAAATAAAAAGCTCTTTGGTCTTTGTGAAAGGTCGTACTCTCTTGAGGTGTAGTTGTAACAACAGGGTGAATTGTATCCCACGTAAATAAATTATAAGGTGTGTGTGTTTATGGTGTTGTTGACACAGCTTTGAGAAGATCACAGTTAGCATTGTTTATCTACCAATCGTCTTTTCCTGTTTATTTCTTCAGGGCTCCAAGACCAGACAACAGCCTGGGATTTGAGGACTGCTGGGAAAAAAAAACGACAGGAGACAACAATCCGTTTATCTTTCCCAGGTTCTTTTACCTCCTCTCACACAATATATAGCCCATTAAATCAACATGATGTTTGTGGAGAAGTCTAATCTCCCTGGAGAGGAGCTCAACATTTACTCTGATGTTACTGTAATGTCTCCTGAGATGTCACATCAGTGGGGCAGCAACTTGGTGGGAACTTAGAACTTCATGAGGTCAGGCAGAAACCTGTAGGAAGATCAAAAATAGGAAAATCCAGATTTTTGTTGACATATTTCTCATTTAAATCAGATATTGACCTGCCATGGATTTCGTGGACATCACAGTAACACCCCTGAACATAATATATCTATAGATAAGATGAAGGCAAGAACCTTTGAACTGGTGGACCAATGGTACTTACATTGGGCTAATTGTTGAACATAATGGGGGTTATTTACTAAGGGCCCAATTTGCGTTTTTCCGGCGGTTACACAAATTTTTCCGTTTTGCGCCAATTTTCCATGAATTGCCCCTGGGTTTTTGGCGCACGCGATCGGATTGTGGCGCATCGGCGCCGGCATGCACGCGTCGGAAATCGTGGGGCGTGGCCGAAAGAAAACCTGATAAATTCTGAGAAACCGCCGCATTTTTTTTTTTAAAAGTGTCGCTGGACACGCACTTACCTTCACTCGGCCCGGCTTGGTGAACTCCAATGCATTCAGTGCAGCAGCGACACCTGGTGGACGTAGGGGGAACTGCCTTAGTGAATTGCCGGAAGACCCGAATCCACCGCAGAGAACGCGCCGCAGGATCGCAAATGGACTGTGTAAGTAAATCTGCCCCAATATGTCTATAGATAAGTTGAAGGCAAGAACCTTTGAACTGGTGGACCAATGGTACTTACATTGGGCCAATTGTTCATCAGAAGACAACCCAAGTTGAGTCTGAATCCTCAGGCAATGGCTTGATTGTATGACCACTATATTGGCCTACTTCAAGTAGTAACCTCACCAACAGAACCTAGTGTTTTTTGGGGAAGAGGGAAGTCTGGAACCATAAGTAGTTATTGTTGTGTTAATTTATCGATGATCAATGATCCCATAGACTGTTAAGTAATCTTTGAGTTCTTCCAGAAGTGATATCCAACTTAACACACAGATCCTATATGTAGAGCATGCCAAGTGATTGCTAGATAAGAAGAATCCTTAAAAAGTCAGTATATCTTCTGAATTTCTTGAAGGATAAGAATAACATGAAAGTAAAAGTGTTCCTGTTTGTTGTGGACCAGATCCAAGTGTTTTATGTTTGTTGTATGACTCACCGCAATCTATCTTGGCAAACTGTGTTCCCTTTTCTCTCTCCAGAGAGATTATCATCTTAGCACTAGCTAATTTCGTTGCTGCATGGGAAAACTTTCTACAAGTTGACACTTTATCTCCTAACAGAAACCCATAGATCTGAGTCTTGACAGCACTTAAATTGCTAGATCTCAAATCCCAATGGTGTCTATAAATTTTAGATTATGTACTGTAGAATGGACCCTGGCTCTAGAATTCTTCTTCTCCTTCCCTCAATCCCTGAAGTCAGTTTACCCCTGCCCTCAGCCTCTTGTCTTCCTAAATCTCCAAAAAGGGCCCATATTCCACTGACAAAAATAATCGGACACCTCCCAATTCCCACCAACCCTGGCACTGTTAAGCTGCATTTGGCTGGTGGACTTGGCTAAATCTGCAAAAGACACTACACATGCTGAATGTTGTCTCAGAACTGTATGAAAACTTCTCGCAGCTGTGACTTACCGGTATGATTGCAAAATTTTCCTCCAAGGTGTCTTCAGCTCCTTCTAACAAATCTCCATGTTGTGATCCTAAAAATACCACAGTCATTTACCACATAGGGGCACATTTAATAAGGGTCCACACACCGCATTTCTGTCAGGTTTCCCGACTATTTCCGATTTGCGCCGCATTTAACGGGGGGGGGGGGGGTTTGGCGCACGCGATCAGATTTTGGTGCCAACTTTCATTCGACACAAATCGGGGGGCATGGCCGTCGTACAACTCGATTGATTCGGACTAAGCGCAGGATTTAAAATTCAAATTGTGTCGCAGGACAATGCACTCACATGCACCGGGAAGAAAAAGGTGAACTCCGGCCGACCTGAGCGGGGAAGCGACACACGCAGGATATCGGGCGCACGATCTTAGTGAATCGCGCCGGATTTCATCCTCATCGGACAACGCACCTCGGGGGTTGGCGAGAGGACCAGGTCAGTAAATGTGCCCCATAGAGTCCCTTAGAAAACAACTATGTCCCCCACTGTGCTCCTAAATATTATATACCCCTCACAACAAAACTGACCAGACTTCAACCCTTTGATATATTATACTACACAATAAGTCCTGTAAAAATTATTATGTGGTGCCTTCCAAATAAACTCCATAACATTTCATACCAGCTAAATACATAATTATATACACAATTTATACAGTTCCTCTGGAATATTTACAATGATCTCATGTATGAAATGCTTATTGTGTTGTATCCTAGGGATACCAGATACCACAAATCTACTTTTGTGTGGGCAAAAGTGCCAAAGCTGGACAACCCCTTTAATTTATACTTCCATCAGCTGCTATCTATAGGTAGAGGTCTACTGAGCAGGATGATGAATGTGACATCAGAAATTCTCATTTGTATGGTGAGTCTATGCTGACCTCCAAGAATATGAGGGGGGTGAATGCAAGTATATGAGTAATCTGTGTTTTATCTCTGGATCCCAGGTGTAGATACTCCCCCGTCATATATATCTGACATAATGGATAGATTGATAGATTTTTTAAGGCATAAGCTGCTTCTGATCTCAAAGTACTATTGAATCTTCACATACTGGAGGTCCTGTGCCTAGGGTGTCCAGTTCTTAAGGGTAGTTTCCACAAATAGACAACCCAGTCACAGTATTTGGTAGAGAAGGAACATAGGGTTTGTAATAATAGTCATGTATAGGAGTGGAAGCATTATTACCGTAACTATAATTTCAGAATTCTCATAGTGTTTCTTTTAATACAGCAACATTATTATGTTTTCTTAGGGGTTAGTGTTATCCGTGGCATCAAATCAAAAGATCATTAATAAGCCTTGGTTTTATAGGTGACTCCCTGTTAACATCGACTATACCATTCATTATACAAAAAAACTGCATATTATAATTATCATGATTAATTGAGATTTACATATCCGCAGAACCCAGGGCAGTGTGATCCTACCACATGTCACAGTGGTCAGGACTTTCATGGGGGTCCTACTAGTTATAACTCATTTGTAATCTTTGCTATTACTAGCATGCCATTGACAATGAGATCTAACAATGATACATGTGACTATATAAGTTTTCAGGACATTACTTTTCTGTTTCCTAAAAATCTGTCATTGTGAAGAAAAGCATTTTTTTAGCTTTATGCAAATGACATTACCAGTGCATAAGCTATGGGATTAATAATAATAATCTTTATTTATATAGCACCATCATATTCCGTAACAGATTGTAGATAACGGACGGGAGAAGGACATAGGATAGATTAGTAAAGAGAGAGGTGAAATTTCATGCAGTTAGCGAGTGTGATAGGCTGCCTAAAGAGATGGGTTTTTAGAACATGTTTGAAACTTTGGAGGGTGAGTATCAGTCTGAGGGTCCAGGGAAGCTAATTCCAGAGAATTGGTGCAGCTCAGGAGAAGTCCTGGAGACATGCGTGAGAAGTTCGAATAAAGGTAGAGATTAACTAACAACACCAGGAGATCGAAAAACACGGGTTGGGCGATAGACTGAGAAGAGAGAGGAGAAGTAGGGGGTGCAGCATTATACAGAGCTTTGTGGATGAGGGTTATTAATTTAAACTGTATTCGGAAGTAAAATGGGCAACAAGTGCAGTGATTGGCACAAACTGGAGGCATTCATGTAGCATTTGGTCTGAAAGACAAGCCTGGCTGCTGCATTAAGAATAGATTGTAGAGGAAAGAGTTTGGCGAGTGGAAGACCGATTAGTAGGGAGTTACAGTAGTCTAGTCGAGAGTGAATCAGAGCAACAATTAGCATTTTAGAAGTTTCAGTTGTCAGAAACGGTCGTATTCTGGAGATGTTTTTGAGATGCATCTGGCAAGAGCGAGCAAGAATATGTGGTGCAAAGGAGGGGTCAGAGTCCAGCACAACCCCAAGACATGACATGGACATGATGTTACAGACAGTCACTAGTGTTCTGAAGTAAGGCAGGTGTAATGGGTCTTATGGACCCTGACAATGAGACAAAGATGAGAACAGAGAGATCCAGAAAAGGTTGTGTCTTTATGAGCACCAGCTTTCTACTTTCTATGCTTTCTTCCAACGGCCGATGTCAATCATTGTGTAATAGGGCAGCGCTGGGTGGCCACTATGCTCCTAAATAATATATACTCTGTACACACAACTGACCAGACTCTGACCCCTCTATTATGTAGTGCATGTATGTAATAAATTACATTACAATCAATACCAACTAAATAGAACCAAAATTCTTTGAATGGATGTAGCATCGCACTGCCACACTTCTGGTACCCAGAGAAGCTCATTGAAAGTTTGCAGGTTTTTCAGAAGTACACAGGCACGGGGCAGGAACACCCTGTGCCCACCCACTCCTCCGGCCGCCGTGCCCCCTCTACACCCCCTGCACACACACATGGCGTGGAGATAGCATAGTCGCTACTTTAATCCCAAATTCTTGCACTGGGCGATAATGTACGAGCAGGGATAAAGCTCCACTTTTATGTGGGGGAGAAGGGTGAGTCGCAGCAGCTACGTCACCACTCAGCAGCTTATAAAGAAATGCATATTTATAGACAGAGAGTTAATGAATGTAAAAAAAAGTTCTCATGTAAAAATGGAAGCAGGAAAATTAGGGCGGGAAAGCTGATCAAGTGCCCTGTGCCACGGTATATTACTAACAGTCCCTAACTTTCCAAAAAACAAACAAACAACTAAATCAATAAGACAAGTGAATACAATAAACCTTGTAATACGTCCTATCAGAGGAAGGTCCTTTTTCCTTCACTTACTCAGGTTCTTATCATCCTTCTTCCTTTTCTGCTTTTCACTCTGAAATCTCTGCTGGATTTTATCCTGATAGTAAGACACCGGGTTCTGGTTACCAATCCCATACTTTTCCATAAAAGTGCTGTTGCGGTGCTAGCGCTACGTGTGACCGCACCCTTAACATCCTTTACTATGTTAGAATATTCCAGCTTCTGACCAGCTAAGTTGCCTATTCCAGACAAGAACCAGCAAAAGTATGTTTGAAAGAGGTGCTCCAGGATTCCCAAAACATTGATGCCTTGCAGACGTCACCCAGTGAAGTTCACAAGACGTTGGTGACACATAATTCCCCTCAGAAGTGTTGAATGGCCAGAGAAGAGGGGACCACAGCTGATCTTTAGGATCAGTAGGGATCTGTCCATCAGGATAGTTTTGTGTTGCTGTGTCATGTGGCCCTTTGTGGTTTCAGTGCTAATTCTATGGAGAAACAAAAGTGAGATAGTACAGAAGGAACTATGACCTGATGTGTTTTCTAGAGCAAATTTTAAGGAATAAAATCTGGGGGATTACTCTAAGACCCCTCTGTAGATCATCAGTTGACAACTGTGACCAACTTTTTTTTTTTTTAAAGAAGGATGTCTAGTTTGGAAAACCCATTGATATGAGAGAGTGATCCCTCATCTAGGATATACCGAGAGTTGGAGCAAGTGGCTATGAGAACATTGTTTCATCGTATGCATTTGTTCATAATATGTTGATACATGCATTAACATTGCGTTAATACGTGTGATTTGTAAACACAATGTTGACAGCAATGTAATTAGGCAAATCTCCTGTAGTGATGCGTTTGAAAATACATGTGTTAATGCAAACGAAATGCAACTTGTGAACCCAGCCTCAGGGCGCCTTCCCACGTGCCTTTTTTAAACGCATCCAAAACTAAAGTGGGAGGGGGTTTGGCCAAAATGCATATGCGTTTGCAAGGAAACGCATGCCTTTCCCACTAGCGTTTTGTAAGCGTTTAAAAACGCAACAAAAACGGCACATGGAAAGCGCCCTGAGGGTGCAGTCACACGTCGCGTTTGACGCCTGCGTTTAAAACGCATCGCAACAGCTTAAGAGAGATTCGCCTAATTAAACAGCTGTTAACACTGTTCTGTTTGCAACCGTTTACCATGCGTTTGGCGGCTTACAACCTGCTCATCTATTAAGATAATTGGGGAAAACGGACAATAACGGTCAAAAACAGACGCATTTTCAAAAATGGACTGAAAGCGCATGCTTAAAAACGGACTAAAAACCTTACGTGTGACGGCATCTTTAGCAAGCAGGCATGGATGTGATTGGCCAGGTGGTCACCTGGTGGGCACCCCTGGCCAATCACAGCCTTTCCTGATTGCTTGGGGCATAAAGCTGCCTGGGAGGAGGCAGAATCTAAAGTTCGCTCCTCTCTAACTGGCAGTGTATGGACATCCCATTGAAGAAGCTATATAAGGGTGATGGCACACGCGTTTTTGGGCCGTTTTTAAGCAGTCCGTTTGAAAACACATCCGTTTTTGACAGGTTTGACCAATTATCTTAATTGGAACTGGTCAAAAACACATGCGTTTTTTGACAGACTGCTTGAAAACGGCCCAAAAACACGTTCAAAACGCCACGTGTGCCATCACCCTAATACTTTCTTTCACCCACTAAGAAACAACACAATTTTGTATGGATTGTGGCTATCTACTATAAATCCTAACAAAGTATTAAAAGAGTTTGATTCATCACCAGAGGCAGCCAGACAGCTGAATGATGGGGACCCCCACTATTATGATACGATCAATATATATATACTGCCAAACCCTTTTAAGCCTCTTCTTTAGGACATTGGAAGGGGTCTTATACATGTCATCTTTCAGGTTATTGTCACATAGAGCAAATTTATTGTATTGAATTACTACAAAAAAGCATCAACTCCGTTTATCTGAACAAAAGGGTAACTTCCATCCAAAAACAGCGCCACACTAGACCATGGCTTGTGATGGTATTGCAGCTGAGCTGTATAAAGATGAGGGTGCAGTCACAGATAAAAAACGCAATGCGAGCGCACTGGGGCGTGCCATGACCAAATCACGCTTGCAATCTGTAACCTTGCCCGCGGGGCCGCGGATAGACATATTTTTCAGATTCTAGACAACCCCTTAAAGTTATTCTGGAAGCCAGACTGAGACGGACCCATAGGTGAATCCTTCCTCGGGTATGATGGATCGGGACCCCTAATGATCTACATTGTGTCCCCTCTCCTGTGACTACAAGTACATCCATATTCTCCACCTATCGCTCCTTTGTGTAACTAAACATGGGGGCTTTCTTCCGCCTTTCTTCCAAAAACGGCAGCGCGTCTGATCACAGTCTGTGACTGTATTGCAGCTCAGTAGTATGAAAATGGAATGGAGCTAAGTTGCAATACCACACACCACCCATGGCCAGATGGGGGCGCTGTTTTTCAAACCCAAACAATTCCTTTAAGTCATATAAAAGTCAGTGGAAAGCTGCTGTAGTATCAGTGATCCTCTATATAAGTGATCCTGACAATCCCTATGAATCTTCCTCATCTTCCTCCATCGCTTATTCTCTCCCCTCCTATACACGAGTGTAAGGGGCGTGGTTTCCCGTACAATCCCGCCCCCCAGACCGGGACTTATCCATGTTATAGGCGTGGTTTTCCGCACGGTTCCCCCGCCCCACAGTCCAGGACTCATCCATATCATGGGCGTGGCCTGCCGTGAGATCACGTGCCCAGGGAGAAAAAGTTTTTGCGGTCCCAGCGGGATGTGAGGAAAGTTTTTTTTGCTGTAAGTTGTAGTAGAGCGGGAGCTGCGGGGCCCGGGTGCAGAGCGTGCAGCCAGCGCAGGACGAGCCAGTGACCGGGACATGCCCCGGAGCCGCGCACTCTGAGCACCCCGCCCGCACACAGCACCCCGACAACCCCCACACCATGGAGAGCGGAGGCCCGCAGCAGAACCCCTCGTCCGCCCCGCAGCCGCCCCCGGCCGGGCACCAGATCGTCCATGTGCGGGGGGACTCGGAGACTGACCTGGAGGCGCTCTTTAACGCGGTCATGAACCCCAAAACCGCCAATGTACCCCAAACCCTGCCCATGAGGATGAGGAAGTTACCCGACTCCTTCTTCAAGCAGCCGGAGCCCAAGTCCCACTCCCGGCAGGTACTGGACTTAAAGGGGAGGGGGTGCTCGGGGTGCAGCACACATTGGGGGGCTCTGCAGCCTCTATATCAGGGGAGGGGGGCATAGAAAGCCTGATCATTATTGGAGATGGTGTAATTGAGTTTCCGAGCCTTAGGGGGCGCTGGACTGTATTGCAGGGGGGTCTATGACTACTGACAGTATACACACCGTGTGAAGAGGGGGGGATTGGGGTGCTTTATTATTGGAGGTGTACTCCAGTGTAGGGGGGTATATGACCGTATACTATACTGACAGTATATACACTGGGTATGAAGGAGGGGGGTATATGTATACTGACAGTATATACACTGGGTAGGGAGGAGGGGGTTAGTCAGAGAGCGCACCAAACTTTTTGGAGGAGTATATGAGTATCTGAGCCCTAGGGGGTTGCTGTACTCTAGTGTAGGGGGATATATGTCTACTGACATTATATACACTAGGTGGTGGGGTATATATGACTGCTGATGGTGTATACACACTGGCTAGGGTGGGGGGGGTACATGACTGCTGACAGTATATACATAGGATACGGGAGGGGTATAGGACTGTTATCTGTATATACATAGGGTAAGGGGGTGGAGTAGTGACACTTGTATATTAACTTCCCACTGGGGGGGGGGGGGGGAATCTTCTGACCTGTCAGGTGGGGGAGGGGGTTGTAAAAACTAAGTGTCCCCTCACCATCTATCGGTTCCCACACTTCTAATGAGTGAGTATTGCTTACCCTCCTGTACATAGTGGGTACACGACATCTGACTATATCTTTGAATGTGTGTGTATATACATATATAATAGATTTGCACTAGTCCGAGATCTTGCTGGGATTTGTAGTCCGGTTTTCGGAGGTGATATCAGGGTGCAGGGTGACGTCTTTGTGTCTGCTGTGCAATCACAGCTTTTCTCTGGGGTCACTGCAAACTTTTTTTTTTTTTCTCCTTCTTTCCAAGTTTGTAGCCAAAGGCAGTGAGTGTGGGGGGTGGAGGAGCTGCATGTAGAGTCCTGCTCACTCCCACATTGGAGAGTCAGGGTGTGGGGGAGGAGGTCGCCTCCACTGCAGCGGGTCCTGTGTAGTAATGGTGATCTGGAAGTCATTTATTAATAGCTTTATATGGTTGTTCTCAGCTGCCTCTGATCTTTTAGCTCAGCCTTCAAGACGTAACCCCTTCAGTGCCGGCCTCCTCCATGGCCAAGCTCCTCACCTTTTATGCTTTTTTTTTTTTTACTATTTTTAATCCATATGTAACCATATTTGTTAGCATTGTGGGTTGATTCTGATTCGGCTGAACAGGCTCTGCTGGAAGTTGCATTTCTAAAAGAAAATAAAAGTAACGCAACGGGGGTTAATAGTCGTACTGGCATTTTGCATAGGATAATATGATAGTCAGGGGTCTAGATATAGGGGGTGCAGAGTTGGTTGTCACACCGGGTGCCTATTGGGGCCACCAGGCTATAAATAGCACCTCATCCTTTAGGGAAGGAGGGGGCAATTCTAGGAAATGTTCCTGGAAATACTTCCATAGAAATCCTTGTAGTGGTGCCGTCTGTGAAGTCACAGGAGCAGTGGTAAAACTTCCTCTTTTGGGAATGCAATGGTTAAAATATAATCGCACCATGATGTCATCCTCATGTTGGTGATGTGTTGCCTGCGGTGATATCACCGTGCGGATTCACCATTGCCATGTGACCAATGATTGGCCAAATCCTCAGCACATAGCGTCACGTTATTATATAGTTGATACTTTTATGATACTTTTACTGTTTTGCACCTATAGGGATCTGTTCACACATTCAGGATTCGTCAGGGATAATCTGTGAGATCATAGGGTTTCTGGCATGGAAATTTCCATATCCTGATTTAGTCAGGGACTCAACTGCTCTGGGATCATACTGTACCTCCAATTTTACAAGGGGGTAACAACATGGTTATAAAGTCCTCAAAGGGGTATATAACATGGCGTTAGGAGAGTCCGTCCCTTTAACTTAAGTTCAGCAATATTGTGGGAAGTTTTGTTACCATTAGGCTAAATATTTAGCTGTCAGGTTGTGTAACATTGTATCTGACATGTTACATCTGACTTGTTGCGCTTTTTTGTTACTTTGTTTATTTATTTATTTTTTCATTCCTAAGGAATAGACAAAAGGGATTGAAATCCATGAAATAAAAAATCCCCAATCCTGCGATTGTTTTGCACAAGGCTCAGTCGCTGGCTGCTGGTTTTCCCGTTGTTGGCCCCAGGGTGGAACTCAAGAGGGAACACATCCAGGGGGAGGGGCCTGGCCCTTTAAAAGAACATGGAAGTATAGGAATGTTTCCAGGATGAGAAGGGAAATATAGAGTTGGTGTTGTGACTTCTCTAGATGCCTATCATCCAGGGATATCTTTTGTGGTTTGTTGTAGTTGAGCCGAGTTTGTCCTTTGTTAGAAGTGCATATCCACATCTCTAAACCAAGTGACAAACTCTACACTGCTACATTTGTATTGGGAACAGCCTGTATACAACTTGTCTGGAGGTTGTGGATGGAGGAGGGAACGTTCCCATCCCCCTCCTCTTCTAACTTGATCATCACACAAAACTTTTCCTCTGCCGTGGCCACCCAGGCTCAGCGCTACAAAAGCGAAGCTGTGATTTGTCCCTGCACCCAGCGCTGCTCATGGATAAATACAACTTTAATCTAGTGCAGGACATTTCCATAACTATTCACAGCGCTCCGAGGCCGCACAACTTCCAGGGTTATTGTTCACCGCTTTATTTCCCATGCCAGATTTTTATACTAATTTACACTGTTACAGATTGAGACATGGCCTAAAATACAGGATTTAAATTAAATTAAGCCTAGTTATTAATTCTTATATTTTTGTTAAAAATACCACAACTAGTATCTATCCGACTTAACGGTGAGAACTTTGATATAGTATACAGGGGGAACATTGTTCAATTGACTTCCTGTTCTTCATCCCATTGATGAATTCTGCACGTCCCCTCTTTCCAGCTAGAACTGGCTGATAACAGGGAGTAATAGAGTATACAACAACAAAACAATGTCCGGTTAGAGTGACTAGCTGCATTAAAATTGACAATAAAATCCACTCTATTCCCTGTTAATTTGCCACTGACTTCAGGGAATTTCCCAAATGATGCGTCTTGTAAAGTCTGCAGATCGGCATCCACTTTAGTGTGCAAAATTTTTTTGCACAAAAATTTGTCTGACAATCTGGACTGTGTGTAGTGACCCTGTGTTGGTGGATCTACACTGACTTAGAATAAGAGAAGCTGTCTGATTGCGGTGGTATAACCACAGGGTAGGGGTGTGTAATCCAATAGGGGATCGGCCAATGCCCCTTTTTTAATGGAAACCGGAAAGATGCCCATTACGGAAATAAATGGACGGATGGCTGAAGAGGTTGTTGTGTGCTGTTGTTTGTTTGTTGTGTGGTTTTTTTTTTTTTTTTTTTTTTTTTTAATATCATAGGGGGCACGAGTCCCATTGATCAGACCCCCATGGAGGAGATGTGTGTTTCCTATATTGTGTATAGAGAACCAATGTGCATGGAAAACCCTTTTAATCACCAGTAAAATGGAAAAATATGGTTACGTTTGAGAGGCGAAACCATGTGCTCACCCTTTTATCCTATACTTACAGTGAACCAACTCTTCTTCTGGTCAGAGGCAATGATAAGAAGTTTGGTGGCCTGACCTCCCTAGATTCCCATTGATCCATAAAATAGCAGATGAGCAGGGTTTTCATCAGAGCCATAAACTGTGAATGCAGTGGTCTGAAGCCATGATCAAGTGTCTAGGAGGAGCTGCTAATGATGGGGTTCGGGCTTAGAAGGCAGACCCTTGTCTGTCCAGATAGTGAATACTGAAGGTATGTTTTAGCCCAAAGAAATAGCAAGTGTCCCTTCTACTCTAAAAAAAATAAAAAATCTTTGGTCCATTCCCTGAAGCTCCAGAGTTTCCAGAACATGACTACACATTGTGGCTGTGTTCCTCAGAACTCTGCTGTTCCATGGAATCTGGTCAGGGGCTCCAGATGTATCGGCAAGAGAAGACATTCTTACAGTAACAGGGGGTTGACCACAAGTTTTGAGGTGTAATACTTTGAGCAGGAATTGGATAAACCTCTTCAGTTTAACTCCAGTTTTTTACCTTGCAGAAATTGGTGATGAGTGAAGTAGTAAATCTGTAGTGAAGAATAATAATTTACTATTAACCTTTAGGTAGGATACTATGACCATAATCAATTGGCTGTAGGAACTCTCCACCAGCACAAATCGGGCAAAATTGCAGATTTCAGGAAGACCGGCTGTGTGGGGATATGCAAACTAAAATTCGGTTCGTATGTTTGGGTTCAACCTGGGGAAAAATGTCTATGGTGGAGGGGAGATCTGCTAACAGAATCCTTAAAGGGATATTCTAGTTACTATGGCATTTTTCCATTAAAGCTTCAGATCCATGCCCCTAACCTGCAGCCTGTACCTACCATATAATCCAGTTTTGTGGGTCCCATGGACAAAGACTTACAGTAGTTAGATTATGGAATATAGTGTACACTACTGTACCGGTCTAATTACAAAAATACGCAGGAAACCTGCACACAAATACATAAGACGACAATGGCCAGGACCCTCTGACTGCAGCCAATGGCTACTTGTTTAGACAGCTGTGTTTGGTGAAGTGGAACCAACAAACATGAGCCCCAGAGCAGATGCCTCAGACGTCCAGCCATTGTGTATTGGGTATTTGTTGTGTATTGTCTCACCAGTGTCGGGAATCATTGGTGGAATTCGAGAGTTTAAGACGTTTTGTAGTTACATTTGCTCTAAATAACAACAAATATTTACTTTTTTTTTTTTTCTTTTTTTTTTTTTCTTTGAGGCCCAGGAGCTTTGGTTATCTTAAGGCAGAATAGGACAGATCTCAGGAGTCAACGACCAAATATAAAGGCCTCTAATTCAAAGTACATTTATGGACTTTCAAGGTTCATTCACACTACCTGACGCATGCGTTTTTATGTTACTATGTGTTTGGCTTTAAGGGTAAGCAGTGGTTTCCCAATGTTAACACAGCTGATTACACTTCCAGAAGTGTAGAAAAAACCCTTTCAAATCTGGAAAACGCAGAATAGCATAAAAACACTTGCGCCAGGACACCATGTGTGAATGCACCCTTAGGCTACATACACATGGCCATATGGGGGATGTATATACGCCCCCCATAGACTGCAATGGGCACACAGTGCCATACGGGAGTAGTGCGGCACAGTACAGTCCCGTAGCCAGGAGAAAGATGGGACATGTTCTATCTTTCGATGGAATACGATGCCATATATCTCTATGGAGAGGGGCAGGGTGAGCAGCGCTCACCTCCTTCTCCTCCTCTCCCCAGCGTCGTGTGCCCGCTGTGTTACGGTACAACGGGCACATGTTTGTGAATTTGGCCTAAGAGTGCGGTCACATGTTGTTTTCCTTGCATTACAACGGCTGAGAGGTGATTTACCTAATTACATTACTGATAACATTTGCATTTACATAAATATATGTTAACACGCGTTAACATAACGCACATGTTTACACTCAAACTTCTTATTGACCACTATAATCCGTCTAGTTCCCAAACACTTGGTGGCTTTCAGCTGTCCCAGATACTGTACTACCCATGGATGTAAAAACTGAGAGCAGGTCTTCTTACTGCCTGTGTTCCCATAGAATTTTAAGGGAACGCTGACAAATACAGATACCACACATATGCATCCACAAAATAACATTGGGGTTGGATGAAGCGTGAGATGCTTTGGAGGTGATCTGTGATGAGCGATCATTGTAGCGTACAAAACATGCTGCAGGACTTGGAACAAGCAAGTCGGGACCTGACGCCACCATCATCTTGGCGAGGCCTGCGATGTGATATGTGCCGACTCTTTAGAGACCACATTGGTAATGTCCATAGTCTGCAGAGGCATCTTGGGTAGGATTTTGCACCAATTCAACCCAGGTCAGTGATTTGCTGCCATGGTCACCTGTCCTATTGATGCCTCATTAGCAGGTGACGCGTCACCTGGAGTGCAGAGATTGGATGAGGATTAGGGAAGGAAATGGTAAGGTTGGGGTGCATTAACATGGGTCCGCAAAACACTGGTGGAGACTTATCAGAAGTGTCAGGACAGAGCTGTTCTAGTTTCCCATGCCAACCCATTTGCGATCCGATTGAAAGGCATGCTGGGGAGCTTTTTTTAAAAAAAAAGTTGTACTCTCCTCCGCAGTCACTCCCGTTATCCTGCGCTGCCATCTCGCCAGTCCATGCCCCTGTTTGTTTACAGGGGCACGAAAGCTGGTATGAGTTCAGCTTCGGGCTGGCCAGTCCCACCCCTACTCCCAGTGTGGTATCATGCACCAAGATATGGGGGTGGGTGGACGTGACCAGCCACCTCTGCGGCCGGAAGCTGGCCTCAGCGTAGCTTTCATGTCCCTGTAAACAAACACCATGATGGACAGAGGAGGGATTTAAAAAATAAAAAAATTCCTCCAATTTTAAGAATTGTTGGACACCCCCTTTAATTTAATTTAACAGCTGTGGGAAAATAAAAGCTGAGCTCTGATTTGTTGTCCTGGGCATCTGGAACAGTTTTGCTCTGACGCTTCTGACAACACTCCATGTGTGTGTTTGTCGCTGAGCGCATGCGTTTCACATGAAACGCAGATAGGATCTGGCAATGGCCTGCAGATGCCATGTGTGAACAGACCCTTACTACTATTCATTCAATTCCTTTAAACAATTGTTCGGTCTATTGTAATAATTCTGAAGGCTGATCATAGACATGGTTCCACGCTACTTTTAGACACTGCTTAGAAGACGGCAGTAGGATCACGATGAGGTCACCAAATTGCTCACCAATTTTAGTTAAAATTGAAGGATGATGCAAGATGATCATTTTCCAATATAGCTTTAGTTTTATGACTTTACTGTGATTTTGTGCAGTCAATGTTGTATTCACCACTTTATGCAAGTCGCTCTACTCTTCCAGCTGGCAGCAGGATTTGATGTCCCGCTGGTACCTTCCACTCACTTCCTTCCCATTGGTGCAGCTTCCTGTTTGACGGTGTAGCTTGCATTATGTAAAGGACTGTTGAAGCCATCGGAGCTTGTCCAGGGCGGTGGTAACCCCGCTGGGAGGGTTCTTGGAGTGTTAATTATTTCTGCAGAAGAACAGCCTGAGATGATGACCTCGTAATTTTGTATTTGGGCGTGTAGGTTTCAGAAAGTTGGGGGCGTGTTGAATGAGGATATCTCAATACCTATATAGTAGCCCAGAGCTGCATTTAGAATTCTGCAGGCTTCAGAGCTAAACTCTCCAAACGTTCTTTGCTGTCTTTCTGAGTTTCCTCTACTGTGTTTGTGTTTTCCTTTTGTATTGACTCCAGGCAGGCTGCTGCTTTTATTAAGTTTCTGTTGATTCTCAGGATTATGGTGGTCTAGAGGTTAGATGACATCAAATTGCGTAGTGATGGCATATCCTAGGGGCCTCCATTTCTAGGATACGCTGGCCTATCGTGATAATATCGCTCATAGTTTGGTTATGATGTTGGATGGGTGGACTAGCAAGGCCACACACATTTTATAACCCTAGCAATTAGTGTTATTCTTGATTTTTGGAAAACTTTTCATCCCATGGACATTGATTTCATTTTTTGGATATCTGAAATATTTGCCCACTTGGCTGCCCTGCAAGTATTTCTCTTGGAGGTTGTATTGAACAAGCCTCTTTATGTTGCTTCAACTTGACACAAGATACTGCTCAGCTTTCCTAATGTAGATCCTCACGCACTGAGGTTGGTATATATGTGTAATTATAAGTTTTGGGTACAATTGATCCTATAACATGGTTGACTGATAGAATATGTATTATAAACTGAAATAAATTAATAGAAATCAGCCATTTTGCTAAGAAGAATAATCCCTTTGCCTCCTCACAGGCCAGCACGGATGGTGGATCCGCGGGGGCGTTGACTCCTCAGCATGTTCGCGCTCACTCCTCTCCAGCTTCTCTACAACTTGGCGCCGTCTCTCCGGGTGCACTTTCTCCACAAGGGGTGGTTTCTGCCCAAGGACCACCCGCCCCAAATCCACATCTTCGACAGTCATCTTACGAAATTCCAGACGATGTCCCCCTGCCACCGGGATGGGAGATGGCCAAAACTCCATCAGGACAAAGATATTTTCTAAAGTGAGTCTCTGTCTAATGCAATTCTAACTTATTTGTAGATTTTTTTTTATTCTATATTTATTTTTATTTTCTTGCCAACTCCACAAGATTTAATTAGTTAAATGATGGTGGACTGATAACCAGCCACCTTTTGATCATCTGTCTTGACAATGGCGTCCTAAAGCATCTGCTTCAGCAGAGGCACCCGTTTACTTTCAATGGTATCCAAGGCCTCCAGTCCTTACGGCAGTGGTGTATTAGAGACCGGGTGCCCAAACATCAATTAAAACCACCTTGTATATCACAAAGTGGCAATGTAGGTAGTAACTTTGCTCCTTGCTAGGATTATTATTGTAGCATCCATCTAGGATCCTCTGAACACAATGGTTAGTGGGATGTGGAGCAGGAGCTCTAGTGATAGAGCTCTGTCCAGACCTCTGAACTTCTCCTGTAGTCCCAGGCAGCCAAGCACGTGGTGCTTTAAAATGGTGGCGGGTGTAGGGTGTCTTGGGCTGCCTGGTACTGTAGGAGGAGGTCTTGAGTTCTGTCTGGTGAACCCCTGGGTACCCACAGAGGGCTCTGAGTGGCACCCGTGCTGTAGGTTTGGCACCACTGCCCTACTGGTTCACATAACTTGGTGTCTTTCATTTACTACTGGAAATGGCAGCATGGCCGGGTAACTGCCCCCCAATGAATATTGATTGGCTGTGGATAGGCCGTCAATATAAATACTAGTCCAACGCCTTTAATTTACCAGAATAGATCAAGGTTTTCAGATGCACCCAGGCCTATATATACACATAACTAGGATGTGCAGAGGTGTGCTGGGTATCATTACTACACATTATGTAATTATATGCAAATGAAAACAATTAAGACCTATATATAGATCCTGGACAACATGCAGTGTGTACCTGTAACAATTTTAGGGCGGCACTGGTACAGATTGCGTTGGGTACAGAAGCCTCAAGTTACCTCTGATGGGTGCAGCTTTGACAGTCAATACAAGCAAATAGTTCCTGTGTGTTCTTGCCTATTGGTATATGAACATATTTCAATGTCGAACTAGGTCGGTTACCAACAATGAATGTAAGGGAGCATTCATTTTTGATTTGCAGTTTAAAAAAACTCATTTAAAGGGTTTGTCCAGATTATTCTTTTCTTATTTCAAACTTCTTTTGTTGGAATGGTGATCCCAGGCGACCCCCTTTACGCGAGATATGTTGACCAAAGCAGACATCCATCTTTGGATAATATTAGTGTTTCATTAGTTCTAGTGGGGTGCAAATTAGCATATTTTTTCCCCATGTTATAAAGTCTCCATAAAACCAGGTTCTCCCAAATAAATTTTTGGAACCCATAACAAAGCTTTAGCAGTTTCCTGTAGACGGATATATTACTCTTGAAGTTGCAGAATATAAAATCAATAAAATAGAGATGATTCATGGAACAATTTTATGGGAACTTGATGACTTTTGGGTCAGCCCACTCTGCCATATACTAGAGGAGTAGATTTATCGCTTTCTTGAACTTTTCTCTATAAATCTTCTCCTCTCTGGTCTTCCCCCCCCCCCCCATTAAATACCTGTAAAAGTGCACATATTGATCTTTTCCTCTCTGTATCTCCTCGGCTGCCCTGGTTTCCTTATTAAGGGCTCATGTTTCAGCCAGAACAATGAGGAGCCTTAGACTGTAAAGTACACACAAGTCTGGCAAAGTCGTATGCATGAGCGAGAGCGTTTGTTCCCCAGCAGACATCCTAAGTAAATGATTGAATGGGCCGCTGGCTGTGAGGGATCAGACCTGATTGAGAAAAGGCCTGGATATAAACTAGGTTGTTAAGCAAAATAAAGGCTGCTTTCTAAATCTCTCCCTGCTGGGATCACATGCTGACCTGCCGAGCCGATTAACCCTTCCTGGCCGGGTGAGAAGTTTGCCCTTAATTGCATCAACTTTGCAAAAGTTATCCATGACAATGGGGAGATGGGCTTGTTGTTATACAGTGTAATTGAAATGTAATTTTGGCAGTGTGGGATATTATAGCTTGGGGGTAGTTAGAATGAATGAAACTGATCTGACACTTTGAAAAATCCCTTATCACCTACACTACTGCGCCTTCAGGCAACTTTTACTTTGTTAGAGGTGTGTAATGTGTTACACTGATTGGACAGTGTGAAAGGACACACCAACAACTGGTAAATCCAGTGATTTTATGTAATTTTTTTAGGAGAAATATGTAAGGTAGTTTACGATGTAAAGTTATCACCTTTTTCTCATCCCGTAAAAAAAGGAAATCTACCGTAGGGAATTGACTTTGTGATAAATTCCCCCTTCCCTGTACCATGCCCATACCATTTTTCGTAAGATCTTTTGTACTGCCTTTTTTGCAGAAAAACGTTTTAAAACTTTATGCAAATGAATTGTGGGGGCGTGGAGTAGCCTCTGTGAGCTCCAGAGGCGAAGGCTACCCCACGTCCACTGGAGCCCCAGAAGTTCCAAAACTCTTTGGTCTTGTCTCCAGCAGCAGAAGAGCTCTGCTGTTGTTGCACCTGGTGAGCTCTCCATTTGCTTCCGGTGCGTCGCCAACCGACTAACAGGAGCTAAAGCGATTGTGTAGAGCTCGCCAGCTGCAGGCGCCTTATCTGTAATGTAACAGGACCTACTGCACTTGCACAGAGCTCTTCTGCTGATGGAGACTCACCCGGAGCCCAGGCGGATCTTCTGGTGCTTCAGTTGACATGGAGTACCGTTCGCCTGCGGCACTCAGGGGGGCTACTCCACCTGCCCAGTAGCCCCTGCAATTCACTTGCATAAAGATGAAATACAGCGTTTCTGCAAAAAGGTGTAATAAAATAACTAAAAATATTGTAGGGATGGTGCAGGAAGGGTGAACCTACCATAGAAACTAGTTCAGAAAGTAGATTCCCGATGGTAATTTTTGTTAAAGGGATTTTACTTGGTGAAAATGCATCTCTTGAGTTAGTAGGTGGACTGGCTTCTAGGACCACCAAAGCTCTTCATTGCAGACCCATAATTCTATGTTTTATGCCATATCCATGTATTTTCCTAGAACATAGCGGGTCCAGCACCTTTAATCAAGGTAATCCCCAAGTGAACCCCATTCATTTGAATTTGCGCTGTTTCCAGTGCTGTCCCCTTTTTGATGTGGATACCCCGAACATTTTAATTCAAATTTACCATGATGCCCTTCGGTTATCACACCACAACTCATACATACACATGCATACCTGGACCATGAATGATCCGTCAATCCTGCTGTAATTGGTGACTTGGCTGTTACATCTCCTGTTTTTTGCCCCTATCAAATAAGAGCAGGATCCCCCTGTTTAGAGCTTCCTTGCTTAATCTGGAGAGATCAGAGTTCCCTCCAGGTCTTGTTGAAGAGACCATAGTTGGCACCATAAAGGAGAAGTTTGGTCAGGAACAGCCCACATGTAATGTTTTGATATATCGGTCCCTACAGTCCAGATGTGTTTTTATTGCATGGGGCAGGTCCAGTATTCCTGGTTTTCCCAGGATATAGTTGTAGTTATGATGTGACAACTCTCTTCCTGAGATGATCTCGGTAAATCTGTTCAGATGTCAGAGACCACCGTAATTAGGATAATGTCCTTGTTTGTATCAATGTAATGACTGGGAAGCTGTGGGTTTATATTATACTTCCGTTTTTTTTTTCTCCTTTGTTATCTGTAGAGTTAGTAAGCTCTTTATAAAGTTATAATATCCAAAATTAACTTTCGAGCTGGGCCGGCTAATTCTTCTGACTTTACTTACACCTTCGTCATTCGCTCGGTCAAATGTTAATTGTTTTTGAGTACACTTAGACGGACTTCTCGTCATTTTTGCTCCCTGTAGGAAAAAAAGCGGTTGGACGTTGCAATTTAGTTTACGTAAAAATTATGCCCCCCCCCCCCCAACACTCTTGGCTTTGCCCCTATAATGAAGTTGTCTTCCCGTCGAAGCACTGTGTATAGAGGTGGAAGCTTTAGGGTGATGGCACATGTGACTTTTTTGGGCCTGTTTTTAAGCAGTCCGTCAAAAAATGCATCAGATTTTGACAGGTTTGACCAATTATCTTAATTGAAACTGGTCAAAAACGCATGCATTTTTTGGACTGCTTAAAAACGGGCCAAAAAACGCATTCAAAACGCCACGTGCGCCATCACCCTCAGCAGGTGTGGACTGCTGAGAATACGGACCGAAAACTCCTAAATCTCCTTTCCTCAAGGGCAACTCTATTTCAAGTAGGCAGCATTACAAATCTGTAATCTGGGGAAACTATTTATCTCTTGTCACCTTGGTTACAGACTACAAACAAATCCTTTTGTAGTCTGAAGCTATGATTCTATAAAAACGTGTCCCAACCCCCCCTTCTCCCCCATTAAAAATTATGCCTTTTGATGTGATAATGTGACAATCGATGTGAGACCCTTTGCAATATTTTTGGATTCTGGTCTACGTTAATTTAGGCTTTGCATGTGACCAGAGTTTGGTCTACTCTAAATCTGACTTATTCTGACCCCTTTATGTAAGTGCATATGTGATTGTAAAGGCATGTAAGAGATGGGACAAGGTTACAACCCTGAGATAAGTCAGGAGAGACTGTCTGAGATAAGAGCAGGCAGAAGCCCTGTGGCTAATGGAGCTCCGAGTCCTGTCTTTTTATGTGACAAGTTGCAGGTTCCCATGTTGAAAGAAATCCGGTTTTCCCACTTTCTGTTCTGTGGAAACAAAAACTTTGAACAGGGAAAGATAACGGACTGTATTGATCCTGTAAACAGTGTTTATACAAATGTCAATGACTGTATCTGTGTGGACCCAGATGTCCGAGCTCATTCCCCCAATGCTGGCCAAAAGAGGATGCCTTTGGTCTCGGATGCACCTTTTGAGCACTAGAATTTACTGTATAAATTGGCTCATTCTTCTGCACTTCCATATCTTATATAATTGATACACCCCTAATATCCACCTACAACTTGTGCTTGGGACCCTTATGCTGCCATCTTTGAAGGCTAATGTCTAAACAGATTGGGCAAATTGGGTTTCCTTTGTGTCCACCCCAACCCCTCCCTCGATCCATTCAGAGCCTCCATTCCTGAATTGAAGGGGCTATGTTTAAAAAAAAAAAAAAAAAAAAATTACAGATACTAGAAAAGAAGTCTCTATTAAGGTCAACGGGAGGTCTCAGGCCAAATTTTTCACTCTGTCTCCCCATAGAACTGCATGCTGGTTTTGGAACATAACTACACAAAAATTAAGTCCGTTTTTAATAAAAAAGAAAAAGTAGTTGTAGCTCCGGATACCAATAATTCTGCACCCTGGTGCGTTTCCATTACCCTGCAGTTTCTTTTGTTCTTTTGTATGGTATATAGATTTGCTGTACTCCCTGGCTGGGTTAATCCGTGTCACGCTGTATTTCGGAAAAGGTAGCTCTGCATTTTGTTTGCACGGTGTCCTTTTGATCTTATCTGGAGTCTAGCGAGCACTTCCATTTCCAAACTGAAATTGGCAGTAAAAGTGTCTATCAATCACCTTCCGAGCGGCAAATAATCACCCCCCCCCCCCCCCCCCAAGTTTGTTTATCCTGAAATGTGAGTCAAGCTGGAGTCATGGACGAGGATAAGGACCGTGGCACTCGATGATCCTTAGTCAGTCGGTGACTCATCCCCCAAATGTTTTTCCTTTTTACCTACTTTCCAAAAACTAATTCTGCACGACTTTGTATGATGAGTGTGAATGGTGTGGAAGATGTAATTACATATGATCTATACCCTGTAAGCCTATGGATTTACAGACCACTTCAGCTAAACCAGGATATTGTGTGGGAGAATTTCAGCTCCTGCCTCGACTGTTCCGTTCTTATCAGGTTGTTCGGATACTGTGTACTTGGCCGAGCTTTCAGAAACCTAAGATGGTAAACCTGCTCTTGTTAGCGACTGACTTTTGGTCTATATTTTCTCTTGTAACATAATGCAGGTATAGATAAGTATGGGCTGTATACTTGTTATAGACAACCCTGACCACTGCTGTACTGGCTATGGGCAGTAGTTGTTATGTGGTGGACTACTTATTTACAGGAGATAAACAATTGACGGAGGTGTCAGTCCCTTCTCTTCATGCATACTCAACCAAGCCAAGTATGCGTGTATGGGTAGGTGATATGCAATGGCAGTAGGCTGGAAATCTTTGGTCTTCTTTAGGCCTCATAAATGAGCATATTCTAGTGCTATATCATAAGATTCAGTGGAGGAAACTAGTTTAATAATTTAAAACTTCACATGGATGCACCATACAGCACCATTGGCGACCTACATGGGACGACCAGCTCTACTTTGAGGAGCTCTTAAGATGAAAAGTCATGATCCTGTTCCCTAGGGCCCAGAGTTTTCAATTCTCAGTGTGGCTCCATCATTTCTTTACTCATCATTTTTAAGTTTCCATTGATTAATAAACAATCCAAAAAATTCTGCACGTTACAGCTGGTTGTACCTGTGATTTGTGAAGGTATTTTTGTCATAGGATTGACACATTTGAAGGTCATTTGGCTTTGGATGTTTGGATAACACAATCTGGTCAAAAAAAGTTTAGGCACAATGTTCAGGCTTGCATTATTAGTCTGTGTCTCCCAGATGTTTTTGTCTTTTTGGGTTTTTCTCCTGCAGCCCCATTGCTTGGTGTGGTTTCAGTGTCTTCTGTAGGACAGTTGACCTCTTCGTCCACTCTCAACTTCCCTTTTGTTCCAAAAAAGAAAGGAGGGGAGGAAAAACAGTCTCCTTTGGGCCATTTGTGTGCACTATAAATGGTAAACAGTAATAGTCATCCTGTTCCCTTCAAAGGGAAGATTAAGCCACTGGAGGGTCAGAGGGGTGAGCTTTTAATCTAGTTTGATAATGTGGTGTTGATGGAGGCCTAGTTACTTGTCTTGTTGAAATAATCCTTGATGGGAGCTTCTTATTCCGCAGGCGGATCATTATTAGCCAAGGAAGAAATACTGGATTGATTTTTTTTTTTTTTCTTCTCAGGAATTTCTTGGACGTGTATATATTGGGTCTGTCATTGGCCAACAATGTGTACATAAATTTTTATAAAATGTGAATTTTTTATTTTTTAATGCATTTCGGATTACAGTTTAAATACTTTCAATACCAAAACCATTGCATTTAGTGCAGATGTCTTTCTGTACATAGACATGGCTATGTGTTTAAATCTACACATTTTTGAGTTGCTCTGTTCAGGGTCGGCTCCAGGTTTCAGTAGGCCCCTGGGCGACAGAGCCTCAGTGGGCCCCTTTGCAGGGATCTCATGTGGCAGCATTAAAATTTCAGAAGCTAAAAACGTCTCCTGTTCCCTAAAATATAAACCAATTTATCATAGTAAACAGCACCCTCATAATTATTTTATTAAAAAAAATCCCTCACCCCCTATGAATTAACTATGAACAGCCTTATGTGGGCCCCCGGCACTTGCCCAGTGCTGGCGCCGGCCCTGGCTCTGTTTGCTATCGTGGATTGGCCAAAGTATAAATGCGTTGCCTGTTATAGGGGAATGCTAGCTACGTTTTTGTTTACATCACTGTTACATAGCTCCGAGGTTACGATTCTCAGGACGTTGATTTGTGCAAGGATTAAAGGGCACAATACAGCATCATGAGCCGAGTCCAATGACCATGGTGGTTTTTATAGACTTGAGTACCCTATTGCATGTGACACTGTACATATCCCCCAACACAATAACGTGGGATTTGTCAATGAGACAATGAGCGTCGCTCCCGGGCCGTGCTTGTCCAGCATTTTTTTTTAGTGTTGGGGTAGATTAATCTTTGCTTCCACACAATGAAATAAGTATTAAAGCTCTCATTTCTGAAATCATTCATGATATTCAGTGGCCAATGTATGGAGTACTTGACGTATTGGTCATACAATTGTCTTATACACTGGCATGGACATGGGGTGTCTGTCACCCCCCCCCCCCCCAATTTATTTCTTTTTGACATATACCTTACATTCTTTGTGTCCCAACAATAACTACTTCCAAAATCCACTCAAATTTTGGGCACCAGCAAAATTGAAGTGATGGGTTTCTTTCCCCGATGAGTGGTGTAATCATACCTTTTTGTATGTGGTGCAGCAGGACTGTGAAAAGTATTTTTTTTTTTTTTTTTTTATTGCAGGATTGTTGCTTTTCCTCATTCACTTACGGGTTGTCCTCACACTGCTGTGCTCTCAAACTGCTCTACAGCGCCTCCTGTCTGCTAACTGACTTTTGTAGTCAACAAGAATCCTGTTTTAGTTTGGAACAGGGCAATGAAGCTGTGCAGGAATGAACATTGCTGTGTTCTAATTATTCTATTGTATTCATGCATTTTTCACAGTCCTGCTGCTACTAATGCACACAAAGGTCTGATTACACCGGCCAGTACCTAACGCTCTCTATAGCTTTGGTTGGTGCTAATGACACTTTCCCTTTAACTACAGTAAGCAGTTATCTTGATTACTTTAGTGGCCCAGGGAAGAAATTTTAGTTAATGTACATGACTAACTCCCCTGCCCTTATTGCATTTATAACCAATTAAAAGCTTCTGATTTTGGCCTCCTGGTAATGTCACTTACTGAATAATTAAAGTTGCCTAATAAGCCATGACTGATGTCGGCACGTAGGACTTGTATGACCTCTAAATTGACGTCTTGAGAAGTGGGTTGAATCATGGGTTGGTCCTAAGTGTTGAGTATAGTACTACTGCCTGAGCAAAGTGTGTATTCCTTGACAAAAATATTTAAAAAAAAAAACCACTTGGACTACTCGGTCATCCGAAGTGGAAAATGGCTTCACAAGTCTTTTGGGACACATCCAGGTGGCCATATTTGTGCCTGGAATCTGAGATATTCCTAGCTCAACCACGATTTTGTCTCATCTGAAATGCTGACAATGGTGGCAGTTCAAACAATGGCTGATATGGACTGGTTTTGGGTAAGTGGCCTACTAAAGGACTATATTTCCCAACTCCAAATATGTCCATCAGAATGTGTCTACGTTTTGGAAGATTCATCCGGTGCCTTTAAGTGCGTCGTGCAATACTTCAGTTTGCCTAAGGTGGTGCTGCATAGCAATTGTTCACTGGCTACTTCTTTGTAAGTCATAAGTTAAACACCTTAGAGTGGTCCCATGGGATACTTGGCCAGCTGTAATAAGTAGGCAAACCCTTAGTTTACTTAAATCAACTAACTCGTGTGTGCGTGTGTGTGTGTGTGTGTGTGTATATATATTACATTTTTTTTTTTTTTTCTTGTGTGAGATAGAGATGTCACCCCTTAATTTTAGGAGGCTGCGGTAGTCCCCTTTTTGGTTCCATTATTTGCCCTTATTTTTAAAAAGTGCAAAAATCCTGTAATCTAGCTGCTAATTTAAGAGAATTGAATTCACAGATGACACTTTAGTATTGTGTCTTTTGAGTGGCCCCTTTTAATTAGGATAATCTGTAGCCCTTGCCCGCTATGATGTGCCCTCCCAGTAAATGTACAACCGCAGAGCTCTTTGTGGTCTGTAAGATGAAGCCTTGTCACTCGTTGTGTGTGGAGAACAGATTATCTCATCCCGCTTTTTCCCACCCCTTTGCCTAAAGGGTCTTTTGTCTGTTTCCATGAGCAGTCCCACTATTGGCAGGGAAGTGTAGTGGGAGTTCTGTTAAACGGCAGGGAAGCCATAGACTGGCGTCACGAGGAAGTCAGGCATCAAGGCTTTCGGAGTTAGTCTATATGACCTTCACAGGGGGCCTCTCAAAAGGAGAGCTGTTCCTCTTGTGCTCTAATAGCAGCAGGGAGGTCGGCGAGGCCTTTGTTCAACAAAGCAGAAAAGAAAGCAACTAGGAGCAAATGGTTTGCTTTATGTAAGCGATTGCTGAGTCAGTGCCTCTAGGGAAATGTTCTGAGTGTCGGAATGACCAGCAACGTGTGGGATTCCCTACGTCTTTTCCTCCTGCCACCCTCTGCCTCGGCTGGTTCTCGTAATTGTACTGACGTAATACATGTAAGGGCAGTGTAAACAAGCCATTCCACAATTTGTAGTTTTTTTTTTAGCAATTTGTATTAGTTTGTGCTTGTCAAGGTCTGGAGTCCTGGGTCCCATACAAACAAGTCCAGCTCCTGCAAGGAGTTTCCATGGCCTTTGTAGGAAGGAGATCCTTTACTTGTACGGTTTCATCTTGGTCTTTAATGAATCGATTAACTGGCTTTGTGACTAGTGTCCATGGTGTGGGAAATGGTGAACAATAAAATGAAAACGGCCCTAGAATTCTTGTCTTTTCCATTGTCTAGAAAAGTCAGAGGAACGAACATACACCAGGAGTAACAAAGTGGGGACCCTCACTGATCAGTAGGTTCCTGCAGTCATTACCAAAACAGAGCTTCAGGTACTAGAGCCCAGGTCCTATTCCCTAAAATTGTACCAAGTTTCAGACCCTAATGATCTGATATTTATGACCTGTCCATAGCTTAAACATGGAATTCGCAGGATAAATTGGGAAGGAATTAATGAATCCGTAAAGTTCTCTAGAGAAGGTGAACAGGTACAAACTGCTAGACCTTGCACACAACCTTGTTATAGTAGACAAGGAACGCAATATTATGGAGCCCTAATAATACTGTATGTACACACAGTAGTTTACATATCTGGCAGTATTTGGAGGTCAGCAGTAGGGGCCATTGGCTGAACTATGACTGGGGCAAGATGGACAGAAAGCTGGAGATGGAGCATATAAAAATATTGTGTTGGCTGTTGATGGGGCTATAAAGACATGGGTACAATGCAAGCATATGGTGCTTCACCTTGACGTTTTCCAGGTTGAACTTTGGTTTATTTGGCTTTACAGACTCGTAAGAATTTCCTTTCCAGTGAGACTGGTCATGCACGCGAGACGTTAGCTGAATTCACATACATTAACTCCTTTGGCCAACTATCTGATGTATGGTACCCCACTGACCAGGAATATGACAACTTCCTTTCTTTTGCAGACTTTAGTGGCCCCGGACCACAGCTTTTGAATTTTTTTATTTATTTTTCCTGAGATCATTCGAGAGATTTACAGTTTGTTTCATTAGCATCCACAAATTGCTCAACAACAAAGACATGTTCACACCAAGTCAGCGTGGGTACTGCAGATTTGTGCTGGTTTATTTTTTTTTTTTATTAACTTTTTACTGAAGTTGGAGGCAGCCAATCCAGAAATCTGATACTTTATGCCTATAGTATGGAGGTAAACCATAATAAAATCCCCTTGTTGTATACATGAAGATCCTGGCCACAAAGTAACTTTGCTATAAGAAAAAAAAATCCTAGGTTTGGCTTGCCCTGTAGTAGATAATCCCAACCTGTGTCTGAAAGGCTACTCTAATTTTAGGGGTTAAATAACTAAAACCCCAGGTACACCTTAAACCGACTTGTCCATAGCCAGGTAGCACGAGTTGTCAGTAGACCCCATTGTGCAGCTCAGGGATCGGAATGTCTCTGAATCATGTACCGGTCTGTAATCCTGAAGATGCTATGGTCAGTGGTGGTGGTTTCAGAACACACTGAGCCTCTTCTATGGCTCCTGTTTGCTCCATAGGTTTAGTTATACATCTTGACAGTGCCGCTTTGTCCCACAGGCGATGACAGGGATAAGCAAGCCTTTATTTGCTCAGCAAATATTGCCAGTTTTCGTGTACCTCCTAGTATAGATGCCTCGCTCTTCTTATCCAACAAGGAGGCCGTTTAAGTTGACATGGCCTTTATGAGTCACAGCTCCAGAAGAGACGATTTGCTTACACGGCCATGTTACTTGATGTCATTTCCAGTGAAATCAGAATTTTGTAATTGCTTGCAATGTTTTCTTAACCTAGGGGGGTAAGTTATGAAAGCAGAATGAACAAGTCAGGAGGAGGGACGGGTGTAACATAAAAGTATCTTCACCATTTATACCTAATCCCCCTTTTGCTCGTAAAATTTTAAGGGAACCTCATTTCTCCTGTAGCTTCTTCAACTCTTTGCCATGATGGGTCACTGTTATGGACAAGTTTCACTAAACTTTGATGCTGGCTCTGCTTCATCTTTGCTCTGATACAGTATTGTTGGTTCCTGAAGATTCTGCAGTAACTGTTCTTGCCAAATAATGGACCTCTTTACTGTCGATGTTCCAGTGTGTACTTTGGATAATGCTAGATTAGATATTGGTTGGCCTTGATTCTCCTGCTCCAGATCTTAAATCTAATGTTCATGGGGTAGATAATCCAAGGATAATCCAAAAAGTTGTGCATGTTTTCGTCAGGCTTGCCAGATCCTTTTTGGTATCTGATGTGGACAGAAGTTTGTTTTGGTGTCTTGATAGCTGGATAATCTTTTGTCTGTGGATTATTTTGGTACTGTCTGATATCTGCCATTCGAGGCCCCATGCACTATAGATGGTCCTCATATTGGGCCAGTTTTGGCCCTTATATGATTTAAACTCTAAAGAAAACCTTCACACCCAGCTGAAGCATTCTGAGAGGTCCAAAAGAATGTATGTCAAACAAACCTAGTCTAATGTTGGCATAGTATAGAAATAATATGGTCCTTGGGTAGTACATTGTCGATGAGTTGAGAAGCTAAAACTGTGCCGTATTTCCATCATTGATGGCATTTTAAGAAATTTGATTGGATATTTCCTTCCCATCATCATGACCTAGGATTGAAATTCAAAGTCTCTTGTGTGTTGGGTGGTCCTTTCTTTTACAGAAGGTAGCCAGGAGCAACTACCCCATCATGGCCGCCTTGTTCTGCAGAATATGGGAACCTTAGTATATTTAAGTCATATTTGTATTTTCTATGGTTGGAGAACCTTATTTAGAAAATCAAAAAATAAAAAAGTTAAACTGGTCGTTATTTGCCGATCATTCCCCTTGTCACGTGGTCTGGTTTCAGTTCTAGGGCTCATTCAAGCCTCTTTTTCCATTGCCGTATGTGGATACAATACACCTACAATTGCGAAGCTTACAAGGTGTCCAGGGATGGGGGTCGAGTATTAAATTTTGTTGCCCTACTCCTCACTGGTTGCCAACTATACATAATTAGGTTCTTGCATTTTTTTCTTTTCCTTTTTCATGATATATATATATTTTTTTTCCTTGCAGCCATATTGAACAAACGACCACATGGCAGGATCCGAGGAAGGCCTTACTGACTCAGATGAATGTTACCGCTCCTACCAGTCCTGCCGTGCAGCAGAACCTCATGAACCCTACAGGTATGAGACAGTTTACCTGTCCCAAATTTGGTCTGTATTCTATCTGTCCAATATTGGCAGCTCTAGTCAGCGTATGTTCATCCTTTTACATTCTGCCAGTTAAGGAGCAGGAAGACTCTACGAGCGATCTACTGAATGTTAGTGTCTTCTGTAATGATGCAGAATGGGGTTAATTCATGCACCTTCTGTAAGCTCCAGCCTGCCCTTTAACTCTCTCATACACACACGCACACGCTCTGTTTGGCTGCAGGTGTACGAAGTGTTAAGTCTCCTCTAGATACAACAAATGGCGACTTATCTCTGGCCTCAAAATAGGACTTGTGAAATTAAACATGACTTATCTTCCTTAGTTTACCTGTCAATATCTTTCATCGGAGTGTCTGTAGGCCCTCTTAAATGTTGACTAGTGTGTTTTTATTTTTAAGACTTTTTTTTTTTTCAATTTTTAAAAAAAAATGTACAAATGGTAAATATCCACCTCCAAGAGCAGCACGTAATACAATCATGAACAGCAGTGACTTGTACAAATGAAGTGGTGCAGATGAACCCCATAAAATATTAAAGAAATGAGAGGAGCATACTCCCGACAAAAGTCAGAGTATCAATCTGGGGTACCCTTAGAAGCATAGGTAAGTTTATAAACCCGTAAGATCTGCATTAATCAGAGCAATCCATTTATCAAGGGGGTAATGGGAGACCATGCCCTAGAGTCGCCTCCCCAGATAGCCCGCCACCTTGTTCCATATAGTCACTGCCGCCCCCATGTTAGACGTGTAGTGTAACCCAGATAGTTATTGGAATTAGAATGCATTTGTTACTCCACTTCATGGGGCAAAACTGGCAATGAATATAAAGTTTTTGCCTTTTTCCTTTTTTTTTTTTTTCATGTTCTGCTATGGTGCTTTTCGAAGTGGTGATTAATTGCAGTACGCTGTGTTTGTAATCTATAAAATACTATAAAACTCTTATATCTGACAATGGATACTCATATTTGGGAACATAAATCCTTTGCCAATGCTCTTGATGTATCCGCAGACTGGATGCACTGCCATACAGTTGCCTTGCTTTTGGTGTGGAGAGGTGGCTTAAAGGGGGAATTAACTATTTCAAGGCTTGTATTCCAGAAAACCGGGCCTGATAAATGCCATTATCTGGATTTAAAATTTTGTAAAACTGTGGGTGTGGGCTTTGTGCAAGGTTTACTGGGAGATGACAGAAATTTTGGTCTTGTGGACAGAACGATTACATCAATATTGAATTTTGTGTGTTTTTTGGGGATTTTTTTTTTTCCATTTTTAATATTTTTTTAAAAAAAATCTCCATATTCGGTTTCACTTTAGCTATGCGAGAGCTTATTTTTGTCGCTTGAGTTATTGTTTTTATTACCATTTGTGGGAGAAATGAGATTCTCCATATTGTGATTTTTTTTTTTACAGCTCTAACATTATGGTGGTGCTGTCATGCTAGGGGAAAGAGGCTCCCCCCAGCAGTCTAATGGATTTGATGCCACAAGCATGCGTATGACGTGTGCACTTTCACAGGCTGCAAACAATCCTTTAGGTCAGTGATGGCGAACCTTTTGGAGACGGAGTGCCCAAACCACAAATCCACTTATTTACTGTGAAGTGCCAATATGGCGGTAACTTATTGTTACCTGTCCTTCAACATCTTTCAATTGTATTGGCCGCCTAAGGCCACCAATACAATTGAAAGAAGGAGGGCAAATTCAGACCATCATTGTAGCTTCTCTCCAGGGTCTCTCTGTACAGGAAGAGTGATGGGTCTAGCAGGACGACCTCCAAAGATAATGCACTTCTTTCAACACCTTCTCACTTTTCCTGCAGTTCCAAACAGTCAATGAAGTATCACTGTAAAATAGCGCTCAGAGCAGCATCTAAGTTGCCTGGGACTGTGGGAAGATTTGATGGATTTGGTCCTGTTTGGTGAACTCTGTCCTGGGGCGATGGCCTGAGTGCCCACAGAAAGGGCTCTGAGTGCCACCTCTGGCACCCGTGCCATAGGTTCGCCACCACTGCTTTAGGTGAACACCAGTCATTCTTGGATGTCGATAATAAGACTGCATGGGCAAGAATGGGACCTACTATTTCATAATTCGAGCAGTCGTCTCCTGCATGGGGCAGAGGCTTTGTGCATGAGCCCATAGAAATGCTGTCTTTGTAACCCTTAAAATTTCTGCAGGTTCTGTGCGGTCTGCATTTGTGTCAGAACTGGTGTAGACTCACCTCTTCATAGACTAATTTGCTAGGAAGACCCAATTGGAACGATTTTTAGAGTGAGAAAAAAAAAAGCGTGAAGCCCAGCCGGATAGAGAATCTTTCTCTCATGAGATATTTTACAAAGATTTTTTTTGTAGTCATTTTGTACTGTTTGGTTTCATTACAAGTATTTTGTATAGTTGGTGGCCGTTAAAATCACCATAGGGTTTAGTTTAGTGGTGGTCTTTGGAATCCGGACAGTTTGTTCCCCTGACACTACCAAAACTGTGTTTTACTATATATCTATATATATATCTATCTTCTTAATTTTTTTTATTTTTTATTAGGACATTGAAACTTTTTTTTGCTCCGGCTTATTACGTTGGTGGAGGGAATTTTTATTTATTGGGCTCAATGCTATACAAAAATATTGAATCCTGAAGTTATAAGGGTATTGATTCACAAGGTGTAGTAGATTTGGATAGAGGGTTGTACTTGTTAGAAGTTCTTGGCTGTTCGTCAGACATTTACAACTGGACCAAGTTTGCCCTCTCTCCGAGCTTGGAGAACCAGCATTAATTCCATCCCTTCGGATTTCTTGCTGAAAGTCCCTGATTTTTGGTTAAATCCTTGAAAGCTGTTGTACATTTTGTAGAACATTTGCAGAAGACCTAAAATGACCTCATGGCAGCCAAAAAAAAAGCTGTAAATTGCCAACCCTTGACTCGGGAGTTATGTCTTGAGCTTCCCTTTCCCAATCTTCAATAACCTTTGTCAATCGATAACCCTCTTAGTGTCTATAGTATTATAACTTGATTGGACTTCTCATGGTTCTCTCGGGCCACCCCTTCCCACAATGAGAATATTTAGGTAATGGTGAATAATACTTCTCTTCATAGCGTTGGAGCTCCTCGTAGATTTTTGCAGCGTTTCATGTTTCGATGGAACATTTTTAGATTTTTAGATCTTAGACTATAATAATATATATTAAGATTAAGCTTTAAAATCTATTTTTTAAATTTTTGTTGTAGGTCCACTACCAGATGGGTGGGAGCAAGCCCTTACTCCTGAAGGGGAAATCTACTACATAAATCATAAAAACAAGACCACATCGTGGCTAGACCCTCGTTTCGGTAAGAACTTTTTAAATTTAGTTTTTCCCAATCTAGTTTTAAGTGTGGTGGTTTTCCTTTTGGGCACAGACCTTTTTTGAGACCACAAAAGCTCTTAGTGTAAGTGTGGATGTTTTCTACAGATAATTTAAGGATAGATGTTACTTGAGGTCTCTTGCGACCACCACCATAGTCCATAAGGGATATGTTCTTCCCGATGTCTGTTGTTATAATGTTCAGCCAAATATTCTGTCCACTGCCATGATCTTACTGTATGCCACGTGCAATTTTTTTTATCTGGAACAAGTTATTACAATTTAAAAACACATTTTATTTGAGGTGTTAAAGAGAAATATGGCCATCTGAAGAGCATTGTGGTTAACTCGTTGGGATGAGGTTTGTTTCATAGCCACCACTTAGGTTAGAGTTGAGGATGAAGAATAGCAATGAGAAACTTTCACCCAATGCTCATTGTACCCAATATATTCTGCCTAATACAGGATCCTCTAGCACAATGATGGCCAACTTATGGCATGGGTTCTCTGTGGACATCCTGGTTGTTGTCACCAGACAGGACTCCAGGCCCCCCTCCTACAATTCCAGGCATCCCAGGATGTCGCATGCTCCCTGCTATTTTAAAGAGACACCTAATGGACTGCCTGGAACTTCAGAAGATGTGGACACCGTCAAATTATCAGCAGAACCACTGCTGTGGGCCCCGCAATTCTTCCTGCATGTGGAATCTATGCTGATAACCCAAATTTGCCTTGTTTTGTTAAGAAACCGTTTCTCCCTTCTTCTTTCTACTGTATTGGTATCCTCAGGCTGCCAATACAATTGAAAGTTGTGGAAGAGCAGTTGGCAAGAAGTTACTGCTCCAAAAACTAATTTGGGTTTAGGTTGTAGTTTGGGCACTCTCTCTAAAAGATCTGCCATCACTGCTCTAGCTCATGAACCCATAGACCTCTGCGGCGTCCATAATTACTGCCATATGCTTGTATAGGGTCCAAAGAAGTCCTTGGCATTGGACGCCTTGATGGTGGTGTTGTCATTGCCATTTTTGGACGTTGGTTATAGGGTTCTTTAGGTTTACCGTAAAACAAATGTATTTGCATATACAATCTGCTCATGGAGTTTTATTTCTAAGAGTGGATTCCTATGATAT
The DNA here is from genome assembly GCF_040894005.1 of Engystomops pustulosus. Lineage (NCBI taxonomy): Eukaryota > Metazoa > Chordata > Amphibia > Anura > Leptodactylidae > Engystomops > Engystomops pustulosus. The sequence goes on from NC_092412.1 coordinate 32,953,112, forward strand.
GTAACTGGCACGGTTTGCTAGATGGGTTGCATCTTCTCCATAGCAGCAAACTTGAGAATTTTTTTTTTTTTTGAGGTCTAATCCTGTTTTTGAAACCTCATCTGCTGTGAATGAAAGGGCAATTGTCTTCCCGAATGCCAATGTTTCAGTCACTCCAAATATGAAAGGCATTTGGCTATGGTGTTTGAACAGCAAGTGAAGTAAAGATCTCGCGATTGATCTTGCTAGTAATGGTTCTAGTATCGCCACAGAGTATAAAGCGCCTACAGCGGCCCATTTGTTGTAACCTTTTATAGGATTACATAAACAATGCTTGCATCTTCTAAAAATGGCGCCACCCCTATCTGCAGGTTGTTTATTTTGGTATTTAATCTTTCTGATCAATGATCAATGGTGAAGTTCAAAATATGGCCACTTTCATCCAAATTTATGTTTTACCACTAAAAATCCATCATGATAAACCAGGGACACGTACTCATGGATTCTGGCACCGTGACACTGGTAATCTGCTCTTATTTGTTATTCATGGCCTCCTTTCTTCTAAAATCAACTTTTTTAAAATTGTGGTAATGAGCATGATGGGCACCTGGTGGTGTTACCAGAGACCTTCAGAGCTCCAGAGCTTGTCTCGTCCCATACCCCTGTGTCTGCATGTGTAATCTAGCAGCACAAGGACGCGCAGGGGGAGGTCAGACCACCTCTGCTCTTTGTAACAACAACCGGTGAAGTTATAGCACTTGGTGGCTCTGGAAACGACCATGAGAGCCCTACTGTCTTATTAGCGTAATTTTAAAAGTTGATTTTAGAGGGCAGAAGGCTGTGGATAACAAATATGAGAATATTTCCACAGTCACTGTGCCTGGATCCCTGGTTTATCTTGATGATCCAATTGCCAAGAAAAATTTGGTGTATTCTGCAGAAGTACGTTCCAGAGCAGGTGGAGCTGTATGCAGTGGAAAATGCTGTATAACTTTAATTTGCATAAATCCTCAGCTTTTTTCTTTTTATGGTAGTCTTAGCTGCCAGTCACTTATTGCACCACCCCATCTCTGAATGCACACTAATGGAAGGGAGGGTGTCGATCACCTCCTTGATTTTTACATTCAGAATAGTTTTCACCCCAAAGCAATTTATTAATCCGTTCAGCTCCTCCTGCTCTATAACCTGCCTGCAGATAGGACACAATCAATAGAGGTTCTACACATATCCACAGTTGCGGTTTCGAGGAAAAATTCATTAAAGGCGACTTGCTAATGTTGTTGCTCTGAAATTCTAAGGAAATGTGAGCCAGACCTCTAGCCTACATGTCTTCCACCACATTTTAGAGGGGGGGCTCTGATGCCTCCCGTGTGTTCCCTGCAGCGCTTCTACTAACATCTCATTATCTTGTGATCTTAATTACTGTTTGCTATACTGTAAGTGTTAATTATCACTTGCACCCCCGCACCCCTCCGTTCTTTTTGTCTTGGTGCTGAATGTTGCAGTTGGCTGTATGCTGTAATTGGGGGGGAGGAGGTGGGGGGGGGGGTTGTCTTCTGTTTAGTATATTTTGTTGAAAAAATGTAATTCTCCCCCCTCCCTCCTGACCCATATCCTGATTTCCCCCTCTTTACTAGAACAAAGTGTTTTTTTTTTTATTTATTTTGTTTGTGTGCGCCTCCCTGTGAGGTCTGGACGGCCTGGGTACGGCTTCATACGCGTTCCAGATCTGCTGGGGTATAAGAATCTGACAGGAAACAGACGAAACCCTGGCTTAGAAAAATATCACATCGGCTTATTTACTTTTTAACGCGTCTTCAGGCTCCGCTCAGAGCAGAAGGCAGAGAGGTTTTCCAGGAATCGGGAACCTCTAGTAACTTTTTGTGCCGAGATCCTGCGCGCCTCCCATACTATAGAATAAATACTGGAGGCTCCGGAATACTGGCATGTCTTAGTGTTACGAAACTCTAGGAAGAACGCATCACACCTGTCGGAGAAGTTTCTGCCATATCTAGTAATTTAAAGGGTTATACCGGGTTTTAATGATGCAGTCTTTATAGATATGGAAATATAGGACATTGTGAGCCTATGAAAACTGAGTTAGAGTTTTGCAAGGATTAATATATTGAAGACTTATTGAACCTATTGAACATTTAATATTGGAACTTTAGTAAGATTGTCCCATTTCAGAACCCCCAAACCTCTGCTTCCCATAACAGTTGTATTGCCTGGTGATGCATCCGGCCCCAGTCCCTGCAATGGGGCAATCTGTAATATCAAGCACCACCACTAGGATTAGGGTCTCTGGTCCAGCATGTTGAACATGGCCAATCTTTGTGTAGACTTTAATGGAGCCCGTAAAGATGTGGGTGAGATGGCATTGGCTGCACAAATCTTTAACTTTATGGCTCTCTTAAAGGAAACCTACCATGAGAAGTGTATCTGATGGTAGATTCCTCCTTCCTGCCTCTGCCCTAATTTGTTATTTTAATAATCCTGGAACCGAACGCAACTTGGGCGTGGGCTACTGGGGCGTGGAGTATCCTTGGCTCCCAGTGCCTGGCCAGGCTAGTACACACCCCAGTAGCCTCTGCAATTAATTGAAATGTTAAAAACTTTTATTTTGGTAATAAGTTAGGTTCCAGGATTATCAAATTCGGCTGGAGGAATCTACCATCACATCTACTACCTATAGTAGATTCCTCATGGTACGTTTCCTTTTTAATGGCCAAATGGGTCACTACCTAGTCGCTTTTGAATGGTTTCAAATAACCTATAAAAAAGTTTACTTTGGCTGAACGTTCACCCTTGTAAATATTTAATGAAGCTGTTCCAGAACATTTTTGTTTCCACTTCTGTCTAGCATTAGGTAAGTAGGAAAAATACATCCTACTTGGATCTACCATCAAAATTCATCATGATAAACCAGGAGTATAGATACAGCCACCATGACTGTGATTGTTATCCAGGGCCTCTTTCCTTCTAAAATCAACTTTTAAAATTATCTTAACTGGCCGGAACTGCTTGGAGGGGGGCTTTACCAAAACCCCTCCATACTTTGTCTTCGCAGGCTGTTGTACTGTGCAGGAGCACTTCTCCCTCCCACTGTATGAGAGGGGGTTGTTAAGCTTGATTTTAAAAGTTTATTTTAGGAGGAAGTAGAACATTTGACAACAAATTTGAGATTACTACAGTAACTGTGCCTGGATCTAGAAGTATGTGTCCTTGGATTATCATGATGGATTTCGATGGTAGATTTCCTTAAGGACCCCCATTCGTCATGGATATGTCAGATCCTTTTCATGTTTGACTGTTCAAAGAGTAATCTCTCAAAGGTGTGTTCCATTATTTGAACTTATTGCATGTATCAAGGATATTTCATTATTTTCTTATCAGTATGAGGCATCTGCTAGGATGTCCATTGAGCCTCTGTACAGAGCATTGCATCTCCTTTGGGATCTGTGAGGACCCCCACAATTATATTGTCCTGGCATATTCCTGGGCTGGGTGGGAATCCCCCTTAAATGTTTTTTATTACAAGGAACCCCATTCATTGTATTTGCACTGGTTTGTTTTGTCCTAACTTGCTACAAACCTCTGACGTAACCATAGTGTCCTTGGCTTTGTTTCGCATCAACATAGAAGAACCGAGGAGGGGGGGGGGGGGGGGCAAAAGAGGTCTCGACTTTAAATGTTATCATAAAAAGCCTCTTAAAACAAGATGTTTGCCGAGCCAGAGATTGCCAAGTTAGGCAGCTGTTTACCTCTTGGCGTACGTTCAGGGCGCTGATGTCACTGTGACCTGGTAAAAATAAAAGTGCAAGTGAGAAAGCGGGCCGACTCACCTCATGAAGCGGAGCATTGTTTTATGTAAAGAGATTTCTTTCTCTGACTCTGATAGGTGGGGGAGGGCGAGGTGATCCGTTAATTCCAAAAATCATTTGTGCTTGTTCAGCTTGACGAGAAATTGATGAGTAACTGTGGAGACCCGTGGGAGGAGAAGACTGGGATGAAGCTGCAGGTCACCAGAACTAAATTTTTGGGTTGGTGGACAGATAATCAAGGCAGGCAAACCTCATATATTTTTGTTTATTAGTTTATAATCTAGACCAGTGTTCTCTCGTTTGCGGATGTTGGGATTTTTGTTAATCAGCATTTTTCTGGGTATTCAGATGTTGCATGAGTCAAATGTGGAAAGAAGTAATAAGACCCTTCTGGCAGTGTCTTCTCTTCAGTTAAACCAATCAGCTTTGTTGTAATCAAAGTTCCCCCACATACATACCTATGCCAACAACGGCCATCAAGTAGAAGTCCTATTTTAATGAGGGGGTTAAAGGGGTTTTCACTTTTATGAATGAAACTCCTGAAGGGGCAGAATTTCCTGAGGATGTGGTGGTAGAGAAAATGTTTTTTACATACAGTTCTTGAGGCTGTACCCAACTCCCAAGGTGGCCTTCTGTTCCCCCAAAGCTCCCATTCCTAATGGACAATTGGTCATGTTATGTTTCATGTTTTAGGAAACCCTAGGCTGATCCCTGGCCTTAAATGTGACTACAAAAGCCATTAGACATCCTCTGCGGATGTCTCATTTTACCGTTTGACCTTATTGACCACTAACTCTACCAAATATAATTATAGACTTATCGGATTACTCATAATTTTCAGTTTCTTTACCCCTTTATGAACTGGCCTATTACTGTTACGTTGATGTATGTTAGATATCCCACTTGTAAATCTGGGGTCTCTGTGATTGAACCACATTAGGTAAACCCTTATCTTTTTTTTCTCTCTATACAGCTATGAACCAACAGAGACTAAGTCAGAGTGCACCAGTGAAATCCCCTCCACCACTGGCCCCTCAGAGCCCCCAGAGCGGTGTCATGGGTGGCGGTGGCAATCAGCAGCAGCTAAGACTCCAACAGCTTCAGATGGAGAAAGAACGTCTACGACTCAAGCACCAAGAACTGCTTCGGCAGGTGAGGCCACAGGTTAGAAACCGCCTTTTGTTACTCTTTATACGTGTTTGTCCTGTCTGGTGTCTTTTTTGTTAGATGGGGGAGGGGAGTTATGGAATTGGCTGAAGTTGAGATTGTATACTTGTAGATCCGTAGACTTACAATTTCCTCCTATGGTCTGCTGGGTCTATGTAGTTTTCTTCTGTACCATACATGCTCCAAGACCAAAAATACACCCCTCCAGTCTAAAAAGTTTCTAGCTGAAAAACCAGTTTTATTTCTTTTAGTTGTTTTTATAACTTTGGAGTGAGTTTTGAGCTTGAGTGTAGATTTACTATACCTTTTGTATAACCGATCAGATGCTCCAGGACAGTTCTGCTACAGCTTTTGAGCCTCTAGATGTCATAGTGCCACACCTGTCCCCACATGTTACTTCTGGTATCACCAGACAAACTGAATAGTAAAGGGGATGGGGGTAGAAATAAGTCTCCGTCCTTTCTGGATGAGAAAATCCAACAATTTGTCTATAGCAGTGATGGCGACCCTTTTAGAGATAGAGTGCCCAAAATGAGGCCCAAAACACACTAGCTTTTCCCAAAGTGTCAACACAGCAATTTAGACAGTAACAAGCTTATTGCTACCAGAATCTTGGAGCTCCAATCTGACCCCCTGTCCACACCTTCCCACCCTTCGGATAGGACCAGGCAGCACAGGATGGGTCAGGGCACTACTTAGACAGCCTGAGACTGCAGGAAGGTGCCATGTCTGGCAAACTCTGTGCCTGGGAGACGGCCCGTGTGCCCACAGAGAAGTCTCTTGAGTGCCATAGGTTCGCCACCACTGGTCTATAGGAACGTTTATTTGTTGGCCTGTAGTGCAGGGTAATCACATTATTGAATTTAATAGTACACAGGTTTACTCTTCTTTGCAGGAACTAGCTCTACGTAGTCAACTACCAACCATGGAGCAAGATGGCGGAACTCAGAATCCAGTGTGTTCTTCCGGCATCACCCAAGAGCTCAGAACAATGACCATGAACAGTTCTGATCCTTTCCTCAACAGGTGTGTGTGTATATGGTGACCACCGTGGCCCGATACGTCTGGTGACTGTCCTTTTGGACAACCCTGACATGGAACCATTGTTATACTGAAGGAGACTTTGACAGAAGGACTCATTTTTTTTATTTTTATTGGACTAAACCTGATTTTTCTCTTCGCAGCGGCACGTATCACTCCAGAGATGAGAGTACGGACAGTGGATTGAGCATGAGTAGTTACAGTGTTCCCCGCACGCCTGACGATTTCCTTAACAGTGTTGATGAAATGGACACAGGTCAGTAGACTTAAAGCAATATATTTCCCGATTGGTCAGTAGTGTTTAGACCAATATTGGTGGATATTGCATAAGAATGAGCTGTATAGACTGTTGCTTTTTGAAGCTTTTTTTTTTTGGGGGGGGGGGGGGGTTGTTTTGTCTTTGCTGCAAAGGGTCATGAATCAACCTTCTTACATGGGCTTTTGTCTATGGTCTGGTCATTGATTGTTTTTAGCTCGATTGACTACCCCTGACTTTCAAGAAAATTTGGGGTGTCAAAGTGACGGTGTAAAACTCTGATAACCTTGCACTGCTTAAACTTTATTCTAGTATTTACCCAATGTCACCTTTCATGACAGTCTTCTATTGTCTGTCCTGTGACTAGATCTGCAATGAGAACCCATTGGTCACCAGTGAATAGATCCCAACATTTTTTTATTTTTTTTAAATTTCTTTGAAGGTTTCTTTGGTTTTTATTTTCTCAAACTTTTTTTCACTCTTCATGTACAGGTGACGCAATCAACCAAAGCAGTATGCCCTCCCAACCGAACCGGTTCCCAGACTATTTGGAAGCACTTCCAGGAACTAATGTGGACCTTGGTACTCTTGAGGGGGAAGCCATGAACGTAGAAGGAGAGGAACTAATGCCAAGTCTACAAGAAGCTTTGAGTTCTGACATCCTTAATGACATGGAGTCTGTCCTCGCAGGCACCAAACTGGATAAAGAGAGTTTCCTCACATGGTTATAGAGGCCTCTACAAAACTGCTTCCAAAATCTGAAAGATTTTGTCAATCAAGAGTGCCTGTAACTTTACGAGTCAACCTCGGCCGCGTAGCAGAATATCTCCTTGTGATCCAAACAGACTTTCAAGGACGTCTACAAATGTGTTTTTTTTTTTTTTTCTTGTCCTAGTATTTTCTTTTCACCCGTTGCTGCTTTTATTACAAACACTTTTTTTTTTCTCCTTCCCACGATTTGCGAGCCTGAGATATCAACATTATGAACTTCGCTGCCTCTTTAAGTATTGTAAATGGGAAGAGTCAAGCAATAATACTACAAGTAGATACTCCATTTTCTGTAAATATGCAGTAACTGTATGCTTCCCGCTCTACTGACATTATTAGCTACCCTAACCAGGGAAGAACAAGATATTTACTCATTTATGTAACTTCTTGTATGGTGGCACCACCTCTCCCTCCCCCAACCATTTTCTTACAACACTAATAAGACGTCTTTCTTCTCAAAGAGGCCGAGCAACCTCGCAAGTTATTGGTTTCTACAAGTTTTTTTTCTTCCATGAACCAGTGTTAAATTTCTTTTGCCGTGGGATTCGCTTTGTCCAAAGAACTTGTATTCTGACCAAGGCGACCAAAATGAGCAGTGGTTGGAGTCCAACGTCAAAGCCAAGAAATTGGTGTTCAGCTATCCACCAAGTCTGAGCTTGAGAAGATGTTTCACCAGGAGTTCACCATCTAGTGACATCTTGACCTGTTTAACCTTCTCTCATATCTTCCCAATTCTTCTCAGAAAAAGTTGGAAGCCATAACTATAATATAGTATGTGTATTAGTCTTCGGAAGGTGTGGGGGGGAAGGGGTTATGTGTAATCCAGTCCGCTTTAGGCAATCTCAAGCATGGTTGAAGTACCGAGCTTTATTATAATGTGTATTTGATGTAAAGTTGCTCTATTTTGGTATGAAATAAGTTGTTTTGTTGGGTCTGTGCAAGGTTCTGAATACTGCATTGAACGGATCTGTAATGTAGTATTAGTCTATAAATGCTGATGATAACGATGATGCTGGCAGGTGCCAGTATATACTTGATGATGATGGTTTTTATACTTTTATGTGGATTGGAGGTGGTACCAGACAGAGATTTTTAGGACGTGTTTTTATTACTGGCAAAAAAATAAGGTTTTGAACATTTATCGAACAAATCATTCCACCTACCTCCTGTCTTTTTTTTTTCTATAGATAAAATGTGTCTTTTACATGAAAATCGGACGTCTAGCAGATATTGCCCAGCTCAAGGGCTTATTTTACTTTTTGTTTTTTTGCCTACAAATTGGCCAATTTTTTTTTTTTTTTTTCCTTTTATAAGGTCCCTTGGCCATAAAAATGATAGATCTACATGTAGAATTGCTTTTCCAAATAAAGCAAATTGTGTATCTTTTTAAGTTGTCTATCACCGTCTGTGTCCTTGCAATTGGGCGACTGCTGCCCAATTTTTTTATTTTGTGATGTTGTATGACTATTACATGATTGTCGTATTGTACACCTAATTGTTTTTATTAGAAAATTAAACAATAGTTAATTGTAAGAATTATTGTCTTTTTTTAAGTTTGTTTTTTTTTTTTTTGTTTTACCAAAATTCATCTTTGAGTGCCTATATAATAAAAATAATTTTAGGCCCCTTAAAGCCCATGTGCTTGTCCAGCCTGAATACCCAGCTAAAAGTAATGGAAGTTGGCTCTCCTTACCCCTCTCTCCTCCATAGAAAGCTGATTGGCCATGCCATAAAATTGACAAAATAAAGGTAATGTCCCATGGGGGGCTGTGATACGGCCTTACTTTCAGTAATGGACTCTGGTTCTGTTGGAATGACAGGGACTCCTAGCATCATGGATTACTTCAAAACCCAAAGCTTTGGGCTGCATTCACACGTCTGATTTTTGTCCAGTCCCGTATTTCTGTGCTGTATGAGACGTATATACGTGACGTTTTTCATCCGTATGCAGCGCGTATTTAACCCGTATTTATGTCACCATAGATTTCGATGGAACTGAAATACGTGAGAAAATAGGACATGCCATATATATATATATATTTATATTATTATTTTTTTTTTTTTACGGCTAGTATATGGTACGGTGTTAACAGAAATATAAATGGTTGGACATATTGTCCATTGAAATGAACATTACCGTATGTAACCCGTAAAAAAAAAAAAAAGTACGGTATGGGTAGCATACGGCCATTTTCATACGTTTGTGTGAATGAGGCATAACTGGGGCAGTATTCAGTTCTGAAGGAATTTATGAACTGAATGCAACAAACAGAACTGCACCATATGGGCATCAACCACTTCTTCTCTTTAGTCTCTTGGGGGCCCTATAATGGTCTTGAGCAGTAGCTAATAATAATAAAAATTTAAGCCAATTTTCTCAAAGCCCTCCTATATCTACCTTGTGACATTTTACATATTGGTGTTTCTGTAGTAGACGCCTTGAGCACTCAAAGTGTCACCAGTTCCAGGTGAATTGATAAATGCATTTTTATCAAAATTGGTCAATTTGAAGAAACTGCTTGTTCCATAAGTCACTAGAAACTTAATTGAGCTCATAGAACGTATTTGGACCCTGCAATTCCTAGTGAACTGTTGGGGTGCGTTCGAACATTTCAGATGCAGTTTTCGATGTCCATGTTAGCTGAGTAGCACCTACCTAGACAGGTGCTAACCCATTCTGATCCGCACTTGCTTTTGGCTTTGAAAACCTCATCTAAAAAAACTGAATGTGTGTATGCACCCTTACAACAAAATTCTCTTGTTTATATGGTAGCACACAGCAAATGCAGATTAATTGGAGAATTGGCACCAAATGTTGCAATGTCTACCCACAAAATATACTGGAGTATAATTGGGTAGAACTGTTGCTGCTTCAGGACACTCTTCTTCCCTCCCTCTCCCCCAAATCATGTAAAACTTGGATTTACCTGCAGTATTATTTGATATTGATTACAATTTGAAAGTGAAGTTGGCTGCACACAAATCGACTAAAGGGTGGAGGACAGGTCAAGAAGTCCAATATCCGTAGAACGGCAGCATTGACGCAGTTGTGCTGCTGGCCTATGTCTGTTCATGGAGGGTCAAGTCATGTAGTTGGGGTCGTCAAACCTCAATATAATCTAGTGTCATCCACCATAGTTCTTACATTTGGTTACATACCCGGATTTGCCATAAATTTACATTTTTGTGAAGATGTAAGCAAAGCTACTCTGAAAATCATGACCGTTATTATGAATGTTTGCATTTTCTCCTTTTTATAGTTTCACATGTATTTTGTGAAATTACATTCTTATTTGAAACTGATGGAACCTGCATCGGGCTTCATTATAATGCCATTATGTAGCCGTTAAACCTCAAATCTGGGTTCAGACATTGGTGTCTATGTTTTGGGCAGAGTGCTTCAGTTAAGAGACTTGGCAAAACTTAATTTTCTAGTGGGACAAAATACATTTGGGTGGTCAAATGTGCCAAACAGGCTTTATGTATGTCGTCTGAATTGGCCAACTGTGTCATGGGTAACTTCAACAGCGGCGGGGATCAGAAATTCGTGATTTCAACATGGCCTATGCTTTGTTCCAGCAAGAGATTGTCTGTCTGCCAGAAGCACACACACTAATGAAGGGGAATCTAAAACAATACATGTGTTAACCACAAAAATGTTTAGGTTTTTGGCCACCTTGCTGTTCCATTTTGTAATGGAAGTCTTGGATATATACGCAGTCCTGTCACAAGCTTTAAATTTACCAATTAGAGACTGGTTAAGCTTCTCTGAAGGTCGATGATTACAATCTATTGGCTTTGGTCGGGGAAATTTTACAGTGTTATCGAGTGAAGGGATTGGACACTACTGCTTAGCTGGTGGCCATTGTCTAGGGAGAATGTGGCTGAGACTAAGTTAGAACTAGAACCTTTTGATTTGACCATGAAGTAGTGTCCTAAGACTCATCCTGGAGGGAAGTATCTTAGTTGTACTACAGCACTATGTTAGAGTCAGGCCCATGGCAACATCTACAGGTTGTTTGTATATTGAGTCCATGTCTACGTCTAATTAATCATACGCTCAAAGTAATTGTTTTTTATCCCCAATGGCCTTAGACTCCGGTCAAAGTTGACACTTCAAAGTCAAGTCTTAAAATGACTATTTTTATAAGGTTGTCCCCTCCGATGCTCTTCACTCTTCCTAATAGAGATTCAAGCTGTGGTTGGACTCTTGCCAGAGACCCACTCCCAATGGTTTTCTGGAGCATACATAGTACTTTGTTCCCAAAGGAGGATTGAAGATGATTTATCTTGAAAATATTCAGGTAATGGGAATCTGACACTGATCAGTTTATTTTGGGTGTTCTATACAGGCAGTGCCCGGGTTACATACAAAATAGGTTCTGTAGGTTTGTTCTTGGGTTGAATTTGTATGTAAGTCGAAACCGTATATTTTAGAATTGTAGCTCCAGACAAATTTTTTTTGGCCTCTGTGACAATTGGATTTTAAAAATGTTGGGTTGTCATAAGAACCAGGATTAACAAAAAAGGTTAACTGCAGACACCTGTGATAACTGTTACAGCTGTTTATTATAGCCTAGGGCTAAAGTACAGTAAATTACCTATTACCAGAGGTCCGTTTGTAACTAGGGGTCGTCTGTAAGTCTGGTGTTCTTAAGTAGGGGACCGCCTGTATAACCAATTAAAATGTTCTAGTTTCTGAAAGCATGGGTTTATTATCTTCTTGAAACCTTCTTAACCCCTTAAGGACGCAGGGTTTTTCGGCTGATTTCTCGCTCTCCAACTTCAAAAATCCATAACTTTTTCATTTTTCTGTGTACAGACCTGTGTGAGGGCTTATTTTGTGCGTAACAAATTTTACTTTCCCGTAATGTTATTTATTTTAACATGCCGTGTACTGCGAAGCTGAAAAAAACCTCCAAATGTGGAAAAATTCTTGTGGGCTCAGTTTTTACGACTTTCACTCTTCGCTCCAAATAACATGCCTACTTTATTCTTTGGTTCGGTGCGATCGCGGTGATACCAAATTTATATAGGTTTTATTGTGTTTTAATACATTTTCATAAATTAAACGAATGTGTACAAAAAAGAAAAAAAAATTTTTGCCACCTTCTGACGCTAATAACTTTTTCATACTTTGGTGCACGGAGCTGTGTGAGGGGTAATTTTTTGTGAAATGAGGCAATGTTTTCATTGCTAACATTTTGAGGTCTGTGCGACATTTTGATCATTTTTTATTTCATTTTCTATGTTATGTAAAAAGGTGTAAAAGTCGCATTTCGGACATTTGGGCGCCATTTCCCGCCTCGGAGGTCACCGCCGGCCGTAACAGTTTTTATATTTTGATAGATCGGGCATTTTGGGACGCGGCGATACCTAATATGTCTGTGATTTTTACTTTTTGTTATGTTTTATATCCGTTCTAGGGAAAGGGGGGTGATTTGAACTTTTAATATTTTATTAATTTTTTTTATTTTTTAAACTTTTTTTTTTTTTTTTTTTTCACTTTTTTAGACCATCTAGGGTACATTAACCCTAGATGGTCAGATCGCTCCTACCACATACTGCAATACTACAGTATTGCAATATATGGCATTTTTGCAGGTCATACATTAAAATGAGCCACTGGCTCATTGTAACGAACCTGCATAAACCATGTAGCCTCGTGTCAAAAGAAGACCCAAGGCTACCATGGTAACCGATCGCCACCCCCCGATGACAATCGGGGGCGTGGCGATCGAAAAAAAAGATGGCGGCGCCCGCGCGCCGCCGTCTTTTAAACGCCGCCGGCGACTTTGCCGGCGGCATTTAGAGGGTTAATAGCCGCGATCGGTGCAAGCACCGACCGCGGTTATTAGTGGTGGGGGTTTTGTGCAAAATGCAAAAACCCCCACCTCTGTATGAAGAGGACTCAGCCCGTGAGCCCCCTTCATACATCCCTTATACCTCTGCGCCGTAGAGCTACGGCGCAGAGCGTTAAGGGGTTAAAAGCTCTCGTTTGAGCCTACCATAGTTGATAGGTTTCTAGGTTCGTCCTGAAGGGGGACCAGTCAGTATATCGGAGAGGAGCCACATTCAGGATGATGGCGAGCTCGTATAGAATTTCAAACGAGAACACAGGATAGTTCTCAGAAGAAAACTCTAATTCTATTGGAGCACAACATAGTCTTCTGTACCCAAAAGAATGGCGGTTACATGCTCGGCTGTCGTACAATCATTGGACAGCATCATAGAACCATACTGATCATCAGGTCTACTACTTATATCAATTCCTTAGCAATAATACTATAAAATATTCATAATGGCACAATAAAACGTCAAACTCCCCCAAAAAATATAAATAAAAATGACAGATTTTAATTCTTTTCAGCCACTCTGGAAAAAAAGTGCCTAATTTTTGTATTGTCCTTGCGTTTGCTGGGTTATTCATTACCCAGAAATGCCCTTTCTGGGACACGTAATTCATAGAAATAGTCTATAAAAATAGTCTAAATAAAAAATGTATAGAAATAGTCTATAAACCATTTTCTTGTCAGTAAACCTGTTTACATAAGGTCATAAATATATATCCACCATTGTCGTAAAAAAAACCAAAAAAAAACCAAGTATTTATAATGAAAATATTTTACACTTGTGACACGTACTGGAATATGATTTTGTTCGTCTTTCAAAAATGGAGAAATAAAACATAAGCTTTTACATTTTCTGACCGTTTTTATTCTTCATTGTATTTTTTGAATAATTAAATTTTTTATTTTTTTTTGCTAATTTTTATTATTTTCTTAACATGCTAAAAATTGGTCGTGTGGTTCTCAAACTACGGCCTCATGCACACAACGTATGAAAACAACCGTGTGTACGTGTATCATACAGCCCCATTCATTTCAATTGCCGTATTGTTCTACGTACCGTTTTCCAGATGTAAAAAAAATATATAGAGCAGGTCTTATTTTGTCATGTATTTCCGTTCCGTAGGCTCTATAGAAATCTATGGGAATGTATACAATACTGTTGGTTTACGGCTACGTATACAGAACCAGTGGGAGGTGCATTCTGTCAGCCATCCAACAGTCAGCCAATAGTGAGCCATCTCTTCAGGCTCCATAGGTGTTAATTGAGCTTGGAGCCCCTTAGGCTCATTTGCATACAGTCTTTCAACCTGGTGGTATATGCCCTTTAAACTCAAGTTGTAGATTTGTAGGGCATAATCCAGGTCCGGCATGTAGTTCAGCTATTCTGGTGAGGAAATTGTCAGAACTCCTGAACCTCCAGCCATAACACAATTGTCTACAGGGCACCGCCGCAGGAGCACTTCTCCCCCTTGCCTCTCACGGTGTGGGCGACATCAGACATATCATTGCGGAGGGGAAGATGGTGGACAGTGTAACAGCCAGTCCTGTTACAGCACAAAGGGGCTCAGGTAACACCCCGCCAGAGCCCTTATGACTCATTCCCATCATTATAAAAGTTAATTTTAGAGTGAAGCAGGCAATGGATAACAAATATAAGAAGTGTTTGCGTGGGTTTCCTCCGGGTACTCCGGTTTCCTCCCACACTCCAAAACATACTGGTAGGTTGTTTAGATTGTGAGCCCCATGGGGACAGGGACCAATTTGACAAGCGTAATCTGTGTGCGCTATATACATAAAGAGTTATTATTATTATTATTAAGATTACCACAGTCCCGGTGCCTGGATCTATGAGTAAGTGTCCCTGGTTTATCATGATGGATTTTGAAAGTAGATTTTCTTCTTTTTTCACAACCTAAAATCTTAATGTCCCATAATCTGTATAATTACAAGATAACAAATTGACGGTTCGGATATTACTTGTGTGATTTATCAAAGACTAGACTATAATTGTACTATTTTTGTATGTTTCTTTTAACAATGTACCCTTATGTGTCATATGTATAATATGTGTATTATGCCCTTATATCAGGAGCATAACTATTGTTACTTTATCTTTTATTTAATGACTCCTATCTTGTCACGATATGCTATATTTTATACTTCACTACAGATGTTGATTTCAGAAAATACAAAACTTTTTTTTTTTTTTTTGCTTTCCGAAATGTACAGAACAAATTTGTGTCTTGGTTCAGTGTTTTTTTGACAATCTACGTTATTGTACTATGTATTCGTTGGTATCAAAAATCCCAATACACTGATTCATTCTGAATATATTATTACAGCTTAATAAAACAAGATGTATATATTGATATGTGATTTGTATTTTCCTTATATCTGTACAGTTTTATAATGCTAGTCTTTGTATAGAGTGTGGAGGTGAGAGATCTTGGGGTATTGAGGACATTCTGTCTTAAAGGGGTTGTCTGAGTATTATCAAAATTTAGTAGCCTCGGTGGGGAGGGGTTTAAAAAAAAAAAAAAACTCCAGCGCTGTAGTTGATGTGGGCACAGGAGACGGGTGCCAGTCTGTCTAGAAGGTGTCGGAGCTTCCAACGGTTCACGGCACAGGACATCGGGAGCAACGGGTGGGGGGTGAGTACTTTTTTTTTTTCTTTAAAAGCCTTCACCAGTCCGGCTCCTAAATTTTTATAACCCTCGCCCAAGTTCTTAAACTCCCTTCCGTAGCCTTTGCAGGACAGAACATGGGTATTTTTTTGGAAAAACTGTAGATATGGGTGTTGCTTATAGGGGTTGTCATGGTTAATTATGATTTCTATATTGTGTAAGAAAATAACGGGAATATGGTGCCTCCCATTACCGCAGGGCATTGTTGTATTACAGAAGGTAGGTAGAGACATAATGCTCACTGGTTGACCCCAGTATAAACACATTGGGGGGGATATAACACAAATAGGCTCATTGGGCTCCAGTTGGGAATACACCCCCCCCCAAAAAAAAGTGCCCCGTTTACTAAAAGACTCCAGCCTGGATGACTTCTACACCAGCCCACCCCTCGTGCCTCCTCGCTGCCTCCCAGCCAACTTGGCGTGAGGGTAGCATTGGTAGATAAAAAGTCAAGTCATGGCTGTGGATTGGGAATTCTGACTTTTTCATGTCTTGCCTACAACCCGTGATATATACCCCCTATTGTCACGGCTGAACCTTTGGCACCTCATCACTTCTGGTTTCTCTGTTAGTATACAATCTGAAGTGAAAGGTTAGTAAATCTTTTCTTACAGAAACCCTTTACACATATATTGATATATTGAAATAGTAAATATATATTAAGCCGGGCACAAGTAGGAAGATCTGTGTCTAATATCGCTCAATATATTTAATGAAATTCCATAGCACAATGAATAACTCATGCTAAAATAAAAATACAGATAAAATACAATCTGCTTTGTCCCTTTATAGCTTTAGAGGGCATCTACTGCCAGGATGAAAGATTGGATGCAAATGAGCCTGAGGGGCTCCAGGCTCCATAGGTGTTAATGGAGCCTGGAGCCCATCAGGCTAATTTGCATCCAATCTTTCATCCTGGCAGTAGATGTCCTTTAATTTTCTTGGGTGATAATTCATCTGGTGTATATAGATAATATGCAATGCTATTTAAAACCATATATAATGCAATATCAGACTACTATCTGTGTCCGAATATACAGGCAGCCCCCAGGTTACGTACAAGATAGGTTCTTTAGGTTTGTACTTAAGATGAATTTTTATGTAAGTCGGAATAAGTATATTTCACAATTGTAACTCCAGACAAATTTTTTTTTGCCCTTTTGGTTTTTCGAAATTTTTTTGCTGTCATGGGAACAATATTATCATTAAAACTTCATTACAGACACCTTACAGCTGATCATTCCAACCTGGGACTATAGTAACATCCAGTGAGTTCACCAGAGGTCACAGTGGGCAGAGAGGTCCATCTGTAAGTCGGTGTATACTACAAAGTGGACTTATATACTCACAATAGGAGCCATAAAATGAAGGCTGAAATTAAATATCGTAAATCGATAAAAACCCCTCGACAGGTGCTGGGTTTCACTTCTTTAGGTTGTTTCCTGTAGCATGGCACCCAGCGTCTGCATCCATCATATGGCACAGTGTCCTTGTATTTAAAGTTCTTATAAAAAGTCATCAGTGCAGAGGTAAATATTGGCCAATCCCTTTAAGCTTTGTGAGCATCAAACATGACAAAATATTTCTGGTCGACCAAAACGTCTCTTCAGCTCATCTGTTCAGGTTTGGATTATAGGTATCCATCCATCATTTTGTTGTTCTACTTCTCGTAGGTTTGGACAATAATAACAAAAAAAAGACAAAAATTGAAAGGAAATAAATAGAGAGAGGTCCGAACCTATACCTCTGGACATATATACATATGTGGTGCTGTGAGCCCACTACAATATTTTTAAACATAGTATAGCATAGTTCTAAAAGGTTTGGGTTGATTTGGGCACAAATCATCTGTTTCTCCTTCCAAGAACAATTCTGTTGAACCAGGCTCGGCGCCAGCACTGGGCATACCTGGGCAAGTGCCAGGGCCCAGAGCTGCTGGGGTGGGCCCACATAAAGCTGTATATGAGGAATCCAATGGGTTAAAGGGGGTTGTATCTTATTAATCCATAGGGTGTGAGGGGGGCTCTATATAAAATAATCATGAGGGGGCTTGATTTTGTCATTTTTGTCATGATAAACTAGGGAATATTTTAGGGAACAGGAGACTGTTTTAGTTTCTGAATTTTTAATGCTGCCATGTGAGTTCACTGCAAAGGGGCCCACTGAGGGGCTGTCGCCCAGGGGCCTACATAAAACCTGGAGCCAACCATGTGTTGAATGTTCAATTGGTAGTTCCGAAAAAAAACTCTATATCACTTTAAAAATACAGCACATTAGAGGTTGGTCCTGACAGAATCTGCCGGTCTGGCTACAACAACCATTTAATATGTAGGGCTACCTTTATTGGAGAACTATTTTTCATGATAATTTAATGTCTTACCTCCAGTCAAGCTTGATCTCCGATTGTCTAATCACATTGTAACCAGTCTAGAGTGAGATTGTTTGGATTATGTTACTCAGCATTCCAGTAACTGGGATAATCTTTCCGAGAAATTTTCAGTACAGAAATAATCTACGTACAGTAGTTACACAATCCTATGGGCTTGTCAAAAACTTTATTAATGTACACAATGTACCCGTGATGTAAAACAAGTGAGGACACTGATTGGACACAGCCGGCCCATGACTGACGTCACTTCTTGTCCAACCAGCTCCCAGACGCTGGAACTATGAGATAAGTACATTGTATTTCCTTACCTCTGATCGATTAAACCCCTTTAATTCAAATGCTATGTGATAACTGATCCCACGTTTCGATGACACGTGGTTACTATAGAGTGCTTTTCCTGACACTAGTTTTGGAGCCAACTATGAACCCCTCATGATTCAGGTGAATTCTGGGAAATATTTTAAACAGTGGGAGAATGTTTGAGTTATAAGATACCAGAAGATTCTTACAGGGGTTGTATAAATAAATTGTCAGTTGTGTATCGTAAAATAAAAATTGCCACTAGAGATGAGTGGACCTGCCGTTCCAATTCAGGTTTGGGGTTCGCCTGCCCAATGTATTGCCGGAATGGTGGCTGAACAGCCAATCCGGCAAATTAACGTCCCTGGCTACGAGCCATGACTACGTACTCCCGAGTCTGCTCATATCAACATACCACGTCTTTACGTGTCCCCCCATTCCAGTGTTGGCTGCCTTGTCCTTGCAGTTGCCAGTCCTCACCAGAAAGCTGTCAGTCTTTGAGTGGAAAATTGGGTGGAAGCTAGAGCATTATTTTTTCTTCTGAAATAACAGGAGCACAATGATACAACGGACACCAAAAAATAGCCATTAAAGGTTCTTTTGAAATCAACATATTCAATAGACTTCCATTATTATCGTCTTGAAGTTGAGATCCCAAGGCAGGTGTGAACTGGGCCTTAAGTCTACTATGCAATACAGTGAGCAATATTCCCATATATATCAGCAAGACAAGGAGGTGCCCGTATTTGTACCAGGCCCTGACACCTACCAGCAAAAAACTGTCCCTGGTGATCAAAGCCACGAGCTGCATCAATGTAGAAACCATACGGTAATACTGTACACAGAAGGAAAATGTGGACAGATCCCGTGTAACAGCTGATTATTAAGAAATGTTTCCCGCCTATTTCGGAATGTGTACCCATGCCAAAAACACATGGGGTGATTCTGACCTTAGATGTGACCAATGTCCTATGTATAGACGAATTTAAGGTCAATGTAAAGTTCTGTCTGGTAATTTGTCTCTGTCGGTGTCGCTCACACTTCCACAATGATTGTTGTGGCAACAAAAGCACACAATTTCTTGGCAGAATATACGACAATCTGAAGCCTGTGGCACAGGAATAGAAGAAGTGGCAGCCGCTGCCAGTTCTCAGGGCCCTGGGGCACAAGAACCGTGATTAACTATTTTTAGTCTGTCTTGTAGTCTGTCTGTTACTTTTACTTCTACTGTGATATAGGAACGGCCAATCACTGGGCCACACGTACTGTATGATGTGGAGAGAAAAAGTGCAGTATTCTCCAGAAAATTGATGGTTGGAATCTGGTTGACATTCAGAAAAATGTGTGTGTGGGGGGGAATTTTGGAGCAGTTTTTTTTTTCAAGACAGAAGTACTTGGTGGTGTTGTTCCCTCCTCATGACCCTTGGGGAAATTCTGGAAGAGGAGAGGGACCATGATGTCAAGGGGAGGAAGAGAGGGGCCATATTTTTAAGAAGAGAAGGACATGGACCACAATGTGAGGAGAGGGACCACAATGTGAGGAAGAGAAGGACACGGACCACAATGTGAGGAAGAGGAGGACAGGGACCACAATGTGAGGAAGAGGAGGACAGGGACCACAATGTGAGGAAGAGGAGGACAGGGACCACAATGCGAGGAAGAGAAGGACATGGACTACAATGTGAGGAAGAGGAGAGGGACCACAATGCGAGGAAGAGAAGGACAGGGACCACAATGCGAGGAAGAGGAGTACAGGAGCCACAATACGATGAAGAGAAATATAGGGGTCACAATGCAAGGAAGGGAAATACAGGGACTACAATGTGAGGAAGAGGAGAACAGGGACCTCAATGCGAGGAGGAGAAGGACAGGGAGCACAATGTGAGGAAGAGCAGGACACAGACTACAATGTGAGGAAGAGAAGGACAGGGACCACAATGTGAGGAAGAGGAGGACAGGGACCACAATGCGAGGAAGAGAAGGACATGGACTACAATGTGAGGAAGAGGAGAGGGACCACAATGCGAGGAAGAGAAGGACAGGGACCACAATGCGAGGAAGAGGAGTACAGGAGCCACAATACGAGGAAGAGAAATATAGGGGTCACAATGCAAGGAAGGGAAATACAGGGACTACAATGTGAGGAAGAGGAGAACAGGGACCTCAATGCGAGGAGGAGAAGTACAGGATCCACAATGCGAGGAAGAGAAATACAGGGACCACAATGTGAGGAAGAGGAGGACAGGGACCACAATGCGAGGAAGAGAAATACAGGGACCACAATTTGATAAAGAGGAGGACAGGCGCCACAATGTGAGAAAGAGGAGGGCAGGGACCACAATGTGAGAAAGAGGAGGACAGGGACCACAATGTGAGGAAGAGGAGGACAGGGACCACAATGTGAGGAAGAGGAGGACAGGGACCACAATGTGAGAAAGAGGAGGGCAGGGACCACAATGTGAGAAAGAGGAGGACAGGAGCCACAATGTGAGGAAGAGGAGGACAGGGACCACAATGTGAGAAAGAGGAGGACAGGGGCCACAATGTGAGGAAGAAAAATACAGGGACCACAATGTGAGGAAGAGGAGGACAGGGACCACAATGCGAGGAAGAGAAATACAGGGACCACAATTTGATAAAGAGGAGGACAGGCGCCATAATGTGAGAAAGAGGAGGGCAGGGACCACAATGTGAGAAAGAGGAGGACAGGGACCACAATGTGAGGAAGAGCAGGACACAGACTACAATGTGAGGAAGAGAAGGACACAGACCACAATGTGAGGAAGAGAAGTACAGGATCCACAATGCGAGGAAGAGAAATACAGGGACCACAATGTGAGGAAGAGGAGGACAGGGACCACAATGCGAGGAAGAGAAATACAGGGACCACAATTTGATAAAGAGGAGGACAGGCGCCACAATGTGAGAAAAAGGAGGGCAGGGACCACAATGTGAGAAAGAGGAGGACAGGGACCACAATGTGAGGAAGAGGAGGACAGGGACCACAATGTGAGGAAGAGGAGGACAGGGACCACAATGTGAGAAAGAGGAGGGCAGGGACCACAATGTGAGAAAGAGGAGGACAGGAGCCACAATGTGAGGAAGAGGAGGACAGGGACCACAATGTGAGAAAGAGGAGGACAGGGGCCACAATGTGAGGAAGAGAAATACAGGGACCACAATGTGAGGAAGAGGAGGACAGGGACCACAATGCGAGGAAGAGAAATACAGGGACCACAATTTGATAAAGAGGAGGACAGGCGCCACAATGTGAGAAAGAGGAGGACAGGGACCACAATGTGAGGAAGAGGAGGACAGGGACCACAATGTGAGGAAGAGGAGGACAGGGACCACAATGTGAGAAAGAGGAGGGCAGGGACCACAATGTGAGAAAGAGGAGGACAGGAGCCACAATGTGAGGAAGAGGAGGACAGGGACCACAATGTGAGAAAGAGGAGGACAGGGGCCACAATGTGAGGAAGAAAAATACAGGGACCACAATGTGAGGAAGAGGAGGACAGGGACCACAATGCGAGGAAGAGAAATACAGGGACCACAATTTGATAAAGAGGAGGACAGGCGCCACAATGTGAGAAAGAGGAGGGCAGGGACCACAATGTGAGAAAGAGGAGGACAGGGACCACAATGTGAGGAAGAGGAGGACAGGGACCACAATGTGAGGAAGAGGAGGACAGGGACCACAATGTGAGAAAGAGGAGGGCAGGGACCACAATGTGAGAAAGAGGAGGACAGGAGCCACAATGTGAGGAAGAGGAGGACAGGGACCACAATGTGAGAAAGAGGAGGACAGGGGCCACAATGTGAGGAAGAGAAATACAGGGACCACAATGTGAGAAAGAGGACAGGCGCCACAATGTGAGAAAGAGGAGGACAGGGACCACAATGTGAGAAAGAGGAGGACAGAGGCCACAGTGTGAGGAAGAGGAGGACAGGGGCCACAATGTGAGGAAGAGGAGGACAGGGACCACAATGTGAGGAAGAGGAGGACAGGGATCACATGTAAGTGCAGTATAAGTATAGTCTAAAAAAACAGTCTCACTGGGTGGGGGATCAAAAGTACAAAGGGGATCATATATGAGGGGTATAAGGAGTAGGAGGCCAGTAGATTTTTGGGTTCTTTTACTCTTTGCATCAATTTACATTTTATTGAAGTTTTGCAAGTTGTATTTTGCTGTTGTATTTTACAATGGCACCATTCATGGGTGCATATATTTTTTTTATGGGGGATGAATATAACAAAACAAAATTACCCTGATTTATAGACACTGGAAGGGGGACCTGGTTGGACTTTTACCATTTGCATGTTGGTGCCCTGTTTAACCTCAAGTGTTGCACATACCTCACCTGCCATGTTTGCACCTTGCAGATCAGTTACACAATCTCTTTTTTTTTTTCTGGATGTGAGCTCATTTGCATTTCTTTACTTCCCATGAAGCATTGCATCACATCACATATCAGGCTCACTATGACCATCTCTATCACTTTCCATATACACAATTACCAGCCTCTAAGCACTAGCAACTTGGAAGTTCCTTTTTTAAATTAAAACAAATGAACTTTTGGTTTATTTGTCCTATTTTAGGAATTTAGGATTTTAAAAATTTAGGATTTTGCCAGATAAGAAATAAACATGATAGGGAAACATGGGGTTACACTTCCCTCCTCGCACATTGTGTACAGTCATGTATGTGAAGGTAATGGGAGACAGGCTGGAACATGCATCTGTGATTTAATCTTCCAGCAAAAGCAAACACGGTTTAATGAACTTTGTACTCGCAGGCAGTTCACAGCGGGGCGCTCTGCCAACCGGCCCTGAGACTATTATCAGTGAAATAAGAAGCCGATCAAAGGATCGATCATACAGGTGACCACTAGTCCTATGTGTCAGGGTTTGTGGCCTTTCTACAGCTGAATATCTGGTACCATTGATCAGTAAAGCAGATCCGGAGTATAATACTGGAGAGACTACATTGTTACTGTTGATACAATCTGTTTTCCTGTGGAACCGGTTAATCATTTTCCTCTTTCATTTGCACTTTTTTTTACGGAGATACATTTGTCGTAACAAAGTCAAGATGTTACCATTTAATGGGAGAGGGTCTAAAGATTGAATCCGGCACTTAGCCACACGTGTGCCAATTCCAACATCTTTATTCCTGAATAAATCAGATGTATCCATTATGCAAATATGAAATGTGCCACATGTGCTTTTGGGCGTTGCACATCCTCTGTGCCTGTCATTTAATCTTAGCCACTATACTCCCCATCATCTGCAACAGATACCGTACTGATATTATTTAGGGCCACGGTGACACAGGTGTGAGGCAGAGCTGCTTTCTGAGTAAAAGGAACCCTGTGGAGCACTTTCTGAGTAAAAGGACACCCTAGAGCACCTTCTGGGTAGGAGGACGCTCTTGGAGCAGTTTCTGAGTAAGAGGGCAACATTGGAGCAGTTTCTGAGTAAGAGGGCAACCTTGGAGCACTTTCTGAGTAAGAGGACAACCTGGGACTCTGGGAGCACTTTCTGAGTAAAATGACACCCTTAGAGCACCTTCTGGTAAGAGGACACCCTTGGAGCACTTTCTGAGTAAGAGGGCAACATTGGAGCAGTTTCTGAGTAAGAGGGCAACCTTGGAGCACTTTCTGAGTAAGAGGGCAACATTGGAGCACTTTCTGGGTAAGAGGACAACCTTGGAGCAGTTTCTGAGTAAGAGGGCAACATTGGAGCAGTTTCTGAGTAAGAGGGCAACCTTGGAGCACTTTCTGAGTAAGAGGGCAACATTGGAGCACTTTCTGGGTAAGAGGACACCCTTGGAGCACTTTCTGAGTAAAAGACACCCTTAGAGAACCTTCTGGGTAAGAGGACACCATTGGAGCAGTTTTTGAGTAAGAGGGCAATATTTGAGCACTTTCTGGGTAAGAGGACACCCTTGGAGCACTTTCTGAGTAAAAGGACACCCTTAGAGCACCATCTGGTTAAGAGGCCACCCTTGGAGCAGTTTCTGAGTAAGAGGGCAACATTGGAGCACTTTCTGAGTAAGAGGACAACTTTGGAGCACTTTCTGAGTAAAAGGACACCATTAGACCACCTTCTGGGTAAGTGAATGCCTTTGGAGCACTTTCTGAGTACGAGGACGCCCTTGGAGCACTTTCTGAGTATGAGGACGCCCTTGGAGCACTTTCTGAGTAAGTGAATGCCCTTGGAGCGCTTTCTGAGTATGAGGACGCCCTTGGAGCACTTTCTGAGTAAGAGGATACCCTTTGAAGCACTGTCCACTGAAGTAACCAATAAAAGTTTGACTCCAGGTTCCTCTTTTTTCCTCCTCAAGTGCATGGCCCTACAAAAGTGCCTATATGTGCCTCCTCACTCATGGGGCCCTAGTAGATTTGCGAGCACCATAATATTAATACATGACGCTAAATGCTCATGGTCTATGAGTACAAACATAAATCTCTATATACCTCATTAGTTTTTCTATCTTTCCTACTTCAGACAAACGACTTTAAACTGGTTAAGACTGGAAGCGCACAGTCATCGAATAAGGGTATAAAACAAGTTTGACATGGCCCTGAGTTACTTATACAAGAGAACAGTTATCTATATTTAGCATACCCGAGCCAAAGGCCATCATATCCCGTAGCACTTAATAAATCATAGGTGGCATATACAAATAAAATATTACAGTGTAGTGCAAACAGTCCCCACAAATCTGTTGGGATGGTCAAGGAGACAAAACTTTCACATATTTCAGTGCATGCAAGTGCGTCTTCCATGAGTATTATCACTAGTTGCTTGTATTATACCTTTGGTTGCCAAGTACGGCAATCACTGCCAAGTCTTACACATTTACAACTGCTGGGAGGCACTTTGTACCGGCACCCTAAGTCGTCTTGTCCCTAAGTCGTCTGGTCCCTAAGTCGTCTTGTCCCTAAGTCGTCTTGTCCCTAAGTCAACTCGCATTGTTTACTGGCTGGAACATCTGGCCCAAAAGCTCAGCAACCGGAACTGAAATGACATGCAGACCGGACATTCCAGCCAGAACATGCTAAAAGTTTGATGCTAATCAGACGCATCAAATTTCGGGAAGATTAATTAGGGGCTGGGACATACCCTGCTCTGGGGGATCCCGAGACCTGCTTTCCTCAGACCACACTAACATAGAGGAAGAGATGTCCCGTGTCTGAAGAGGCCCCTCTTTGGTTGAAACGGGTTCCATGACCCCCCAAAACTTGGCAGGCTGCAATAGATAATAGACCGGCCACAACTTTGGAGCTGGACAAGTTAGGTATGCATATTTTTTTTAAAGAAATCTTGGAGAACCAGGAAGTGCAGGGGGACCAACTACAACTTTTTTTTATTGGACCTAACCTTCTTAGATAGGCCCTTTCTTCAACTGGAGAAACTTTTCTGCTTACATAGAATTACCAAACATCACACATTGGTGGGCGACTGTTATGCTGGACAATTCTACGCCAGGCCCTATAGAATTGTGCTATAACCTGGGCCAGAATTGGATAGTGCACTATGCCAGCCCCCTCTGGCGCCCGGCATGCCCACCTGCAGTGGGGGTGGCATAAGGCGGAAAATAATCCTGGCTGAGTGCAAGGAATTACGATTATTTCAAGGCATACAAAGGCATAGAAGCCTTGATAAATCTCTCTCATGTGTATAGGTGTATAGCATTGGGTCTATTTTTAAAAATGCCAGTGACCACTGTTGAAAATTTTTTTGTTTTCTATGGACCGGAAGACTATAGTAGCTGCGAGAAAAGCCAACCAAGCTTTTGATCCCTATGTTCAGATGTTAAGATGCCACTTCCAAATACTCTACCTTTCACTAGAAAATGTTACATTTAAAGAATTTTCTTAAAGGGGTTGCGCATGAACTGGCTGCCCCGTTCATCTCTATGGAGCTGGCCTGAGACTAACGAGTTCGGAGCACAGCTATCTCCGTCAGCTCCACAGAGATGAACGGGGCAGTATGTGCATGCGCGAGCGGCAGCTCGGATCATCTTAGGGTACATCGGACTCCCGTTCTCATGATCTGTGAGGTTCCATCAATGAGACCCCCACACCTATGGAAAGGGCTTAACTTGCTATGATGGGACAACCCCTTTAATTTTACACTTCTTTTCTAAATAAAGAATAGAATAGAACTTTATTCAGCGAGGACGAAAACTCCACCACCCCAGATATTTTCACCGAGATGACAGCTCATATATAAATCTCTGCATGGTTTTATGGAAATTCAGACGAATAGGTCATTTTATCTTAATTATTCATACAGGAGAATATATTTTTGTTTAAATCTAATGTAATTAGTAACTGTTGCCTTTAGCCTTCCCCTGACTACACTTATTTGTCTTTCAATGCTGTGAACTTTCTCATGTCAACGCTGCCTGTGATGTGTGTGAAAAATTTAGATAAAGATTAGAAGTGACAGGAAAATGAAGCTGTAGGGGACAGCTATTTCACATGACTCCAGGGTTCACACAAGGTAACTCTTTGCCTGTATTGATCTCAAACACATTTTAATCCAATCCATCAAGTCTTGTAATAATTCCAATTAAAAAAAATCTTTTAGAAAATTTTTTAAAAAGTCATCTACCTCTTGCACTTTGGAGCCTTTTGGTAATAGAGGCAACAGTATTTATTTTATTTTACATTATATTTATTAAACTAATAACATTTTATATTACAATAAATTAGACTGCTCCTCAGGGGAGGGGCATAGAAATATAAACAATATGTATTCTGACCAATGGTTATTTATGGGTATTTTATGGTTATTATTAATGATCATTTTTACACCTATGGACAATTTAAAAGGGTATTTCAGGACTTTTTACATCATTTATCCAACATGAGCTGTTTGAAACCTTGGCAGCATTCTGATGGTAAATGGGTCTGAGTTTCAATACCAACAACAACCACTTTGCAATGTATGGTGCTGTCCTTACTAGACTGGGCTTTTACAGCTGATGAGAGGATGTGCTTGGTGTTAGACACCCATCCCAAGATTAAGACATGTCTTACCTATCAACAAACTCTAAATATATAAGTAGTGTAGTACAAGTAGTCCCCAGGTTACGTACAAGATAGGGTCTGTAGGTTGGCTCTTAAGTTGAATTTGTATGTAAGTCAGAACTGTATATTTTATAATTGTAGCTCCAGTTAAATTTTTTTGGTCTCTGTGACAATTGTATTTTTAAAAATGTTGGATTATCATAAGAACCAGGATTAACAATAAAGCTTAATTGCAGACACCTTTGATAACTGTTAAAGGTATTAATTATAGCCCAAGGCAAATAAATTACTAATTACCAGAGGTCCGTTTGTAACTAGGGGTCGTCTGTAAGTTGGGTGTTCTTAAGAAGGGGACCACCTCTCTATGTACATGTGAAATAACACAGTTTCTGGGTATAATGTGACAACATTTGAAATTCTCTATGTGATGCAGGGTGGAGACCTAGCGGCTATGACCTCTGCATACCTCCGTGAGCTTCTGTCCATCCCACAAGCTATTAGGACGGGAGCATGAAAGGAGCCGAGTAGGTGGAGAAGGAAGAACATTTCTCACATAAGAAATATAACATAGGTTTCTTATACTGTATTGTATAATTGATTTATGAAAAGTTTGTTAACAGTTAGTGACCATATAAAGTCTCTTCTTATTTTTTTTTTCAAGATTTTTAAAAAATAATAAAAATTTAATTGATTGCTAAAGATTTTGCCAAATAAGATTGTACTACTTGTTTTAGATCCTCTTTGTAGATTTTGACTCCATACCTACCTTGTCCCAAAAATGTAAAATTAATAAAAATTCAGCTAGCAGATTCTTCAGGATCATTTGGTGAGACATGAAGAAACTGAACACATTTCCTTGAAACGAGGGTCAAAGAGATGAACGCTGCCTCCTGGGCAGGTGTCACCGAGGGTCAATGTCAGTAGAAAATCAAGTTTTAACTGAGGTTATTCATCCATGTCTAAAGAGGAACTGCTGTGTATAGGTGGGAAGGGAATACAGTAACTAGAACAGAAAATCAGTCCAGTCCTTTGTTTTTACCCCTGAAAAGGCTTTAACCCCTTAATGACCAGGCCCTTTTTCGTTTTTGCATTTTAATTTTTCACTCCCCATCTTCAAAAATCCATAACTTTGTAATTTTTCCATGTAAAGAGCTGTGAATGGGCTTCTTTTCTGCGTAACAAATTGCACTTCATAGTGACGGTATTTAATATCCCAACCCGCATACTGGGAAGTGGGAAAAAATTCCAAATACAGTGAAATTGGTGAAAAAGCGCTTTGCAACGGTTTCTTGTGGGCTTGGATTTTACGGCTTTCACTGTGCGCCCCAAATGACATGTCTACTTTATTCTTTTGGTCGGTGTGATCACGGGGATAACAAATTAGTATAGGTTTTATAATGTTTTCATACATTTACAAAAATTAAAACCTCCTGTACAAAAAAAAATCTTCATTTTGCCTTCTTCAGGCGCTAAAAACTTTTTCATACTTCGGAATACGGAGCTGTGGGTGGTGTCAATTTTGGCTACTTTTGATGACATTTTCAATGCTACCATTTTAAGGACTGTATGGCCTTTTGCTCACTTTTTAATGAAGTTTTAATATTTTCTAAAATGGCAAAAAAGTGTCATTTTCCATTACGGGTTAAAGGCTTGGGTAAAAAAAAAAAAGTTATTGTATTTTGATAGATTGGAAATTTTGGGACACTGTGATACCTAACATGTTTATGATTTTTACTGTTATTTACATTTACCGTATATACTCGAGTATAAGCCGACCTGAGTATAATCCGAGGTTATGTCCAAAGCAGAGTGCCCCCTTAATGTTATGTCCAAAGCAGAGTGCCCCCTCAATGTTATATCCAAAGCAGAATGCCCCCTTAATGTTATGTCCAAAGCAGAGTGCCCCCTTAATTTTATGTCTAAAGCAGAGTGCCCCCTTAATGTTACGTCCAAAGCAGAGTGCCCCCTCAATGTTATATCCAAAGCAGAATGCCCCCTTAATGTTATATCCAAAGCAGAGTGCCCCCTTAATGTTACGTCCACAGCAGAGTACCCACTAAAAATAAAGTTAATACTCACCCTCTGGTGCTGACCCCCGGACTTCTCTTCTCCCCACAGCAGATCTTCGGGTTCCCAGCCGGGCCGGCAGATGCACGTCTATCCGATCTTTCAGCAGAGTGCAGCCGCCTGCTGACGTCATAGTTCTGTGCTGGCAAATCGCATAGACGTTCATCTGCCAGCCCAGCCAGGGACCCAAAGACTTGATGTGAGGAGTATAGGACGCCCAGGGACAGCACCGGAGGGTGAGTACTAATTTTATTTTATTTTTTAGTATAAGCCAAATGGGACTTTCCAGCACTAAAATTGTGCTGAAAAACTTGGCTTATACTGGAGAATATCAAGTATATTAGTATATCAGTTCTAAGGAAAGGGGGTGATTTGAAATTTTAGGGTTTTTTAATTACATTTTTAAAAACTTTTTTTTTTACTAGTTTTCAGACTCCTAGGGTACTTTAACCCTAGGTTGTCTGATTGAACCTACCATATACTGCCATACTCGTATATAGGGATTTTACACATCATGGGGATTTTACATATGATTTATTACAATGTGCAAATCATGTCATATGTCAGGAGCTTTGCATCGATTAGGCTGCTCAAACATGATAACATCAGACTTATTAAGTCTAAATTGACTAAATTATTAAATAATCTAAATTATGTTTTATGTTTTTTATAACCAGGTTTATTTTTTAAATTTTCTTATATGATTATGACATCAAATATCTTAACTTTTAGTAGCAGGGGCAGAGATTTACTTTGTAGCAATCGGAGGAACATAAGAAAGGAAAGACAGAAAACGTATTTAGTTAGGCTCCATGCACACATCCGCATCAGCAGATGTGTGCCGCTCCTCACCCCTCCCCTCCCCGTAGGGCAGGAATATGACCTGCACTATCTTTTGTGGCAAGGCCGCATGGCTCAGACAAGAGTGCAGTGAGACAGACTGTCTGTCCATAATGTACATCTATGGCGGCCATGAGCTAGCTGCCGTTTTTGTGGTTGGTTTGTGCATGGAGCCTCACACAGAGCAATGGTGCAGTGAGCATGTGATAACGTTTTTATTAGTCACCAACTTACAAGGAAGGGGGTAAGAGAAGGAACGAAAAGAAGGGGGAATTGTGCTCATCACCTATTATCAGTGGTAATCCTGTGTTATCTGCTGTCAGAGTGACCATATATATTAGCTTATTTTGACCCAAATTATGAAAATTGTGGGACAATAAGCAGTCGTCTGGAGGCAGCTTGAGAAAGATGCTTAGACTCATGAACATCAGGTCTTTGGCAGAACATATACATGCTCACTGGGCTGGATTTACATATAATACATCCCATTATGGGGAATATGGAAGACTAAGGCCTCTTGCACACTAGCGTTGCGTTTCACGTGCGGGTGCAATGCGTGAAAAACTGACGTTTTGGCTGCGTTTTTGTTCCATTTTTCCTTGGAGTAATTTGCGTTTTTGCGTTTTTCACGCGCGTGTTGTTAGCGTTGTTTTTGCGTTTTCGGCGCATTTTTGACGCGCGTTTCAATGGGAGACTCGAGCAGTTTTCAAAGGGACCATGATTTGGGATTAAAATGTGTTATTTAATTGAAAAATAATGTCTTCTGATAATTTGCAAACATCTGCGATCTATTCTTCACTGTTCCGCGCGTATATTATCTCCCGACAATTTAGCAGATGTGAAGAACAGTGAAGAATAGAATAAAACCAGTGAACACAGTGAACACAGGATCATTTAAGATAAAAACACAGTGCAGAACACAGTGCAGAATAGATTACAGATGTTCGGCACATCTGCTTACTTGTCGGGAGATACGCGCGGAGCGGTGCGAACAAAATAGCATGTGAAGAACAATATATATGTGTGCAGAAGACATTGCAGATGTATGGAAACATCTGCAATGTGTTCTTTACACACATATATATTGTTCTTCACATGCTATTTTGTTCGCACCGCTCCGCGCGTATCTCCCGACAAGTAAGCAGATGTGCCGAACATCTGTAATCTATTCTGCACTGTGTTCTGCACTGTGTTTTTATCTTAAATGATCCTGTGGTCACTGTGTTCACTGTGTTCACTGGTTTTATTCTATTCTTCACTGTTCTTCACTGTGTTTTATTAATTAACCCCTACGGGACGCAGCCTCTTTTGGCCTTAAGGACGCGGCCCCATTCTTCAAATCTGACCTGTGTCACTATAAGTGGTTATAGTTTTGGAACGCTATGAGATATCCAGGGAATTTTGAGATTGTTTTCTCGTGACACATTGTACTTCAAATTAGTTTAAAAATTTGGATGAAATCTTTTGTGTTTAGTTATGAAAAAAAACAAAATTTGGCAAAAATTTGGAAAAATTCTTTATTTTCAACGTTCTAAATTCTCTACTTTTGATGCAGATAGTCATAGCTCCCAAATAAATTCATAACTTACATTTCCCGGGTCTCTGCTTTATGTTGGCATGGTTTTTTAAGATTCCACATATTTTACTAGAATGTTATAAGGCTCAGAATTTAGGTATCATTTTTCACATTTTTTGTAAAATCACCAAAACCTGTATTTAGATGGACCTGCTCAACTTCTAATTGACACTGAGAGGCCTAAATAATAGTGAGACTCGTAAATTACCCCATTGTGGAAACTACACACCTCAACGTATGAAAAACCACTTTTAAGAAGTTTGTTAACGCTTTACGTGTTTTATAGGGGTTAAAACAAAATGGAGGTGCAGTCTCCAAATTGTAATATTTTTTCACAATACACCCATTTTGGGTGGAAAATTAAACATTTACAATGGATTAAATGAATAAAGGCTCCACAAAATTTGTTACCCAATCTCTCCCGAGTACACAGATACCCCATATGTGCTGGTAACCTGCTGTATGGGCGCACGGCCGGGCATAGAAGGGAAGGAGGCGCCATCCAAATCAGATTTGCTATGTCACATTGTACAGGCTATAATTTTTTTCTTTTTTGAATGTGGACCTATAGGGGCTTATTTCTTTTGCCACATGAGATGCACTTTTCTGGTACGTAATTTGGGGGAATCTATAGGCTAATTGGTGAGATTTTATTAACTCTTTGTTGGTGGAGGAAATGAAAATCATCACTTTTCAGGAAGATTTTTATGGGGTTTTTTTTTTGGCTGTTTACCATACCATAAAAATAGTATATTATTTTTATTCTATGGGTCGCCACGATTACAAAAAGACCTCATTTATATAGATTTTTTATTTTTTCCCATTTTTACTGAATAAAAAGTAATTTGGCAAAAATGTTGTTAATTTTAGCATCACCGTCTTTCATATGCATAACTTTTTTATTTTTCGCCTCACAAATCTGTTTAAGGGCTTATTTTTTGCGAGAAGGATTGTTCTTTTTAGTGGTCTTATTTTAGAGTGCATAACATTTTTTAAATCCCTTTTTAAAGCATTTTTATAGGGTATTAATTGAAAATGATCTTTTTTCTGGAGCTTTTTTTTGTTTTGTTTTTTACGGGGTTCACTTTGCGGATCTAATAACGATTCTGTTTTATTATACAGATTGTTACGGACGCAGGGATACCAAATATGTGGGGGTTTTGTGTATTTTATTCAATTGTACTGAATAAAAACCAATTTGGAGAATATCTTGTTCATTTTAGCATCACCATCTTTTCATATGCATAACTTTTTTATTTTTCGGCTGACAAATCTGGTTAGGGGCTTATTTTTTGCGAGAAGAGTTGTTCTTTTTAGTGGGCTTATTTTGGAGTGCATAACATTTTTTAAATGACTTTTTAGAGCATTTTTTTATAGGGTATTAATTAAAAATTAACTTTTTTCGAAACGTTTTTGCGTTTTTTTTCTACGGCGTGTACCGTGCGGGTTCAGTAACGATTCTGTTTTATTATACAGATTGTTACGGACGCGGCAATACCAAATATGCAGGGTTTTTTGTGTTTTTGTGTTTTTTATACTTTATTAAGTGTTTTTATGGGAAAGTGACATTTTAGGGGCTTATATTTTTATGTAATTATTTTTTATTTATTATAATGTGTAGTGTTTAGTGTTTTTGCATATTTTTACTTATACATACTTGAACTTGAACCAGTGATGCTCTGATCACTGGTTTAAGTTCAATACACTGCTCTACAATACTATTTTATTGTAGAGCAGTGTAAACTGTCTGAGCAAGCTTGCGCATGCTCAGACAGTTTACAGTCAGACCCGGAAGGGGTCTGGCTGCCATGGAGACCGGGCAGCTCCGGGGCACATGCCAGTCCTCGGAGCTGCCCAGAAGTGGATCGGATCCCCCGGTAAGCGGCACGGGGGATCCGATCCACAGCGCAAACACCCTTACACGCCGCGGTCATGTTTGACCGCGGCGTGTAAGGGGTTAACACCCGCGATCGGAGCCGGCTCCGATCGCGGGTGTTAGCGCAGGCTGTCAGCTGTACTAGACAGCTGACAGCCGCTGCTTCTGGTACCGGCTCCGTTCGTGAGCCGGCGCCAGAAGCAGGACGTTATAGAACGTCCCCGTGCGCTAAGCATCTAGCCCCGGGGACGTACTATAACGTCCTGGTGCGCCTAGGGGTTAAATGATCGTTCGCGAGCAGGGGAAATAATGTTATTCTGGTCACCTAGCAACCCTTACGTTTAAAACGCATTGCACTCGCATTGCACTTGCAATGATTGCGAGTGCAATGCGTTCTTGATGCATCTCCATAGACTTGAATGGGGCGTGAAAAACGCGCGTGACTCGCAAAAATAGAGCATGCTGCGATTTTGACGCGCGTGCAAACGAACGCAAGCACGCGCGTTCAAAACCACGCAAATGGAGAAAGACCCATTGAATACAATGGGACAGAGTGCAATGCGAGTTCTGCGCGTCAAATGCACGCGCAGAACTCGCGCGTGAAAAACGCCAGTGTAGAAGGGGCCTTAGGGTGCCCAAAATATTTGTGGGATGGAAGTTCATCATATTGGCTGTTAATAAGAATCAGATTCAGGGAAGCATCGAGTAGTGGGATGAAGACCCCCCTTGTGTAGATTAAGAATAGGAAGAGAATGGCTCTGGAGGTGCCGAATTTTAACTTTAGGGAAAATTACTTTTGTTGGGGTCCCAAAAATACCAAACCTGCCTCTTCATATTCATGTGTCATCTTGAGCTGATCCTAAATGTATATGAACGTGTTGGGAGAGAGATAGCTGTCGGCTCTAATAAAGGTGTTATCTATTATTTTAATTCTGCCTGCAATGATATTGAGTTGTCGGCCAAACTCGCCTTCAGCGTTACACAACATACAATGAAAAGTAGTTTGGAAGAGTTATGGAAAGGGACAAACACTGTAAAAAAGCCATAATCAACTCATCTATATATTTTATTTATTATTATTATTAGTATTATTGATATTATTATTATTTTCTTATTTAAATTCTAAGATTTAGTGCTTTCCCAGGTGGAGATATTATTTTTTGGATCGGTTTCTGCCAGGGAGGACTACAGAATGGTGCATGTTATTTCTCACTCCTGCCTAGGAGGACGTAACATTTACACCATGTGCTGGATTTATCAATGTTCCCTGCACACAATGTTACAGGGTGAATACATCTATGATTTATTGGAGATCATCAGAGGTTTGGATGATGGTGTTAAGAAAAATAGACTGAACATAATGATAAATGAATGAATTTTAATGTAAAATTCCACATCTTATCCAGAAGATATCCTGCAGATTCATTACTATGCTCCCTAATTGCATGTTACCGTAAACCTCCAAAAATATTTGCACCAGTGGATGTTTTTCACCACTCTCACAACTCTTTACATAGGCAGAATCACTGGCCTTGTTACATGCCCCCATTATGTTCCAGATTGCACCTATGAGACAATTGTTTTTGCATGGACTCCCTGGATCATGTTCCAGAACTTCTCTGCATGTAGGACCATCCTCTCAAGTTGAGGCTTGTTCTTGGATCTCTTGGTAGCCCCCATGTCCCATTGCCTCTTTAGGAAATATTGAAATCTATTGTTACTATTATTAACTATTAATACTACATAAGGAGGAATTTTTGAATTAGGAGCCATTCATGGTGTATGTCCAGGAATTGTGTCTATTTCCTCCCTTTAACCACATCCAGAGCAGACCGGGCCTGCGCTCCGGATCCAGGAACTGGTCGGAACCTTTTTCTAGATCTGGCAGTGCCGAGAGGGAACATCATACACTGGTGCCAGTGTATAATACCCCCCCCTCTCCCCTATATTAATACAGCAGATTTTGATTAGCACTGACTCCAAGGGGGACATTTTTGGTTTTCTTCTTTTTTTTTAGTTGCGCCTTTCTTTTTTTGTGCCTATTCCATCGGTTGTAAAAAATGTGAGAAGTTGTCGGCTGCCTCACTTTTGCCTTACTATTACCGCTATTATAATGTTCAACAGCTTTTGCATAATTGAAGAAGTCGTGTGAGTGAGGAGATGGGGAAGGGCTCCCAGTACTGTATTCTGTATTAGCCTGTTGTGTCCTGTGCTCCATCTTCCTCCTTATCTACAGCTTATCAGCTGTTTTCTCCCATAACCTCCTGCCCAGACCCCTTCACTGCCATCATGGGACTGATAAGTGGCTCTTTTATCTATGCGTTTAAAATTATACCCATGCGGACAACTTTAGCTAAAGAGAGTATCTAAAACTAGGTATAAAGGCCCTCTTCTGTAAGATGGTGCTGGTGGATCGGGGATAGGTGACTGTAGTGAAGGACCTATACTAACACAAACTGGAATGTCCTAAAAAACTAATGTTCTTACTGTGTAGAGTAGAAAGAAGATGTCCTGTTGCCCTAAATATGAGTTCTAGCTGTCTTAATTAACAGGGGGCAGTTTATTGGTTTTATTAATAAAAGTTGGATTGGATCTCTCTGAGGAAGGGCCAATGCCTGGGGATTTGCTATTTTGGAAGGAAGAAGCACTTACAAGTAGCCCCTCCCAAAAAAGCCCAAACTTTCGAAACATGTTTGTTATTACTGTGTACTGTGTCCTCAAATGGACATTAGCGCCGTATTATATCTGCTTTCTACTCAGCAAGAACCAAATGATTGGATTTTCCCCTTTGGCTCATTTATATCTACCTGCAATACGCACTGAGGAAGTACAGATGCATAGAGCTTTAGGAAGGTACTTTGCATTGCAGGAGTCTGTTAGGAAGGGTTCACATCATTGTTGCATATGCAACCTATACAGGCTGCAAAAGACATAAGAACTTTTTTGAAACACTAGTAATGGATGTTAATTAGCATCCGACTACAGTCAACTGGACAATGACAGTAAGTAGGGCTGGTGACACGTGGCTGCGGTTTGGCCACAGCAGAATCTTCCGTAGCTGACTGGCAGTGATTTGCATTAAAAGGATATTCCCATGAAGTCTACATTCTTAAATATACTCAGTTTAACAAAATAACACATTCTTTAACTCACTGTTATTAACAAAAATACTGAATTTCACAGATATAGCGTTTACATTTTGGTTGTCCCTGGATACGACCATAAACTCCTGACTATGGTCAGGAAGATCCCTCTAGGGTTGTACTGCAGGGGGAGAGGCAGAGAGCACTACATACAGAGGCACATCCTGTCCAGTGGTTCAGAAAAGACATTAGCTCTACAAACTACAGATAAAGTCTTGATCTGAGAGGAGGGGGGTGCAGCAGTGCTGACAGTGGGGCAGATTTATCAAGCTGTCTGAAAGTCAGAATATTTCCAGTTGCCCATGGCAACCAATCACAGCTCAGCTTTCATTTCACCAGTGCTCATGAATATTTTAAAGGGGAGCTGTGATTGGTTGCCATGGGCAATTGGAAATATTCTGACTTTCAGACTGCTTGATAAATCTGCCCCAGTGTGTTTTATAGCTGAGGTAGCAAAGATGAATGTGTCATTGTATCTTATATCCATCTCATGATCTGTGTCATCTTTTTCTATGTGTCAGATGCTTATGGAATCTTCAGAAGCTAAATGAAAGTGTAGATAAACCCTGTATCCTGATAATATAAGCACATTGTCCTCACATAGCATCTCATAGCATAGAGAAATCATAAAGTGTCTCCTCAGCTAGTGCCCGCTGCTGAAACACTGACCATCTATGAGTGACAGGAGCAAAAACAGCAATGAAACTGAGTAAAATTGAATAAAAGTAAGGAGTTAAAGGTAGCCTACCATGAGGGTTCTACTATCAGAAGTAGATCTGATGGTAGATTCCCCCTGCCTGCCTCTCCCCTAATCTGTAATCCTGGAACCCAATTTATTAAAACTTTTTATTTTTAGTAGTATGTAAATTAACTGCAGAGGACTACCACGCCCCAGAAGCCTCTGCAGTTAATTTGCATATTACTAAAATACAGGTTAGGTTAGGTTCCAGGATTATCAAATTATAGATTAGAGCAGAGGCAGGCAGGAGGAATCTTCCAGCAGATCTACTTCTGATAGTAGATTCCTCATGGTAGGTTTCCTTTAACCCCTAGGTGCACCAGGACGTTATAGTACGTCCCCGGGGCTAGATGCTTAGCGCACGGGGACGTTCTATAACGTCCTGCTTCTGGCACCGGCTCACGAACGGAGCCGGTACCAGAAGCAGCGGCTGTCAGCTGTCTAGTACAGCTGACAGCCTGCGCTAACACCCGCGATCGGAGCCGGCTCCTTAGCCCCGTAAGGGTGTTTGCGCTGTGGATCGGATCCCCCGTGCCGCTTACCGGGGGATCCGATCCACTTCTGAGCAGCTCCGAGGACTGGCATGTGCCCCGGAGCTGCCCGGTTTCCATGGCAGTCAGACCCCTTCCGGGTCTGACTGTAAACTGTCTGAGCATGCGCAAGCTTGCTCAGACAGTTTACACTGCTCTACAATAAAATAGTATTGTAGAGCAGTGTATTGAACTTAAACCAGTGATCAGAGCATCGCTGGTTCAAGTTCAAGTATGTATAAGTAAAAAAAATGCAAAAACACTTAACACTACACATTATAATAAATAAAAAATAAATACATAAAAATATAAGCCCCTAAAATGTCACTTTCCCATAAAAACACTTAATAAAGTATAAAAAACACAAAAACACAAAAAACCCCGCATATTTGGTATTGCCGCGTCCGTAACAATCTTAATAATAAAACAGAATCGTTACTGGACCCGCACGGTACACGCCGTAGAAAAAAAAACGCAAAAACGTTCCGAAAAAAGATAATTTTTAATTAATACCCTATAAAAAAATGCTCTAAAAAGTAATTTAAAAAATGTTATGCACTCCAAAATAAGCCCACTAAAAAGAACAACTCTTCTCGCAAAAAATAAGCCCCTAACTAGATGTCAGCCGAAAAATAAAAAAGTTATGCATATGAAAAGATGATGATGCTAAAATGAACAAGATTTTCTCCAAATTGGTTTTTATTCAGTACAATTGAATAAAATACACAAAACCCCCAAATATTTGGTATCCCTGCGTCCGTAACAATCTGCATAATAAAACAGAATCGTTATTAGATCCGCAAAGTTAACCCCGTAAAAAAACAAAACAAAAAAAAGCTCCAGAAAAAAGATAATTTTCAATTAATACCCTATAAAAATGCTCTAAAAAGGGATTTAAAAAATGTTATGCACTCTAAAATAAGACCACTAAAAAGAACAATCCTTCTCGCAAAAAATAAGCCCTTAAACAGATTTGTGAGGCGAAAAATAAAAAAGTTAAGCATATGAAAGACGGTGATGCTAAAATTAACAACATTTTTGCCAAATTACTTTTTATGCAGTAAAAATGGGAAAAAAATAAAAAATCTATATAAAGGAGGTCTTTTTGTAATCGTGGCAACCCAAAGAATAAAAATAATATACTATTTTTATGGTATGGTAAACAGACAAAAAAAAAAAAACCCATAAAAATCTTCCTGAAAAGTGATGATTTTCATTTCCTCTACCAACAAAGAGTTAATAAAATCTCACCAATTAGCCTATAGATTCCCCCAAATTACGTACCAGAAAAGTGCATCTCATGTGGCAAAAGAAATAAGCCCCTATAGGTCCACATTAAAAAAAGAAAAAAATTATAGCCTGTACAATGTGACATAGCAAATCTGATCTGGATGGCGCCTCCTTCCCTTCTATGCCGGCCGTGCGCCCATACAGCAGGTTACCAGCACATATGGGGGATCCGTGTACTCGGGAGAAATTGGGTAACAAACTTTGTGGAGCCTTTATTCATTTAATCCATTGTAAATGTTTAATTTTCCACCCAAAATGAGTGTATTGTGAAAAAATATTACAATTTGCAGACTGCACCTCCATTTTGTTTTAACCCCTATAAAACACGTAAAGCGTTAACAAACTTCTTAAAAGTGGTTTTTCATACGTTGAGGTGTGTAGTTTCCACAATGGGGTCCCACTATTATTTAGGCCTCTCAGTGTCAATTAGAAGTTGAGCAGGTCCATCTAAATACAGGTTTTGGTGATTTTACAAAAAATTTGAAAAATGATACCTAAATTCTGAGCCTCATAACATTCTAGTAAAATATGTGGAATCTTAAAAAACCATGCCAACATAAAGCAGACATTTGGGAAATGTAAGTTATGAATTTATTTGGGAGCTATGACTATCTGCATCAAAAGTAGAGAATTTAGAACGTTGAAAATAAAGAATTTTTCCAAATTTTTGCCAAATTTAGTTTTTTTTCATAACTAAACACAAAAGATTTCATCCACATTTTTAAACTAATTTGAAGTACAATGTGTCACGAGAAAACAATCTCAAAATCCCCTGGATATCTCATAGCGTTCCAAAACTATAACCACTTATAGTGACACAGGCCAGATTTGAAGAATGGGGCCGCGTCCTTAAGGCCAAAATAGGCTGTGTCCCCTAGGGGTTAAAATAATCTTTATTTTGTAAACATCACTAGAATATTAAAATTTGAAAACTTTATTTCATGGACAAACCCCTTTAATGACATAGTGGATGTCTGCAGCAATTCTGCGCTGTCTGTCCCTGCCCCAAAACAGGTAAAGGTAAAACTGTCCCCTCTTCACTAGAAGTGTTTACAGGGTCAGGGTATTCCCTCTCTCTCTTAGATTATACTTTCCTATTTTTTTGTACACCTGAAGAAGCCAACGCGACTCAGCTCGTTTTTGGTGGGGCGCCCTGAGGGGGTGCAGAGGAGCAAATCACATGTGAAACTGTTAATTTGGAAATTTCTAAAGGAGAAAAATAACAGCTCAGGTCTAGACTTGCTGTGGAGGTGCATCCTCTGCTGAAGTTATCTCTCTCAACACACACAGACCCATCGCCACAGGGGCTTATAAATCAGTCTCACTTCTTGTGACGTGGACAAATTATGGAGAGATTAATAATAATAATAATTCTTTATTTATATTATGCCTACAGAATAAGCAGCACTGTACAAAGCTTGTCAATTTGGTCCCTGTCCCCATGGGGCTCACAATCTGCCAGTATGTTTTGGAGTGTGGGAGGAAACCGGAGTACCTGGAGGAAACCCACGCAAACACAGAGAGAACATACAAACTCTTTGCAGATGTTGACCTGGGTGGGATACGAACCCAGGACCCCAGTGCAGTAAGGCAGTAGTGCTAACCACTCAGCCACCATGCGGCCCTATCAGTTTTGCTTTATTATCCCTCAAAAATTGCTGTGAGTTTAATTGAAAAAAAAAATATATAATTCATCAATAACACTGGGCTAATAGTATCTATCCATCTATCTGTCTATCTATCTGTCTATCTATCTGTCTATCTATCTGTCTATCTATCTATCTGTCTATCTATCTATCTATCTATCTGTCTATCTATCCATCTATCTATCTCTCATATCTCTCTATCTATCTCATATCTCTCTCTCTATCTATGTATGTATGTATGTATGTATGTATGTATCTCTCTATCTCATATCTATCTATCTATCTATCTCATATCTATCTATCTCATATTTATCTATCTCGTATCTATCTCATATCTATCTATCTCGTATCTATCTATCTATCACTTTATCTCCCTCTCTCTCTCTCTCTCTCTCTCTCTATCTATCTATCCTGGAGAGGCACAAAAATGACAACATTTACACAGCTCCATACGCTGGAAGTTCTAAAGGTCAAAACATTACATGAAGAAATTTTTTTTGTACTAAAGATTTTCACTTTTTTTAAAAAAATCTATAAAACACAATAGGGGAGATTTAGCATAAGTTTCTGAGGTAAAACTGTTCTAGTTGCCCATGGAAACCAATCAGAGCTCAGCTTTAATTTTACAAACATCTGTTGGAAAATGAAAGCTGATCTCTGATTGGTTGCCATGGGCAAATAGAACACTTCTGCTCTAAGAGACTTTTGATAAATCTCTCCAAATATAAGCTACATAGATGTGTTATCCCTGTGATCGTACCATCCCAGGGAAAGAAGGTGTCATTTGGAATGGCATTCCAGAGCACGGCATGGAATATTAAATACTGTCACTGGAAAGTACAAATTGTTACACAGAAAAGAAGAAGAAGAATCTATCATCTATCAAACTGTCTGTCTATCTCTATCTCTCTATCTTTCTAATCTAATACCTTCCATCTATCAATCTATCCTTTATTGATCCATCCTTTCTTTTTGCTCATACTACTTACTACAACAAGACAATATTACAATAAACATCTGAACTCATAGTTTGTAATTGCATATTTTATCTTTGAAGCCACACAGAGTGATCCCAGAGGAACAATATATAAACTTCTGCGGATGGACACGTAGACCAATGTAGCACAAAGTACTTGTTAGTAATGGCTGCACGTATACTGCTCCGAGGTGTAACATGAAGCTCCTGGGCCCCTAATGCAAAACGTGTAACCATGTGGCATCTATAATGCTTGTGTTTACTCATGTGCTGAGGGGCTTTTCCTGCTGATGTGACTTCTACCAGTCTTCCGCTCTCCCTGTAGCTATATCCTTGCGCGTTGCCATTAAATCTCCCTTCTAACCTTTGTACATGCGCCGCCTTATTCCGCACTTGAAAATATTGTCAGTAAGCTGCAGATACTAGTACAGCAACCCTTTGTGAACCGCGCCTAATCCAGCCGTAAATAGTCAGCTTTTGTCATCGCAGTTGAGAGTCACATCCGTTAACACTTTTGATGCCTCACAATCCAGCGCAATGAAAGAGGCTGGGAGTCATTTTTTCCTCTCCTCTTCCC
Source organism: Engystomops pustulosus (assembly GCF_040894005.1). Lineage (NCBI taxonomy): Eukaryota > Metazoa > Chordata > Amphibia > Anura > Leptodactylidae > Engystomops > Engystomops pustulosus. The sequence continues at coordinate 32,995,680 of NC_092412.1, forward strand.
TCTGCCAATATTAACATTCCCAAACAGAACAAAGCTCACACTTGGAGGCGCGCCAGCGAAATGAGAGGAAACAGACTGTGATCTATGACATAGTTGCTGATTCTGGATCTGGAGTAATAGCCAGGGGTTGGGGCGAGTTTGGAGGCCTCTGTTTATAAATAGCAAACTGGGCTAAGAACCCTCACAAGACACACAATCTACTGATTTCAAAATAACTGGTGAAAACATTGTAACATGAGATGCTAGCGCTCTACCCCCTTTAAACTTTTGCTCCCGGACCGGCCCCCTTTAAACCAATTGTGTCATTGGTTTTCATTGTTAGCCACTAAGTGCCATCTAGTGGGCACCGAGCGTAAAGGCAGGACATGTCTCCATACTTGGCTGCTGACCCCTTGATGAATACAAAAGGGAGCAAAACTACTTCCCTATCTGTCATTCCGAGAAAGGTCCTTTGGATCACATTATATGCGTAGGTGTAACCACCACAAGTAAGAAAAATTTGCCTATCCTTACTATAGGGGACCGCATTTTGGTAAATAATGGTGTGAATATTCTGAGCTTCTAATCTGGGGTTCCCATGGCTCATTAGTTCTATGCTGTGTGGAGGTCCCTGGGTTCATATAGCGCCACCACTACTACATGGTTTGTATGTTCTCCCTATGTTTGTGTAGTTTGTGTGTCTACCACACTCCAGAGACATACCGATTACTGAGACTGGGAGGGAGCCAGAATTAATCACCGTGTAACTTTTGGAAGCTAGAGACTAGAGACGCCATTGACTAAAAGACTAAAACGGACATAGATCCAAATTCATTATTTTCATAGACTAGTTTTCACAATAGGACTTGAGTCATGATTTGCGCAAGTTTTGGCGCAAATTGATGCCAGTCCCCAGCCATGTTCTATGACTTTTGATGTATCAGGGCGGGAGGCTGCGCAGCGTTTCTTCTACTCCAGGCAGGGCCTGGCATAGAATTAAAGGCAACTTAACTTTTCACATGTGAAAAGTTGCCGGCAGCAGTGAGTGCACCGGTGTGGGGACAGTAACGTCCCACGCCGGCCCACTCCCGGCCGCCCCCTCCGCGCGGCCAGCCGCGCCCCTTCAAGACCCACTGGTTTGAAGGTGGCGAAGAGGGCTAAATAGTCGCAAGTGCTAGAACTAGTGTGGCGCAGAGATCCAGATAAATATGCCCCATAGTAGTGTCGTGAGGAGCCGCTCCAATGATAAATTACCCACAATATTGTTATCTGCCTCTGAAAATCCCTCTCCTTTAATTATACAGTAAAATAAGGTAACTCTGCTGACCTGTCTATAAAGTAAAGATGGTGCAAATAGGAAATCATGGCGTGGACAGCAGGTAGATCCCCCCAGGGGGAAAAAAAGAAATCTGTGAAGGAGCAGAGCCATTTCCTAGATGGTTCCGTAATCTATTTGATGTGAAACAGAGAGAGCTCTTCTCGGGATGAAACATAAAGAGGCCCTCTTATCACCAGCACCTAGCCTAATTCTTTGCGTCCTGTTCCACTATTTCTACAGTACTTGAAATTTTCTCTCAATTTTTGGCCAACATTCCGTAACTCAGAATGGTAAATCAGGTGCAAACATCTAGAAGTAAGAGAAATACAACAACAAATTAGTTACAAACCTGTTAGTTACCGCTACACAGCAAACTCCGGCGCACTGCTGGAAAAATCTGCAAAAAATTGAGCAAATGCCCTTGTATGTGCTCTCGGTGCGTGGGTTTCCTCCGGGTCCTCCAGTTTCCTCCCACACTTCAAAACATACTGGTAGGTTGATTAGATTGTGAGCCCCATTGTGGACAGGGACTGATTTGGCAAGCTGTGTGCAGAACTGCGTAATCCTGTGTCATACTAAGACAAATTTCATATGTCCTATGTGCAGAATGTATTCATGTATATTGTGGTATGTGTAATTGTATTTGTAACATTTGTATTTCCTTTCCGGCACAATATATTATTATTATTTGTATTATTATTATTTATAAATTTGCCCGGTGGTCTTTTCCTCTTTGTTTTTGTGATTCTTTGCTATTGGAGGTAAAACACAATGGGGCACATGTATTATCGCATCTGCGCCAAAAAAATGCCGGTATTTTAATGTTTTTTTGGCGCAGAACTGTTGCGGAGCATTTACAATGAGTTTGCACCAGAAAGAACAGATATTTCCGACTCCTCCATCTTTTTTTGGCGCAAATGGGCGTGGCCTAACGTTTACACATTATCCGTCACATTTATGTGTATTTTGTCGGCATTTTTACGCGCAAAATTAAGGCGCACAATAGACCAATAAAAAAATTGTTCAGAGAGCAAAATTAGGGCACAGTGCATGTAAAATTTGGGCGCACACTTACTGTCGGCATTTTTTTGGCGCCCGACTGATTAGTTCAGTCTACCCAGTAATCACTAACAGCCGTGCGCAACTTTAATACATCGGGCTGTGCTTTCCAGGGACGGATCTCCGATGCCGACAGTCGTCCTTGCGCCACAATTACTAAATCCCCCCAATGGCTCAAAGCAGAAATCATTTTATATTGTAAGACGAATACTATTGGTGGTAGGGACTAGTGGGTGTAAATGGACCCAGGGGAGATGTTTACTCATAATACAGATCATGCTGTTGGATATGGTGATAGAGATCAGGATGGTAATATTTAAGGCTGTAGCCAGTTCATGGATCTATGGGTATGTTTTTCTAGTTTATTGTGCTTGATGTTTATTGTAAATTTACCATATTGAAAGCCACATTGGATGCCAATACAGTTGCAACCTATGACAGAGCAGGGGGTAGAACCAAGTATTTGGGGTCCAAAAAATGCCAAATTTGTTGGTGACCCTGCATTGGGTATTTAGATTGTGCGTTAGGAATCTTAGGAGGGCCTCATAGATGTATATTGCCTGCTCAGGATCCTTCTCTGTGAAGTATCTATGAAGTATCTTCAAGTATCTATGATCTATGAAGTAGAGAATATATCATACCCTGTCCATATATTACATAGTCCACCATTAATTTGAATGGCTACCCTATGGTATGATTGACTTCTTTTCTACAGTGGCCTAAAACATGGAATAAAGAGAGAATTTCTAATAGTCATGGGTTAACGAAGAGTGCAAAAAATTTCCCAGGATCCCGCAGTCACTGTTTTATCTCACAAATCTCTAGTACTGACACCCTCCAGGAACTTTTTGGGTGATTTATTTTATTAGCAGACCCTTTTATAAACCGATGTCTGATGTTCTTCTTGGTAAAAGTAATATAAGTCATATTTAGGTTAAAAAAAAAACCTTGCATTGCTCAAAGCAGTTTTGGCGTATGGTTCTATTCTTCAGGAAAGGAACTGACTGGTCCCCTCTCAGGCACAAGTGGCCGGGTGCCAGGACTAAATGAACTATTCAACTTGAAAGCACAAAAGCACATTCACAAATAAGAGACGGGGGAGGGGGCACTGATTTTATATTATACTTTTTATTGGTCTCCTGTAAATGTTTCCTGCTGAGATTTTAAATCTTTGCTTTTCTGGATGTAAAACATTTACCATACAGGTCACCAGAGTCCAAAGAGATTTGTGATAAAGGCAGGCACACTTATACCTCCCTCTCCTGGTTTCTCTAAATAAGTGGTGATATTCCAATTTTTATCAATACTTGGTGCTAAAAAGTGGACATTCACTTCAGGCTGTGGAACATCTATATCTCATCACCTATCTGGTAAACATCTAACTCCAATCTAGCACCAATCCTAAATTTCATTCAATGCCGAGATGTGAAAACCCCCCCACATAATTGCCTCACTTCAGCTCCCGGTTCCTGAATTGCTACAGTACTTTTGGTTTCAGGCCTGTGGCGGTCAGCAGATCCTGGGGTCTATTGCGTGGCCTTCTTGGACTATGTCAGTGATGGCGAACCTTTTAGACACCGAGTGCCAAACTACAACCAAAACCCACGTATTTTTCACAAATTGCCAATTCAACAATTTAAGCAGTAACTTATTATTACCTACTCTATCATGCGTTTAAATTGTATAGGCACCCGAGGAGACCAATACAATAGAAAGAAGGAGAAGAAGTTTGGATTATCCTTGTAGCTTCCTTCTGGGGTCCTGGGCTGCCTGGGACTGCAAGAGGCCTTGAGTCCTGTCTGGCAATCTCTACCCTGGGGTGATGGCATATAGAGGGTGCTGAGTGCCACCTCTGGCACCCGTGCCATAGGTTCGCCACCACTGGACTATGTGATATCACTTTTCCAAGGGACCTCCCTTTCATGTTGTCCCCTGGTTTGAGGAGGCCTCTCATTGGATGAAGCGGGTCCTGTGATTCCCCTAATCAAGTCCAAGTCAAACCCGAAATTTGGAGGAACCTGAGCGACATGGGAATAAGGAGCTTTTCCATATTCCTTGAAAACCGCTTTAAGCCTCTGCCATGTGTTCCAGCAGGAGCTTCTTGAAAAGACAAAGGGGCAGATTATTTAACAAGAAAAATGAAGGATGAAACAAAACTCCCTGCTCCCTGAGGTGAGCTATAGAATGGCGCCCCCTTCACCCCATCCAGAAGTAATATATCAGTTTATTAGTGCGCAGGGGTGGGGACAGGAACACCCGCTGTGGCCCACTCCCCTGCTTGGAGGTGGCAGAAAGAGGAAAATAATCGCAGGTGCTAGCAATAATCTAGCATTTACGATTATTTCCGGGAAGCCCTGATAAATAATCCCCACAGAAATGCCCCAAGGAGCCTGTCTAATGATAAATCACCCCCACTATTTTTAGGTCTCAGGTCCTGCTTTATAGCATATGATTGCTACCCTGATGCTGCTCCATCTTACTGCAGTTGGTGATGCCTGAGACAAAGGGCTCAACTTGCCTCGTGTATGGTGCACACCTGTACTCATGGAAAAAGGGTGTGGCCTACAATGTGCCAAAAAATAATATCAAAAGTGGAAAAAATGGGGGGGGGGGGGAATTTTCTGGTGTAAGCTAAAGCAACAAAGATGTAAATTTAGAAGACACTAGACTAGTCTTTAAGGTAACCTGTCACTAGTACCTGGGACAGGTCTAACGTATATCTGTTCTTATTGTCAAGTGATGGCTGATGGTTGAAAAAAATAGAACTTATTCAATATGGTCAAGAGGGGGAAAGCATTTCCACTGCTGTGCTCTGCTCCTTGCTTGGTACATTGGGGCTTTGTTATTTTCATGTCGGAATACAACATTTTCTAAAATCTTGTGCTAGAGACTGAATTACACGGTGTATGTGCTGAAGTGGTGCGGTTAGCTGAGACTCATACAGCATATGAGTACACGGAAGGGACATGATGAATCTTATCATACATGTTCATTTGTTTTGTGAGGATATAAACTGCTTGGCATCCAAGTTTTTTGGCAACGACTCTCCACTTTAGGCAGTGAAGTTATACGGAATGTGAAGGAATAGCTTTCAACAGAAGTGTAAAGCATGCAATCCCTTTTATACTGTTCCATACTTTAGCCGAATTCTTTAGTGATCCAATGGGTCCCCAACTCTACTAATCTTGTGACAGTGACTCGGACAATGTCACTCATGACAGTGCTATAATAGTATTTTGCGTCCATCAACAAAATGAAAGCCAATAATGACTTCTTCTTAAAACTTTTAAGTTGCCCTAATTATATTCTAAAAAAAAAAGAAAAATCCTCCTTTTCCAATGGGCCGTTCCGTTGTTTACATAGCATCTGTGAGGAATGCTACCCTTTAATCAACACAGACATATCTTCTAATAATACGTAATTACAACAGATCCCTGTAGATCCACATGGAAGAACTTTTGGAGCCGTCAAACGACTTTCTGGACAACTTCATATTTACATAACACGCGGCAGTCTCGCATAATTCGAGGGGGAAGCTTGTTGAAACACGTACAACTTTCATACTACCCGGCACAAAAATATGCCTCGAGGTGTCCCTTCAATTTCCATTCTAAAACTTGCAGACACGCGTGCGGTAGGATGAGATCATATATCCAGACAAAGTTTCCAGATATTTTTTTCTTCCTTGGAAGAGAAGAAAAGCTGTCTGCCATTTTTTTTTTCACCAGAGGGGGGGAGGAGGTGGCGAAACCTTTAGTATTTTGGAAGGGAAATAAGAGCATGTAGCTACTCAGAGACAAAATACAGGACTTTTTATATAAATGAAACCCAGTCTTCTAGGAGTTCTGTGCTGGGTTATCTTTGCCTGGAATTCATAAACCTAATGGGCACAAAGCCTTGACCTTGACTGACTGAGGAAAGTGTACAGACGGTTTAATCCCTCGCCCTCCCCACATTCTCACTGCTGGTCTAGTACAGCTAAACAGAGCCTGAATTTCAGCTTCATATGTTTAACTACTTTGAAATCCTTTGATATCGATCACCTTGGCTGGTGCTATACGCTGTTATTGCAGACGAATAATGACGTAAAAGAACAAGTTTAACAAGCTTTTGGAAATAAAACTGGTGACAATAAAAAGTTCTTAAGGGTCCAGACAGCAAAGACTGAAACCCTTCTCAAATATATTTTTTTTTAGAGCACAAGAGGAAACCCTTATTTCTGCAGCAGTGGTTGAACCAGGGGCTGGTTGCACACAAGGAATTTTTTCGGCGACCCACTGGAGTTTCCAGTTTGCAAACCCAATGCTTACACCCCCATTCCTACCCTTTTATGTCCACGAAGTGTAATATCTCTCTTTACTGGCCCACACACTATATAATGCCCCCCATCCACACAGCATAATGTCCCTTCCTGTAACAATTCACTCTGTATAATGCAGATTCTTCTATAGACCCCTACTTTTCTATTGACAAATTTTTTTAAATGTCCCCTTTTACTGCCCTTCTTTCCTTTTTGTGTTGAAAAACAAACCCAATAATGTACTCAACTATTCATTACCCACCAGCAGTCCTCTTTTCTACACCAAGATGGCTGAGCATGGCCAATAGGCGCCATAACACTAAGACATTGCTCCTACCACCAATCACAGCAATTCTAAATGGAGGAGCACACGCTCTGCTTCATTATTTTTAGCTCATGAGATCACGGCCCCAAATTAAGTATTTTGTGGCACAGTCTCTGACCTCTGGACACTTAAACATGGCCCCACTGACACACAAACAAGCCAATACTTTAACAACAATGGTGGTCAATGGTGGTCATTTGATAGAGATTGTCCCTGGTTGGACCCATTGCCTTATGGTTAGGGACCTGTGCAAAACCCATCTCACAAGAACATAAAAAAATAGGCCAAAGGGTTATAAATGGTAGGGGGGTGTTCATTTATTATGTCTGGTACAACAGTTTTCTGGCATATAATCCATAAAAATGTCTAATTTACTGGTGCTTGGCCTGGAATTGCAAGTGGCTATAGTAGGGACATGGAGTGGTCCATGTTAAATATTGCCTACTTTAGGACTTGCCGTAGAATTAATCTGGGGGTGCCTCTTAGTGTATCCAGCGTGTTATGTGCGTCGGGAGGAACATAGGTACAATGCAAAAATAGAAAAAACTACAAAATAAAAATAATAAAAAGTAAAAATAATGCGTGCTCACCCGCAGCGCTGATCTCGTCAGGTGTTCAATTCGCTGTGCTCGCCTGGAGAGAGTAACCTGGTCCGGTCCCAAGTAGACTTATGCATAGAAAAAAGAGAAAAAGCCTTCGGCACCAGCATAAGTTGCAGTAAAAAAGTTTTTTTTATTGGAGTTCCATTAAAATGCCCATAAAAAACAGGGAAAAACACATAAGTAATGTGTGTACAAACAAAGAGAAGCTTACGCGTTTCAGACAATGCTATCGCGGTCCTTACTCATACCTATCTATACCTATTCAAGTAGCACAGGATTCCAGCACTTTCACAGAGGACGCATGTAGTATTTCAAATTCTTTATTCCATCGATAAAAAGTCACAGCAGATGCAGCATATAGACACGAAAAGATCTACGCGTTTCGTCCGGTTAGGACTTAGTCATGATCCCGCCACCATGAGACAAAGACTAAACATTTAAACCCTGGGTCATACACCTGTTGGACGAGGTGTGGATCACGTGATATCTACCTGATAGGCAGTAATAAAATTGCATTCACGCCCCTCTCAGTGTGGAATGTGAATAGCGATCCACTGCTGGTCCAACTTAAATAAAAACACCATAAGAAGGTTATATAAAACATTACTTGTTGTAGGGAAAATAGTTGTAGGTTATAAACATACATTTTATACAGTACATTCAAATGTGCGGGAGCAATTCGCTCCCTCCATATATAGGGAAACAACCTACACTAACTTAAGCCGGGATACAAGGTGTCACGGCTCAGACTGTGATGAAGTATATGCAATGATAATTTGAACCATATACAATAAACAATGCTATCTCCTATGTGTTAAACATGGAGTGCAGCCAATCCATCAGCACACAATAGAGTCATTTTTCTCATTAAAAGACATTAAAGTTCTATCTACCTATTCGAAAAATGCATACAGTGCATGCTATAATTGTGTTCACTGGCCCCGGAGTATAGTATGACTTAATCTGTTTTCATAAGTTGTATCATGTGGAATATGAAATGTCCTCTCCAAAATATCCACAAAGTAATATTATATTAGGTCCAATAATGTCTACCTTGCAAATTGCATGCGAACCATATTAAGTCTACCCCGTGTCTAGTTGTACCATAATATCATATCTTTCCTGGAGTTTAACCCGAAAGGGACCCTACTTTCCAGGGAGAATATCCAAAATGCCTCTCTATTAAGGAGTTTCCTCCTATGGTCTCCTCCCCTGAACGGGCGATGTACCTTTTCAATGCCCTTCCATGAGAATGAAGAGATGTCTTTGTCATGTGCATCCCGGAAGTGTTTGGACACTGCCGAAATGTTATTTGAAGTATTTGAAATGTCAGATATATGTCGTCTGATACGAATTTTCAAAGGTCCAGTAGTACACCCCACGTATTGAAGTCTACAAACGTTACACGAGATAGCGTAAACTACATACGGTGTATTGCAATTAATGTATGTACCTATTTTGTGTTTCGATTTGTTAACGAACGATGTGATGAAATTATCAGTGCTCAAAAGGGGGCAAACTTTGCAGATTTTGTGACCACATTTGTGGTTTCCTGGAAACTGTAACCATGTGTACCCACCCCTATTTCCATGGCTATCAAACAGGCTGGGGCTAACTTGGTTACCTATGGTGGGTGCCCGTTTTGAGCTAAAGTTGATACCCCCCTGTAAACATCTGGCTAAGTCTTCATCCTGTTCTAATATAGGGGCATACTTTTTAATAATATTTTTAATTTTGTTAAATTGATTACTGTACGTTGTTACAAATACAATGGGTTTTTCTGTTTCTCCGTTTTTATTTAAGTTGGACCAGCAGTGGATCGCTATTCACATTCCACACTGAGAGGGGCGTGAATGCAATTTTATTACTGCCTATCAGGTAGATATCACGTGATCCACACCTCGTCCAACAGGTGTATGACCCAGGGTTTAAATGTTTAGTCTTTGTCTCATGGTGGCGGGATCATGACTAAGTCCTAACCGGACGAAACGCGTAGATCTTTTCGTGTCTATATGCTGCATCTGCTGTGACTTTTTATCGATGGAATAAAGAATTTGAAATACTACATGCGTCCTCTGTGAAAGTGCTGGAATCCTGTGCTACTTGAATTATCTATGTTCGTGTGGGCTTACACGTATACCCGTGCACCTGGAGGACTGCAAGGAAGGGCGAATTGGTGAGCTGGCTTTCTCGTCTGTTATATCTATACCTATACCATAGGCACAATGCACCAGCTCTTAAAAAATTTCCATCAAGGTATCTAGTGGGAAACAAACAAAGGCCCTTTTGTTCTTTATAGAGGATCACTCCTACCACTCTAATCCTGAGCAATAAGGTACATTTGGTTCTTTTCTATGTGTAAAAGTTTATGTAACTAGCTGGAATATTAACCAAATCTACCTACCTTGACCTCACCCTGCCTCTGACTGCTCTTAACTCTGCTTGCCTTTACCATCATCCTTTTGTCTATGATCCTGACTGCTGCAGAATTCGTCCCCTGGTGTACAATCTCCCTCCTCTTTGATGAGACTTAATGGTGCCTCCTTTAAACAGTTAATTAAAAAAATTGGTCTATACCTCCTGATGCATCCGATGGGTGGTTGTGCCAACGGCCAAAGTTCCAGCAGCTACTAACTGGCGTAGTTTTGCCAAAAAACATGTAAATGTTCAAAGTAAATGTTAGCATGGTCTAGGTCAGTGGTGGCGAACCTATGGCACGGGTGCCAGATGTGGCACTCAGAGCCCTTTCTGTGGGCACTCAGGCCATCACCCCAGGACAGAGTTCACCAAACAGGACCAAATCCACCAAATCTTTCTGCAGTCCCAGGCAACTTATGAGATGCTGCGCTCAGCACTATTTTAAAGCGACACTTCATTGGCTGTTTGAAACTGCAGGAAAAGTGAGAAGGTGCTGACAGAACCACATCATCTTTGGAGGTCCTACTGCTGGACCCACCATTCTTCCTCTACAGAGCGACCCTCTTTCTTTCAACTGTATTGGTGGCCTCAGGGGCTGATACGATTGAAAGATGGTGAAGAACTAGTAGTAATAAGTTACAGCTTAAAATGCCACGTTGGCGCTTCACGGTAAATAAGTGGATTTTGGTCGTAGTTTGGGCACTCTGTCTCTAAAAGGTTTGCCATCACTGGTCTAGGTAGTGCACAGCTGGCCCACTCTATGGCCGGGTCCACCCCCTTCATGCCGACTTGGCTTGGAGATGGCATGAAGGGGAAAATAATCTCGATAACTGACAATTTGCAAGTAATTGAGGTTTTTTTCAGTTTATTGATAAATGTCCCCGATGAGTGGATCCCACCTCTATCATTTTGGTTATTAATGATATTTTTGAGTAGTCCAAAAGGTGAAAATCATCTACATTAGAATCATATGCGTCTTATGCGTAGTGATTTACAGTACACACAAACTGATTTCCACTGCAGGTTTAGAAACAGGAACATGGGTAAAATTCAACCTTTGATCTGACCACTACCAAACCATAAATGAATTTTATACAACTAAAAAATTCAGCAGTTTTCTGCCGAGAAGACAATGATTATTCTGCTCCAGTCTGCACAGCAAAACTGAAAAACTGAGTATCAAAAACAGATAATGTCAGCTGACTCTAGCAATGCTACACAATGTCACATTGTTAAGCTCATCTAAGACTTGCAAACCCAATCTGTTTGTTGAAGGGTATTGGAACAGATTAGTGAGCTGATACAGACATGACCATTTCTCATCATAAGGACGTGTGATAATGAGTAACAGGGCATGAGATACTTTTCCATGTTTATTCTTTATTGGATTTGGGATTGAATAAAAGAGCTTCTCTGAATTCTATCCAACTTGCTCAATGTTTCTGAACTGACTTGGGTGGGATCCATAGACAGGACAAGCATAGTTCAAAACTTCTATATCTCCATTAGATGTTTAACTTTTAAGACACAGAAAAAGTCTGATCTAGCAGTACATTTCCGTAGTTGGATTCCAACTATGATTGGATTATATTTTTACCACCAGTCTTGCTGGCACCAATTAACAACAACCACCTACTATTCTAAGGTCTTCTTAAACTAGGAAGTCTTCAAAAATAATGGGGCCAATATAATGTCTTCAAATTCAGGTGATAGCTGAACCAAATCCATCCAACCTACTTGTTTCAAAGAACGTGTTTGAATTGCTGAGTTTTAACTTTTTATTTATGTCATACACAATTTTGAAAAACACCTGGTTGTCCTAAATCATCTGATTCTGCAATATTTTGCTGCGCTGGAAGGAAAAAACATTTATGTTTAGAGGCCACCTTACTCACAAACAGTATTTCTGGTGTTGTTGGGCTTCTAAAATAACAATTTTCCCTTAAAACCAAAACCATTGTCATCATCTTTAGGACCTCCAGCACCATTTGTCCACATGGATCATGAGAGGTTTTGACTTTCACCTGATGGGTGGCAAAGCTGAAACACCTGAGGAGCAAGGAAAAGAGAATTCTGCCAAGGAATGATCTACTGTCTTGCAAATTAGGTCTCATTGGAGTCAACCTCAATCCCCTGAAAATTGTTCTATGGTGTGAAAAATTTAAATATAGAGTTAGACCCTTACTAGAAAACAATAAAGAGTTAAAAAAAAGCACCAAGTACCATGGATGTCTAGGGTGGCGCTGAAGTTATAAACTGAAAAAGGCAAAATTAATTTACTATATAGGACCGACACAGAGAAAAACTTACTGAGATTACGAGTTATATGCGGGTCCAGCTTGTCAGGAGACCATTTCTGTAGACAATGGGGCACATTTACTAATGTGTCCCATTGTCCGCACACTGCATTTCCGTTGGGTTTCCAGACTATTTGTGCCGCATTTAACAGGGGTTTTTGGTGCACGCGATCGGACAACCTGACTGATTCGGACTGAGCTCGGGATTTAAAATTCAAATTGTGTCACAAGCCATGCACTTACATGCATCGGGAAGAAGAAGGTTAACTCCGGCGGACCTGATCAGGGAAGTGACACATGCAGGATATCGGGCACACGATCTTAGTGAATCGCGCCGGACTTCATCCTCGTCAGACAACGCACCTCGGGGATCGCGACAGAACCGGGTAAGTAAATGTGCCCCAATATCTACCACACCAGATTCTTGCAGTCATGGTTCTTGGTAGGGGAAAATTTGGCATTTTGGGAGCGCCAATAATTTTAAGTCTTGGGGGCCTTCCTGATGCAAAAATCTAAAATTCTACTTCTGTGGACAACATAACCTTATAGTCGAGGACAACACAAAATGTTATGAAGGGCTTCAGTTTATACATCCCTGATATAGTGATGAGAGGCATGAAAGGGGCAAAACATTTTTGAACTCTATTGCCTTTTCTATATAATCTTCAATGTAAGGGGTACAATCTGCAAGGAGGTGTATAGAGGAATGAAAAATTAATCACACATTTACATCCCCTTTAAATCTGGAGCCTTGATCAAATTTTACCCTTTTCCTGCAAAAGAAGAAAACATTTTCTATGAGAGATTTAGATGTTTATTTTTAGACTGTACAGACAGTGATAAAGTTCCCCGAACCAAGTAAAAACTAAGAACATTTCTGTCTATTACTGGACACATTAGTGTGTACAGATGTCAGGAAATTACCAAACCAAGTCACTAACTCCCATCATTGTCAATAAGGAGGAGACGTTTTCTGGTGTACACTGACAACAATGTGTATCTATTAGTATTGTTCTATAGGCACATGTAATAGTCGTAATGCGCCCCCATTAAAGGACCAGACCATAGATGGTAAGCAAAACGGGGGTGGGGTCATCGTATATGTGAACCAAGCCTGGTGCAATGGAGGGGATATTATGGTGCTGGTCCAACAAAGATATTTGATAATCAGGCCTGTATACTTACCGAGGGAATTCTCAGCGGTAGTCCTGGTCGCAACATATAGCATATCCCTCCATCTGATAATATTCTCCATGTGAACAGCTCCAGAATGTAGTTGGGGACTTGCAGATTAGATATCCGAAATCTTTATCTATAGTCACAGGAGACTGTAATCATGTCAGTGGGGTTAGAATCTTACAGAAATTCCTTCAATATGTCCAGGGCTCTACCAGAGGTGACTGGTCGTTGGGTTAAGTAAGTTTCCAGTGTTGGAGGGGCTTTTTGGTCAGTTATGCAACGTCCCCTAGGAAGGTCTGACCACAATCTGACCCTCTTACAACCTAGGTCCTGCCCTGCTAACCTTAAAAGAAAGTTCTTATAGTCGGCAGGCATTTCAATGGTCTGCATAGGTAGAGGAAGAACTCAGAGCTTGTTTTCAAGAAAATTTGGATAGGTTGGAGGTGCACTAGTATTATTACAGAGTACCGTATTTTCTGGTGTACAAGACAACCTTTTAAAACCTGAAAATCTTTTAAAAAAAACAGAGGTAACCTTATACGCCGAGTTAGGAAGGAACCTAGGGGGTCCCCTGCAGCAAACACCTACCCATAACACACTATTTCTCAAGGCCCCCCCTCCCCCGAAGCAGCAGCTTTGTTGCTGTGAACGCTGTCTCTGAAGACTGCGGACATGATGATAACATCCTTACCAAACCTTATCATCCGATGTATGCCTTGCTGGCAGCACAGCACCTTTAGCATATGTTGTATTTAGCTATTATGTAAATCAAGTAGATTTTTTCAAATTCTTTTGGCCCGTTTGTATTGCACTTTGTAAATAACTCATTGGCAATCACACAAAGAATTGTGCTGCTAATCAATTTACTCATATACCGCTGTGCTCTCCGCTATCAGTGTTATGTGTTTATTAGTGTTTATGTGTTTGTTAGGTTAATTCATACTGTTTTTATGCTATGATTTCTGTTTTTTATTACAGTTGTATATTTAATAGGATATTCACACAAAAACAAAATTTTAAAATATACTCAGGATAACAAAAAAAAATTCTCTAATCCAATGTTATTAACAAAAATACAGCATTCCACAGAATTCCAACTGTGCAGAGAGCAGTATAGACTGTCCAGGTGCAGTAGTGTGCAGAGGTCACAGCAGCTCTACAGACAAGGTAAGGTCTTGATCCTAGGGGAGGGGGGCATAGTAGTGCTGACTGTGTATTTTACATAGATTATTATTATTATTATTATGAGATAGCAGAGCTGGATTGTGTCATTGTGTCTTATATACATCGCATGACTCTGTTCTGTCTCATCTCTCTTTTTCTATGTGTCAGATATTAGCAGAATCTCCAGAAGCAAAATAAAAGTGTAGATAAACCCTGTACCCTGATAATCTAAGCACATTGTCAGCACACAGCATCTCATAGCACAGAGGGATCATGAAGTGTCTGCTTAGAGAGTCCTCACCCACCCTCTGGAATCTTCACTGACCATCACTGATAGGAGCTAAAACAGCAATAAAACTAAATTGCAGTAAGGGGTTAAAATGATCTTTATTGTGAAAATATCACTAGGGGACTCAAATTTAAGAACTTTTTTTATGGGCAAATTTCTCCTGTGGGGACAAATAAATTTTATTCTATTCTATTTACGTATGACAATTATTATGCTTTGTTTTATAATTATAATGATATTTGTTAAGTATCAACTATCCTTTGTGATAAAAAGAGAACTTGAGAACACTATCATATTGATCATATACTATAAAACTCACTTAGTGGATAACACCCTAACCCTTAAGACTGTTGTGACTTCCTATATATGATGATCCACTGTGACCCTCCATAATATACTGTAAGACAATGTGCCCCACTCCAATATACTATAAACCCCTAAATATTATTGTATGTTCCTGCCTCCTACACAATATTACACCCCAATATAGGACTGTATAACTCCATAACCCCACTCCTCTATATTATAACCCCCTGTGCCCCAATCCAATATACTATAACCCCACTCCTATACATAGTGAACCCCAACTCCTATGGACCATTAACCTTTGTGTTCCCATACATACTATGAACCTCACCCTGAATACAGTGGGATACCTATATTAGTTCAGCTCCCCCATGAAAGTGGGAGAAGGAACAGACATTGTCAGACATTGGGGCAGATTTACGGTGGATTCGGGTCCGGTCGGGATTCATTAAGGCAGTTCCTCCGACGTCCACCAGGTGGCGCTGCTGCGCTGAAGAGCATCTGAACGCACTCAAGTTCACCGACCTATTCCTAGTGAAGGTAAGTGCAAGCTCCGCAACAAATGTTTTTTTCTAAAATGCAGCGTTTTTTCAGAATCCGTTGGGTTTTCGTTCGGCCACGCCCCCGATTTCCGTCATGTGCATGCCAGCGCCGATGCGCCACAATCCGATCGCGTGCGCCAAAATCCCGGGGAAATCGGCGCAAATTGGAAATATTCGGGTAACACGTCGGGAAAACGCGAATCGGGCCCTTAGTAAATGACCCCCATTGTCTACCGAATGTCTATGGATACGTTTAGTGTGTAAGACGGAAGCTTTTCTGACTTACTCGCTAAATATGTGCAAAAAATGAAACATGGACCCAGCTTTATACATATTTTCAATAGTGGCTCCAAGTAAACATGTAAAAATCAGCGGAAAATGGCTGTGTGTGAATATGCTGCCAATGATGTCTATCATTCCTGTATAGTTTCCATTTGCTATCAACACTATTTATGGTCAGGCATTGACCATTGTCAAAGGCACCTTAAAATATAAGTCGTCCAACCTGATACAGATTCGCTCTTCCTCCATATGTCCTCCATGTATATGGAAACTGCTCTGTAGGAGACAGATCGGTGCACAACAGACGCATTTGCCTCCATACACCATAAACACAAGTGACGAGTGTCTGCGGCCTGTAACGCGCCAGGGTGCTGGTCTTTTTGAAGTGTGTTAAAGCAAACATATTGTTAATAGAGGTCAGAGCGAGGTCTATGGAGACGGGTAAACATTAGACACACACACCCCTATGTCAGATCTCACAGGACGCTGGGACTTATAGTGACGGCCTGTAATACAGAGAGATGAGGGGGATACTATACCATGGAAGTGCCCAGGAACTGGTGGGGTATACTACAGGTTCATTTTATAATCCACGATGGAAAGTGAGTGGCCCTTGGGTGCTCTAGGGTGCCCCATCCTTACAGGTTTATATTATTATTTATTATTATGATATATTATTATTTATATAATGTTGTCGTTTTTTTTTAACACGGTAATTAATGGGCAAGTGCGAATCTACAGGAAATCTGCAAACTTTGTATTGATGCAGATTCCATGCAGATTTTTCTCAGAAATGATATCAGATCATAAGTGCAAAAAACGGAATGCAAACCCACAACAAAACACACTACACATAACACAAATCATCATGAAATCTGCGCACATTTGGGGAGATTTATCCAAATTTTCCAAATGCAATTTATAACATAAAGCTGAGTTCTGATTGGTTGCTATGAGCACTCAACCTGTTTTGATAATTGAGTCTCATTATGAGCAGGTTTACATGCATTGTTATCTCGTGACAATCGGCTACGTTTATAGATAGCCTCTTTGTTGTAGCCTCAGCATCTGAGACGCAAAGAACTTGGGAAAACAGGTGACCAAAATGTCTTCTAATGGGCCATGCAGCATCTCCCTTGGCCTTTGTGCATCAGTCTTCTGCAGAGGAGGCTTATGGGACAGGCCCCATCTATAATACATAAGGCAGCCCTCCACTCCCTCACCATTACATATAAGTGCTCATGGGGACCAATATCCGCCTGTGCCATTTGTGGCCGGATATCGGTCCCTATTGAAGCCTGTGGCACCCGGTCAGGGTGTGGTGATCACACATTGGGGGACATGTATCTTAATCTACATTTTTGCTATTTTTGTCGCTTTTTCAACTCTTTACTGCGACTTTTGCTGTCGTTTCGCAAGTACGCCTTGGTCTGCACCTTGTGCAGCGCCTTATGTATCTTTAATTTCCAGATGTTCCGTGCGATCCGTGTATTGCTTTTGTTTTTGCTTATTTTTGCGACTTTTTAAGCGCAAATCTGCCCCTGTTCCGGGGCAGGTGCAAAGGAAGGATTATTTTTCATGGACCCTGTTCTAACATGTGAATTGGGATTATTTCACATGCTTTAAATGTTAAACATTTTGCACATCAACCTGTTGGACATGGAAAGTTTGGGCTGTTTTTTGACTCTATGGAGAGAGGAGGGGTGAGCAGCACTTATCCTTCCTCCTCTCCAGCACACATTCGTTTAAGTGTATCCTTATAAAGTATATCTCATAGACTGTAAGCTCTTGTGAGCAAGACCCTCATTACAGCAAGACCCTGAGTACAGTACAAACTTTTATTATTGTTATCAGTAAGTAAACGAATAGAGCAGTGATGGCGAACCTTTAAGAGACCGAGTGCCCAAACTATAACCAAAATCCACTTATTTACCGCAAAGTGCCAACATTGCATCTTAAACAGTAACTTATTGCTACCTGTTCTTCCACATCTATCAATCATATTGGCCCCTTGAGGCCACCAATACAGTTGAAAGAAGGAGAGCACATTCAGACTATCATTGTAGCTTCTCACCTGGGTCTCTCTGTACAGTAAGAATGTAGGGTCCAGTAGGGTGACCTACAAAGATACTGCAGTTCTATCAACACTTTCTCACTTTTCCCGTAGTTCCAAACAGCCAATGAAGTGTCATTTTAAAATAGCGCTGATTGCAGCATCTCTTAAATTGCCTGGGTCTGCAGGAAGATTTTGTGAATTTGGTCCTGTTTGGTGAACTCTGTCTTGGGGTCAATGGCCTGAGTGCCCACAGAAAAGGCTCTGAGTGCCACCTCTGGCGCCCGTGCCATAGGTTCGCCACCACTGGAATAGGGGATGTTTTCGCTAGTTTTCTATGTGGGTCATGATGTATTATTTTATGTACTATACTGCCCCCTTGTGGTGATTTATTAAAATATAACAGATTTAACAATTATTACGGTAATTATTATTATTTATATAGCGCTCACAGATTGTACTAGTATATTATTTAAATAATTTCATTTTGACATAAAATAAAGTCATGTTACTCATAATTTTTATTGTGTCCCATGTACTCACAGGTTTCCAGATTAGTGTATGTGGCTCAGTACTGCATATATCTACTGCAATTACCTCATCATATAGGATGTACTTTTATCATGCAGAAAACCACATGACATATACACAGTTTACCTGCTGGTCGCAGACATAGGGGGTCATTTATCTCACCTGTTTTGGCAGGTTTTTTTTTTCTGTTTGCTACTTTGGTAATTTATTATTATAATAATTCTTTATTTATATAGCGCACACAGATTACACAGCGCTGCACAGAGCTTGTAAGATCAGTCCCTGTCCCCAATGGGGCTCACAGTCTAATCAACCAACCAGTATGTTTTTTGAGTGTGGGAGGAAACCGGAGGACCGGGAGGAAACCCATGTAAACATGGAGAGAACGTCCAAACTCTTTGCAGATGTTGACTTGGATGGGACTTGAATCCAGGACCCCAGCGCTGCAAGGCTGTAAAACTAAGGACTGAGCCACAGTACTTTCCATCATTCTCACTTTTTTTCTTGTTGTACAAATGTCTCAAGTCATTTCTTTCCATTCTTTCTTTCAAGTTTGGTTTCATCTGGAGTCTATTGTGGCAAAAAAAAGTCTAAAATTTTAGACCATTTGAAATGATAAATGTCATTTATAAATGTCAGTGTTATTACCGTTTGTGTGGAAGTGTACGGAAGAATTTGGAACATAGTTGGAATAGAAGATAAATGTGTCCTACTGATGATAAACAAATGTCCAACGGACAATTCAAAATGTCCCCAAAAAGGCTCAAAAATTGCAGTGCGCCAAAAAAAGTCTCCCCCATAGAATTGGTAAAGAATGAAGCAATAAAAGTAGGCCCCTGGGTGACAGAGCCTCAGTGGGCCCCTTCGCAGTGAACCCGTATGGTGGCATTAAAAATTCTGAAACTGAAAAAGTCCTGTTCCCTAAAATATTCCCTAGTTTATCATCCCAAACAGCCCCCTCATGATTATTTAATATAAAACCGCCCGCACACCATGTGGATTCTTTATGTACAGTCTTATGTGGGCCCCCCCCAGGAGCCCTGGGCCCCGGCACTTGCCCCGGTATTCCCAGTGCTGATGCTGGCCCTGCTTGGCACTTGCTGGATTTATCAGGAAGCTCCGGCCTCCTGATATTACTGGGGTTGATCCGTTGGCATTTCTACGTAAGGTCCGACCTGGTTTAAAAAAGCGTTTTAGTCTGGAACACCCCTTGAAATCTCACTGAGCCACTGGCCACAAGCCCTCACATACCTCCACACCCACTTCTGGCACACAAGCTCTGATATAGCCCCCCAATGAAGACAGAAGCGGTAATATATACCGTACACTGACTTGTCTTCCCTTCTTCGTGTCTGACAGTGTGACATCCCCGTTCCTAGTAGAGGAGATACTGCCCACTGGTGGATATGGACATTATAGTTTTAAATGCTGAACGCTAAAACCTTTCCTCCTTTCACAAGCCATAACTTGTTGTATATTCTTCCATTTATACCGCTGTATGGGACATGTTATCTGCAGGGTGCACTGTACTACCTCGTGTGCTTTTTGGTTATGGGCTTTCACTGTGCAGTTTAATTTACTTTTTTTCATGGGTCAGAAAAATCATGGAGATTTATATAGTTTTTGTTATGTTGTAGTACCTTTTAAATGATTTTAACCGTCATTTGAGATATGTTTTAATATTGTGTTGTAAAAATCAGGTTCTAAAGCTCCATCTTAGAGAGATCCTAATTCCAGCCTGTATAATGTGAGATTTAAACTCCAATTGTCACTGGGGCAAAAAAAATATTTGTCCGGATCTACAATTATAAAATATACAGTTTCGACTTACATACAAATTCAACTTAAGAACAAACCTTCGGAACCTATCTTGTACGTAACCCGGGGACTGCCTGTATTGTCTCTGACAAAATAACAGGCCCCTACAGTCCACCAGAAGACGACCGCATTAGGAGGCGACTGGTGACCATTATTCATAGGATTATGTATAAAGTCTCCTATTATATGTATTGATGATGTTTCCTGTATGTCCAATAATAGCAAGAAAAATTACTATGTAATTAACCCTTTAAGGATCCAGACATTTTGGCCTCCAGGATGAGACACAATTTATGCATTTTATTTCTTGGCGTCCCAGATTGTGTAATTTGCATGATTACTTTCTGGCAGGACAAGCTGTACTTTCTGTTCATAGCACTTAGAGGGGCTTACATCAGCATGGATTGGTTCTGTGATTGGGATATTTAGTTTTTTTTTCCTTTTTCTAACTTCCTTTATTGTTAAGGTGAACCAAATAAATACAGAAATATATATATAAATACTTATTGACAAAAAATAATGCATCTAAATATAAATGTCACATATGACATATAGTAGCCGGTCAACTCTAATGTTATATGATGGACACACTGCCCCCTGCTGGTGTGATGATGTGGGAGCTATGGCATAGGACAGTCATTTACCCCAAGTAGTGATATAAGGGATGAACTGCCCCCTGCTGGTGTGATGATGTGGGGGCCATGTAAGGGACAGTCAGCCACCCCTAGATATGATAGGAGGACACACTGCCTCCTGCTGGTGTGATGATGGGAAGAGCCAAGGCATAGGACAGTCAGTCATCCCTAGAAGTGATAGGAGAGCGCACTGCCCCCTGCTGCTGTGATGATGTGGGAGGCCATGGCATAGGACAGTCAGTTACCCATAGAAATGATAAGAGGACATACTGCCCCCTGCTGGTGTGATGACGTGGGAGCCATGGCATAGGACAGTCAGTCACATCCAGTAATAATAGGAGGACATACTGCCCTCTGCTGGTGTGATGATGTAGGGAACTGCGGCATAGGACAGTCCGTCACCCCTAAAAGTGATAGGAGGACACGCTGTCCCCTGCTGGTGTGATGATGTAGGGAACTATGGCATAGGACAGTCTGTCACCCCTAGAAGTGATAGGAGGACACACTGCCCACTGCTGGTGTGATGATGCAGGGAGCGATGGCATAGGTCAGCCACCCCTAGAAGTGATAGGAAGACACACTGGGGCAGATTTACTTACCCGGCCCATTCGCGATCCAGCAGCGCGTTCCCTGTGGAGGATTCGGGTCTTCCGGCGACTCACTAAAGTAGTTCCTCCGACATCCACCAGGTGGCGCTGCTGCGCTGAAGTTCATCGGAATGCACTGGAGTTCACCGAGCCAGGCCAGGTGCAGGTAAGCGTGTGTCCAGTGACAGATTTTTTTAAAAAATGCGGTGATTTTTCCAAATCAGTCGGGTTTTTGTACGGCCACGCCCCCGATTTCCGTCGTGTGCATGCCGGCGCCGATGCGCCACAATCCGATCGCGTGCACCAAAAACCCGGGGCAATTCAGAGAAAATCGGCACAAAACGGAAAAATTTGGGTAAATAGCCGTAAAAACGCGATTCGGGCGCTTAGTAAATGACCCCCACTGTCTCCTACTGGTGTGATGATATAGGGGGCCATGGCATAGCACAGTCAGTCACCCCTAGTAGTGATAGGAGAACACACCGCCCCCTGCTGGTGTGATGATGAAGGGAACAATGGCATAGCACAGTCAGTCACCCCTAAGTGATAGGAGAACACACTGCCCCTGATGGTGTGTTGATGAGGGGAGGAGTCATAGAACAATCAGTCACCCCTAGTGGTGATAGGAGGACACACCGTCCTCTCCTGGTGTGATGATGTGGGGGCCATGGCATAAGACAGGCACCCCTAGAAGTGATAGGAAGACACACTGGGGCAGATTTACTTATCCGGCCCATTCGCGATCCAGCGGCGCGTTCTCTGAACAGGATTCGGGTCCGTACGGGATTTATGAAGGTAGTTCCTCCGACGTCCACCAGGTGGCGCTGCTGCGCTGAAAATAATCTGAACGCGCCGGAATACACCGAGCTGGACCAGGTGAAGGTAAACGCTTCCCAAGCGACACATTTTCGGTTTTTAAATGCAGCGTTTTTTCCGAATACGTTGGGTTTTCGTTCGGCCACGCCCCCGATTTCCGTTGCGTGCATGCCAGCGCTGATGCTCCACAATCCGTTCGCGTGCGACAAAATCCCGGGGCGATTCAGGTACAATCGGCGCAAATCGGAAATATTCGGGTAACACATCGGGAAAACGCGAATCGGGCCCTTAGTAAATGACCCCCACTGTCTCCTACTGGTGTGATGATGTAGGGGGCCATGGCATAGGACAGTCAGTCACAGACAGTTGTTGATATACCAACAGCAATGACCAGGTAAGTGGCAGCCTGTATAATATGTTTTTATTTTTTATATCTTCCATGTAAAATAAAGCTACACTACAAATACAAAATCAGGAAAACATCATAGTTTACCGCCAGTCATCACATTATTAATCCAGTAACGCTAACATCATCCATATCCCTTGTACTAGTATCAGACTGGGGTAATTTTGGTTCTCCAAAGACCTGATTACAACCCCCATCCCTTCATTTTTATGAAAATAAAAATCCCTTAGGTGAGGGCTCTCTTCTCTCCAGTCTATCACGTAGGGTGATACAGTCCTAATTTGCTTGGTGGGAAAACCCCTTTAGGATGTTCTATGTTGTGAATGAAAGTATCGATAAAATTGTTTTTTGACCAGGAATTCAGAGTGTTCCATCAATAATGTGCAACACCCTCGCCGATGCAATGGCGAGGTAGTGCTTGCGAATACGTCCCACCTGTAGGTAACACCACATTACACTACATGGTCCTTATAGGATCAAGGGGAAATTGCAGTGGTTAATCCTGCCTGGCAAGGCAGATGTTAATCTGAGATGTAATTATGTCAACCAATGTCTGTGTTACATCCTGTCTTTGTGCACTGAGAGGTAATTGGAGGAGCAGCCACCACCTGACAAAAGGGAGGTAATAAAACCTCTGGCCAGGAACGTTCTAGAGGTCTTAGAGAGAAGTCTCTCTCAGGAGAGAGAGGAGAGCAGTCTCTCCCAGAAGGGAGAAGAGACCGGTCCTAGTCAGGCCCTCTGGGTCTGCAGGACGCAAGCAGAGAGTAGTTAGCTGAGCAGCAGCTCAGAGTCTCTAGCATACCAGACCAGTGCAGGAAGAGCCTAGCCCCTGCCTGAAGTGGAAGATAAGACTAGAGCTAGTGTAGTGAGGAAAGGGGTATCATCCTACCTTCAAGGGTGATACCTGAAGAGATCCAGGACCGAGCTGAAGCCTCCTCTAAGGACACAGCTGCCTCCCAGCCTGCTCTTACATCCAGGCTGGTGAAATACATCCTGTGGCTCCCTCCAAATACCTCTCCAGTACTCCACCATCTTGTTAAAGGCACGTTTGCTGTGGTTCCTGCGGTTCCAATAAAGAACTGTAAGTTGTTTTCTTCAACCTCTGCCTCCGTCTGGTCCCTGCTACTACCCCTGCCTACATCACCGGCACCCTGTCCATCACCCAGAGACTCACACTCGGGACATTAAGGGGTTGCCCCAGGGAGATCCGCTACAGCAGCCTCTCCCTCATCATTTCTTGCCAACACCACCCTGCTGGAGACCTGCCAGGCTGTAGGACAGCCCTCTGGTTCCCCGTACCAAGCACCGTGACAATAGCGTGCTTAGGCCGCAACCGCCAGCCACTCCGGTACCGCGGGCCCCGGCTGACTCCAGGCCTCACCTCAAGGGCTAGGCCCCGGTGGGGGATGTTGCAAGTGGCGTCACGAATCACAGGATATATACTTCTGTGCCTTATCCTGGCACTAAAGACTGTACTTTATTAAGAAAAAGACTGTGCTGCCTAACCCTGCTGCCATCCGGGTTTAGGCCCAAGTATTTGTGTGTTTCTACATTGAACTTTATACTGCTGCCATGTGCTGTCGAGCACCGCTCCAGCACTCAAGAGGTTAATCCCTGCAAGAACTGTGTCAGCTCTGCTACATCCGGCGCTGCCGCGCCTGAAGATTTTTACCTCAGAAACTGTGGCGCAGCAAGTAATTCCAGCCCGCCAAAACTTTCACTGGCGGGAAACCCAGAGACATCGCTAAGCTCCGCCCCCTGCGTATGGCGCAAATCCTGCCTCACCGCGCTGTGGCGCAGCAGAAAATTCAGCCCGCCACAGCTCCTGGCGGGAAAGACTCTAGCTCCGCCCTCTGGTGCGAAACTCTCCCGCGCTGCAACGCCAGTGAGAGCCCACGAGGTACCTCAGAGTCAGCGCAGCCGCCATCCAGCATCAGAGAGGTTAATCGGCCATCTTGGATTTCTCCACGTGCTGTCTCCTGTCCTGCCGACATGCCGCACAGCCTCCGAGATGAAGAACCAAGTGTCGCATGGCTTGCCCACGAGCCTCGGGCCCCTTCCTCTGCTGCACCGCTTACTGCTGTCTCCTGTACGCAGTCTTCAATGGCGGATTCTCCACAGCGGCTGCCTCCTCCGATGACGGACCTCCTGAGGACCACCACGGATGTGAGTACCATGGCCCCCAGGGCCTATATCACAGTGACTGTGACTATATCTCCCTTAGCCCCGGCTGGGGTACAGTCCGGCCTCCCTGCAGAGGGCCAACACCTACCCATAGGGGGCCCGGCTACAAAAGGGACTCTCTTAAAGGGGCCTGACCCCTTATCTAATGCTGCTGATCGTCCTGCGGAGTATCCAGGACCACCTGCTAAGAGGCCCAGGCTGTCCGGTGAGAACGCCCTGCCAGCTACAGAGGTTACCCCCGCCAGCGCAACAGCGCCCCCAAGAGCTACAGGTCAGTCCAGGAACAACAATCCTTCAGCTGTCAGCAATGGAGAAGTTACAGCTCCTGCGGTCATCATCATGCGCTCCACAGCGCCCCCAGCTACAGAAGGTCAGCCAGAGAAGTGCCTGTCTCCTTCCTTTGCTGAGATGCCTGCCGCCGCAGATGACCTCCCTGCTGTTCCAGCTCCAGCTTCTGGGTGTTCCATGTCAGCAGTTCCAGTGTCTACCACCAGATGTCTTCAGGTGACAGATTTCAACACTGCTTTCTTCACCCAGGCTGATGATGTCCATGCTGCAGTTCCTGCTTCCATGCCTGCAGCCATTGCTCTTGAGCAGCAAGATTATCCCCTGAAGGGCTGTAGCCCACTTCAGGTACTGTGCTTATTGTACATAATGTATATTTATTTCCATTAACCCTACAGAGCCAGAGACTTTCCTGAGACTCTCATCCCTATTTATCTCAGTCAAGAGACATACCTTGAACTGATTACTGTCATGTGCTATGATAGCACCCTTCCTCTGCCACAGCAGAGATTCCTACTCAAAGGACTCTGTCCCTCTCCAAATAGAGGAGACCCTTTGCTTCTACTGCACTTTTCCCCACCTCAAGGGCTGTACCCAGAAGATGGACTTTGTCATTAGAGACCTTCTGAGAGACTTGTGGCCAATTCCAAGGAAAAGTTGCTATTGCTATTGACTATTATTTTGCACTTAATGCCTTTCCTTTTAGGTACGGACATTATGTTTGCACTTTTTATGCCTTTCCTTTGCAGGAAAAGAGACATTTGCTACCGTGCTACCCTGAGTAGCCTATCTACCTCTGTAACGTTTGTAACGTTCAAGATGTGTACCCATTGGGCTCCTAAGCCAATGTGATCTTAACCTGTTTGCACACTGTCAGAAGATAGGCCAGTAGTCTGCATTAACCCTTTCATAGGCTTTTCAGGTTGTAGTGTGGCTGTGTCGGACCGTCTTTATTGTAAAACACTGACCGCTACCTGATCCCTCAAACTGAGGTTTGCACATGGGGGGTAGTCCGTAAACTGCGGGTCTTTAGGGGACCGGGGGTGTTACAGAGATAGCACCTGGATGCCACTCATACATGGGTAAGGTTGTCAGTCAGGAGGTACTCGTGTCGCATATGCTCATGCAATGCAGATAGACACCATATAATTGCCGCCAGGGAAGAAGCGTTGATAAAACAAATATACAGGCCTTGGTGCAAGGAGTGGATTACAGGACATGACACCACACCTTTCCTTCTGTACAGTTCGGTTTAATGGCGTCAGCGACCAACTGTCATACAGCTCTTACATATTTTTGTCTTAGTCCGACACCAACCCAGGTGCCTGTCTCCAGGACCATGGGCGGTTTGTCCCTACACCTCACATAGCCTGCACTTCCTAGAAGTGCCCTTAGCCCCCTCTGTGCCCCAAACCATCTGTAGTCGAGCCGAGGGCGGCTCTTTCAATTGCCCCCGGGGTATGCAACACCCTCGCCGATGCAATGGCGAGGTAGTGCTTGCGAATACGTCCCACCTGTAGGTAACACCACATTACACTACATGGTCCTTATAGGATCAAGGGGAAATTGCAGTGGTTAATCCTGCCTGGCAAGGCAGATGTTAATCTGAGATGTAATTATGTCAACCAATGTCTGTGTTACATCCTGTCTTTGTGCACTGAGAGGTAATTGGAGGAGCAGCCACCACCTGACAAAAGGGAGGTAATAAAACCTCTGGCCAGGAACGTTCTAGAGGTCTTAGAGAGAAGTCTCTCTCAGGAGAGAGAGGAGAGCAGTCTCTCCCAGAAGGGAGAAGAGACCGGTCCTAGTCAGGCCCTCTGGGTCTGCAGGACGCAAGCAGAGAGTAGTTAGCTGAGCAGCAGCTCAGAGTCTCTAGCACACCAGACCAGTGCAGGAAGAGCCTAGCCCCTGCCTGAAGTGGAAGATAAGACTAGAGTTAGTGTAGTGAGGAAAGGGGTATCATCCTACCTTCAAGGGTGATACCTGAAGAGATCCAGGACCGAGCTGAAGCCTCCTCTAAGGACCCAGCTGCCTCCCAGCCTGCCCTATACATCCAGGCTGGTGACCTACATCCTGTGGCTCCCTCCAAATACCTCTCCAGTACTCCACCATCTTGTTAAAGGCACGTTACTGTGGTTCCTGCGGTTCCAATAAAGAACTGTAAGTTGTTTTCTTCAACCTCTGCCTCCGTCTGGTCCCTGCTACTACCCCTGCCTACATCACCGGCACCCTGTCCATCACCCAGAGACTCACACTCGGGACATTAAGGGGTTGCCCCAGGGAGATCCGCTACAGCAGCCTCTCCCTCATCATTTCTTGCCAACACCACCCTGCTGGAGACCTGCCAGGCTGTAGGACAGCCCTCCGGTTCCCCGTACCAAGCACCGTGACAATAGCGTGCTTAGGCCGCAACCGCCAGCCACTCCGGTACCGCGGGCCCCGGCTGACTCCAGGCCTCACCTCAAGGGCTAGGCCCCGGTGGGGGATGTTGCAAATGGTTTCCTAAAGGTTCTATATTCTCGCACATCTAAATATGTGACCAACTTCAGGGAGAACAGACAGAAACTTATTAGATGTCTGTACAAATTGAGAAACAGGTATAAAAAAACACTCAGAGCAGAACGATACGGAACGTTTTTAATGATCTCTAGTTTCCCCTTCTTTAGCTCTCTGTACACATGGATATCAGGTTGAATAAATGGCTTAGGAAGGTTATACATAATTGGGAACGTTACACCTTCATACTGATAATTTATGTGATTTTGTCGGTAGCTGTCACATCGTGTAGAAGTTATTTGTACATATGGGAGGCACCGCCCACCAACAGCTGATGGGTGCTGCTGGCTGTCGCCCTTGTCTCCATTGGAAGAAGTGATCGCTATGGTTCTCCCTAGATGCCATGATCATGTGTTTGTATGATCTCACTTCAGATTTTTTCGGCAGCAATGGAGGAGGATTCTTATTCCCTGGCAGATATTCACAGATGCGGCTATGATACCTGTTATAAGAGGGAGTGGACTGGAACCAGGGGCATAACAATCGTGGTCACATGGGGGTGCGACCGCAACCTGGCTCGCTGGAAGCCTGGGCTGCAGCTGTTACAGTTAAACATGTGCCTAGTGTACGGCAGTATATTGAACCATGGCCTCCTGTGAAGAATATGCCGGCTGCTGGAGATAGCCGCTCTGGACCTTTCAGCTGTATCAGTGCTGTCCTCCCGTCCAGCTGGAAGCTGAGAAAGAGTAGGTAGTGATACACACGGACACACACGCCCTGCTCTGTCATATTTACAGCCGGAGCGCACGGTAAGGCAGGTAACCACACGTAATTATGTTGCCGGCGCTAGCCACCTTACTCCGTGCCCAGATGCTAAGTTGAAGACAGATACTCACCACCCGTGGGAGAAACATTGGGTAGATGAGTATCCTTTTTTTCTTTGTTCAGTTGCAGATAGATATGATAATATAGGATGCCGCCAGACACTGTATTAATGAGTAGAGGCTGCTGCCAGACAATGTATTAATGAGTAGAGGCTGCTGTCAGACACTGAATTACTGAGTGGCGGCTGCCAGACACTGTATTAATGAGTAGAGGCTGCAGCCAGACAATGTATTAATAAGTGGAGGTTGCTGTCAGACACTGTGTTAATGAGTCGAGGCTGCTTCCAGACAATGTATTAATGAGTTGAGGCTGCTGCCAGCCACTTTATTAATGAGTAGAGGCTTCTGCCAGACACTGTATTAATGAGTGGAGGCTGCTGCCAGACAATGTATTAATGAGTGGAGGCTGCTGCCAGACAATGTATTAATGAGTGGAGGCTGCTGCCAGACACTGCATTAATGAGTGGAGGCTGCTGCCAGACACTGTATCAATGAGTGGAGGCTGCTGCCAGACACTGTATTAATGAGTAGAGGCTGCTGCCAGACACTGTATTAATGAGTAGAGGCTGCTGCCAGCCACTGTATTGATGAGTAGAGGCTGCTGCCAGCCACTGTATTGATGAGTAGAGGCTGCTGCCAGACAATGTATTAATGAGTAGAGGCTGCTGTCAGACACTGTATTAATGAGTGGAGGCTGCTGCCAGATACTGTATCAATGAGTGGAGGCTGCTGCCAGACACTGTATTAATGAGTAGAGGCAGCCTTTACTCATTAATACAGTGTCTGGCAGCAGCCTCTACTCCTTAATACAGTGTCTGGCAGCAGCCTCAACTCATTAATACAGTGTCTGGCAGCAGCCTCAACTCATTAATACAGTGTGTGGCAGCGGCCTCCCCTCATTATACAGTGTCTGGCAGCAGCCTCTACTCATTAATACAGTGTGTGGCAGCGGCCTCCCCTCATTATACAGTGTCTGGCAGTAGCCTCCACTCATTAATACAGTGGGTGGCAGCAGCCTCTACTCATTAAAACAGTGGCTGGCAGCAGCCTCTACTCATCAATATAGTGGCTGGCAGCTGCCTCTACTCATTAACACAGTGTCTGGCAGCAGCCTCTACTCATTAATACAGTGGCTGGCAGCTGCCTCTACTTATTAACACAGTGTCTGGCAGCAGCCTCTACTCATTAATACAGTGTCTGGCAGCAGCCTCTACTCATTAATACAGTCTCTGGCAGCAGCCTCTACTCATTAATACATTGTCTGGCAGCAACCTCTACTCATTAACACATTGTCTGGCAGCAACCTCCACTCATTAATACAGTGTCTGGCTGCAGTATGTACTCATTAATACATTGTCTGACAGCAGCCTCCACTCATTAATACAGTGTCTGGTAAAAGCCTCTGCTCATTAATACATTGTCTGGCAGCAGCCTCTACTCATTCATACAGTGTCTGGCAGCAGCCTCTAGTCATTAATACAGTGTTTGGCAGCAGCTTCAACTCATTAATACAGTGGCTGGCAGCAACCTCTACTCATTAATACATTGTCCACTCATTAATACATTGTCCACTCATTAACACAGTGTCTGGCAGCAGCCTCCACTCATTAATACATTGTCTGACAGCAGCCTCCACTCATTAATACAGTGTCTGGCAGCAGCCTCTACTGATTAATACAGTGTCTGGCAGCAGCCTCTACTCATTAATACATTGTCTGGCAGCAACCTCCACTCATTAACACATTGTCTGGCAGCAACCTCCACTCATTAATGCAGTGTCTGGCTGCAGTATGTACTCATTAATACATTGTCTGGCAGCAGCCTCCACTCATTAATACAGTGTCTGGCAGCAGCCTTTACTCATTAATATATTGTCTGGCAGCAACCTCTACTCATTAATACATTGTCTGGCAGCAACCTCCACTCATTAATACAGTGGCTGGCTGCAGCCTCTACTCATTAATACAGTGTCTGGCAGCAGCCTCAACTCATTAATACAGTGTCTGGTAGCAGCCTCTGCTCATTAATACATTGTCTGGCAGCAGCCTCTACTCATTCATACAGTGTCTGGCAGCAGCCTCTAGTCATTAATACAGTGTTTGGCAGCAGCTTCAACTCATTAATACAGTGTCTGGCAGCAGCATCTACTCATTAATACAGTGGCTGGCAGCAACCTCTACTCATTAATACATTGTCCACTCATTAATACATTGTCCACTCATTAACACAGTGTCTGGCAGCAGCCTCCACTCATTAATACATTGTCTGACAGCAGCCTCCACTCATTAATACAGTGTCTGGCAGCAGCCTCTACTGATTAATACAGTGTCTGGCAGCAGCCTCTACTCATTAATACACTGTCTGGCAGCAACCTCCACTCATTAACACATTGGGGCACATTTACTTACCCGGCCCATTCGCGATCCAGCGGCGCGTTCTCTGCACAGGATTCGGGTCCGGCTGGGATTTAAGATGGTAGTTCCTCCGCCGTCCACCAGGTGGCGCTGCAGCGCCGAAAATAATCTTAACGCCCCGGAATGCACCATCCCATAGAAGGTGAAGGTGAGCGCTCCCCAAGCGACACATTTTCGGTTTTTAAATGCGGCGGTTTTTCCGAATACGTCGGGTTTTCGTTCGGCCACGCCCCCCCGATTTCTGTCGCGCGCATGCCGGCCCCGATGCGCCACAATCCGATCGCGTGCGCCAAAAACCCGGGGCAATTCATGTACAAGCGGCGCAAATCGGAAATATTCGGGTAACACGTCGGGAAAACGCGAATCGGGCCCTTAGTAAATGACCCCCATTGTCTGGCAGCAACCTCCACTCATTAATGCAGTGTCTGGCTGCAGTATGTACTCATTAATACATTGTCTGGCAGCAGCCTCCACTCATTAATACAGTGTCTGGTAGCAGCCTCTACTCATTAATACATTGTCTGGCAGCAGCCTCTACTCATTTATACAGTGTCTGGCAGCAGCCTCTAGTCATTAATACAGTGTTTGGCAGCAGCCTCAACTCATTAATACAGTGTCTGGCAGCAGCATCTACTCATTAATACAGTGGCTGGAAGCAACCTCTACTCATTAATACATTGTATGGCAGCAGCCTCCACTCATTTATACAGTGTCTGGCAGCAGCCTCTACTCATTAATACAGTGTCTGGCAGCATCCTCCACTCATTAATACAGTGGCTGGCAGCAGCCTCTACTCATTAATAGTGTCTGGCAGCAGCCTCCACTCATTAATACTGTGTCTGGCAGCAGCCTCTACTCATTAATACAGTGTCTGGCAGCAGCCTTTACTCATTAATATATTGTCTGGCAGCAACCTCTACTCATTAATACATTGTCTGGCAGCAACCTCCACTCATTAATACAGTGGCTGGCTGCAGCCTCTACTCATTAATACAGTGTCTGGCAGCAGCCTCAACTCATTAATATAGTGTCCGGCAGCAGCCTCTACTCATTAATCCAGTGGCTGGCAGCAACCTCTACTCATTAACACAGTGTCTGGCAGCAGCCTCTACTCATTACTACATTGTCTGACAGCAGCCTCTTCTCATTAATACATTGTCTGACAGCAGCCTCCACTCATTAATACAGTGTCTGGCAGCAGCCTCTACTCATTAATACAGTGGCTGGCAGCAGCCTCTACTCATCAATACCGTGGCTAGCTGCAGTCTGTACTCGTCAATACAGTGTCTGGCAGCAGCCTCTACTCATTTATACAGTGTCTGGCAGCAGCCTCTAGTCATTAATACAGTGTCTGGCAGCAGCCTCTACTCATTAATACATTGTATGGCAGCAGCCTCCACTCATTTATACAGTGTCTGGCAGCAGCCTCTGCTCATTAATACAGTGTCTGGCAGCAGCCTCAACTCGTTAATACAGTGTCTGGCAGCAGCATCTACTCATTTATACAGTGTCTGGCAGCAGCCTCTACTCATTAATACAGTGTCTGGCAGCATCCTCTACTCATTAATACAGTGTCTGGCAGCAGCCTCTACTCATTAATACAGTGTCTGGCAGCAGCCTCTACTCATAAATACATTGTCTGGCAGCAACCTCCACTCATTAATACATTGTCTGGCAGCAACCTCTACTCATTAATACATTGTCTGGCAGCAACATCCACTCATTAATACAGTGTCTGGCTGCAGTATGTACTCATTAATACATTGTCTGGCAGCAGCCTCTACTCATTAATGCAGTGTCATACTGCAGCCAGACACTGTATTAATGAGTGGATGTTTCTACCAGACACTGTATTAATGAGTAGAGGCTGCTGCCAGACACTGTATTAATGAGTAGAGGCTGCTGCCAGACAATGTATTAATGAGTGGACGCTGCTGCCAGACACTTTATTAATGAGTAGAGGCTGCTGCCAGACACTGTATTAATGGGTAGAGGCTGCTGCCAGACACTGTATTAATAAGTGGTCGCTTCTGCCACACACTGTATTGGTTTTACAGAAAAAAGATATGTTATATTGTACCTTTCATGAGCATCTGCTGTGTGACTAGGCAGTTGCCTTTTGGGAGGAGCTGGAAAGGAGCAGTTTCCCCCCACCCTTGGGAAACCTGTGACCTTTTCAAATATATGAATAACTCCCCTCACTTGGGATTGGCTGTGGAGGAGCAGGGGGCGTCGCTTAGCCCAGTGATGGGTGTTTTCATATATTTGAAAAGGTCACATGGAGGAGCTATTCCCCAAGGGTGGGGGGAAACTGCTCCTTTCCAGCTCCTCCCAAATGGCAACTGCCCAGTCACACAGCAGATGCTCATGAAAGGTACAATATAACATCTTTTTTCTGTAAAACCAATTTTTTATACAAAAACACTTTGGCAGTGTATGTACTATGCTCTGTGGGGACTGGGGGAGTACTAAAAATGGGTCTCCTAGTGACAGGTTCCCTTTAATGAGTGATGGCTGCTGTCGGACACTTTACTATTGTGTGATGGCTGCGGGACACTACGTATAAGGTGTATGGGTATGCTACTGTCAGTATGTCAGCGTAGCATTTATGTGCATTTTCAAATGTACACGTACATTACGGGGGTGGCGGCGTGATTTTGGGGGCCCTGATCCAAAGTTTGCATTGGGGCCCACAGGTGTTTTGTAACGCCACTGAATGTAACAAACAGGAAATAATTCCAGTCACAGTGAGTTAGAGACTGAAGGGGATGGCACTGTTACCATCTCCTCCTCTGTCTTTAATTCAAGCCCCAGTACAGGAATCCCCAAACTACGGCTCGCGGGCCACTTGTGCTCTCAAGCACTATTATTGCAGGTGGAGCAATGTGGCCAGAAGACAACCCCGGCGCACATCGCTCCTTGAACCTGGATGCGCGGTCGCGTGATTACGTCATCACGTGGCCGCGCACCCTTTCCTGTCCGGCAGCAGCCAGAAGAAAGAAGACGCGGGAGCCAGAGGTAAGTACAGGGTTTTTTATTTTTTTTTAACAGCAGTAGAAAGATTGTGGCGGCCCTAATATATGAAATAATGAATTATGGGGCCATTATAGCAAATAATAATGGAGGGGCAGCATAGGGAATAATTATGAGGGGCAGTATAGGAAATAATTAATTATGAGGGGCAGTATGGGAAATAATTAATTATGAGGGGCAGTACAGGAAATAATTAATTATGAGGGGCAGTATAGGAAATAATTAATTATGAGGGGCAGCATAGGATATAATTAATTATAAGGGGCAGCATAGGAAATAATTAATTATAAGGGGCAGCATAGGAAATAATTAATTATGAGAGGCAGCATTGGAAATAATTAATTGTTAGAGGCGGCATAGGAAATAATTAATGGTGGGGGGCAGCATAGGACATAATTAATTATGAGGGGAAGCATAGAAAATAATTAATGGTGGGGGGCAGCATAGGAAATAATGGTGGGGGGCAGCATAGGAAATAATTAATGGTAGGGGGCAGCATAGGAAATAAGTAATGGTGGGGGGCAGCAGAGGAAATAATTAATTATGAGGGGCAGTCTAGTAATTAATGGGGGGAGGGCAGCATATTTAATAATTAATTGACCCAATTAATTCATTAATTGGGCCAATAAATAAAATAGTTCACAAAGGGGTGCAGTATATTAAATAATTAATTTAGGGGGGTGTATTACGGATGCGGTCACATGTACCGCTAGCGATGTGTTTTCAAAGAATTTCTTATATTTTTTTTATTTTTAAACTTCAGTCCGGCCCTCCAACGGTCTAAGAGGGACAGTGAACGGCCCCCTATGTAAAAAGTTTGGGGACCCCTGCCCTAGTACTTGATAACATCAGGCCTTTTCCTCACAGGTTGGATACTCCGCAAGAGCTGCAATAAACGGCGTGTAGTCAAACTGCTTGCACAGGTATTTAAGAAGTGTCTGCACTACATATGTGTTGCACGTGACCCTTTTGTGGTGCAGCTGCACTATTCTTCATGTGACACAAATTTTGTCACTGAAGGGGGCTTTCTGGTGCTAGGTCAGACCGTGCGCCAGATTTATCATGCAAAGTCCAACAGAAATGTGTTGCACGCCGCATGTTAAAGGTGCACTAAAAGAAAATGTCAGAGCAGTGCAGAGGGTGCCAGATTCATGAAGAACGGGCACCAGAAATCCTGAATCTAGCGCCCCCTACACACTACACAGGAAAACTGCACTAAGTACACACTGCACTGTTCTTAGTAAACTTAGAAAATTTCACAAAATGGAAAATAGACAATAAACTTCCTTTGGGGAAACATCAAAGGGCAAACAAATGCAATTTGCAGATCATGGATTCATGCAAACTGTGCTGGATTTGCCGAGCTGAAATCTTCACTCCTTTTTCTGTCTCCGAAACAATTTTGAGAAACATTGATCCATTAGATGTGTCGTACTGACTTCTGGGTAATCGATGGGAATGCAGATTTTGACCATGGCCAGCAGTTTGACTCTTACTGTGAGAAGGTTGCACAGATTCATCCAGATCTCCCACTACTGAGTATCACAGCCACCAGATCCACTACAAAGTGATCTTCCAGCACTCAGCGTGCCAAGCCAGGTAACATAGTGCATAATGCATAAATCTTGTATAAATGAGCCCTGCACTTTACTAGTAGTCTCATCTTACATAAATGGGCTTTACCTAGAATTACTACTGCTGTCATGTATATAGTACCACTTACTAATGTAACTACACCTACATCCTGCGCACATGTCCACTACACAGTACTACTAGTCTTATTTGGCATACTTAGGCTACTGCATAGTACTAATACTCTTATACTGTATATACAAGCACTACAGACTACTGCTTCCATATATACATACATATACACTCACCGGCCACTTTATTAGGTACACCTGTCCAACAGCTCGTTAACACTTAATTTCTAATCAGCCAATCACATGGCGGCAACTCAGTGCATTTAGGCATGTAGACATGGTCAAGACAATCTCCTGCAGTTCAAACCGAGCATCAGTATGGGGAAGAAAGGGGATTTGAGTGCCTATGAACGTGGCATGGTTGTTGGTGCCAGAAGGGCTGGTCTGAGTTTTCAGAAACTGCTGATCTACTGGGATTTTCACGCACAATCATCTCTAGGGTTTACAGAGAATGGTCCGAAAAAGAAAAAACATCCAGTGAGCAGCAGTTCTGTGGGCGGAAATGCCTTGTTGATGCCAGAGGTCAGAGGAGAATGGACAGACTGGTTCGAGCTGATAGAAAGGCAACAGTGACTCAAATCGCCACCCGTTACAACCAAGGTAGGCAGAAGAGCATCTCTGAACGTACAGTACGTCGAACTTTGAGGCAGATGGGCTACAACAGCAGAAGACCACACCGGGTGCCACTCCTTTCAGCTAAGAACAGGAAACTGAGGCTACAATTTGCACAAGCTCATCGAAATTGGACAGTAGAAGATTGGAAAAACGTTGCCTGGTCTGATGAGTCTCGATTTCTGCTGCGACATTCGGATGGTAGGGTCAGAATTTGGCGTCAACAACATGAAAGCATGGATCCATCCGGCCTTGTATCAACGTTTCAGGCTGTTGGTGGTGGTGTCATGGTGTGGGGAATATTTTCTTGGCACTCTTTGGGCCCCTTTTTACCAATTGAGCATCGTTGCAACGCCACAGCCTACCTGAGTATTGTTGCTGACCATGTCCATCCCTTTATGACCACAATGTCCCCTGTAACATCTGATGGCTACTTTCAGCAGGATAATGCGCCATGTCATAAAGCTGGAATCATCTCAGACTGGTTTCTTGAACATGACAATGAGGTCACTGGACTCAAATGGCCTCCACAGTCACCAGATCTCAATCCAATAGAGCATCTTTGGGATGTGGTGGAACGGGAGATTGGCATCATGGATGTGCAGCCGACAAATCTGCGGCAACTGTGTGATGCCATCATGTCAATATGGACCAAAATCTCTGAGGAGCTTCCAGCACCTTGTTGTATCTATGCCACGAAGAATTGAGGCAGTTCTGAAGGCAAAAGGGGGTCCAACCCGTTACTAGCATGGTGTACCTAATAAAGTGGCCGGTGAGTGTATCTTACCCTATATAAATGGGCACTTCCCTACTTTCATCCTTAATGTATGTGCAAAGTACTAATAATTTACTCCTCTTATCCTGTATATAAGCAGTGAACTGCTCTTACCCTGTATATATGGGCATTTTGCGGCTGTATGTATGTGCACAGTACTACTGATCGTATTCTGCATATATGACCACTGTACAGAGAAGATACTTTTTTCCCATATCTATGGCCACTTCACAGTACTAATACTTTTATCCTGTGTATATGAGGACTGCACACTACTACTACTACTACTACACTTTTCTGTATATATTAGCACAGCACAGTACTACTCCTTTTATCCTGTATATACAATTCAAAGAAATTAGACCACTGTGAAAAAAGTAAAGTATCCTAAGACGTGTAAGGTTTATTCCCTGTTTTTTCTACGTAAGGACACCCGACTTACAGACGACCCCTAGTTACAGACGGACCTCTCTCCCACTGTGACCTCTGGTGAAGGTCTCTGGATGTTACTTTAGTCTCAGACTGCAATAATCAGCTGTAAAGTGTCTTTAATGAAGTTTTATTGATAATCCTTGGTCCCATTACAGCAAAAAATTTTGAAACTCCAATTGTCAGTGGGGCAAATAAAAAAATGCGTCTAGAACTTCAATTATAAAATATACAGTTTTGACTTACATACAAATTCACCTTAAGAATACACCTCCGGACCCTATCTTCCTTCTTAGTATTGTCATGGTTTAATATCTTTTAGTCGGGAAGTAGGAGTTCTCCATGCAGAGACTTTGCCAATTAAGGCTTCCTTGTAGGCGTGTGGAGACTTATAGCCATTGATGCTCCACTAGGGGATTCTGGGAAATATGGGGCTGCCTTTCAAGGTAGCAAATAGAGCCATTTTTTTTCTTGCCCATCCTGGAACATATATTTGCATATTTCTCCACATCTCCAAAGGTCACAGGTTCTTAGTGAAAACACATAAAATTCATTTTTATGACTACACAGGGTATCATTATATGGTTTGAGGGTTGTAACAAGGATTTAATAGAGTTGGTCAGAAAGTTATTTATTCACAATAGGTCCAGGGTCTAGAGCAGGGGTCCCCAAACTACGGCCTGTTTCTATCCGGCCCCCGGCCCATCCAGCGCCGAGCCCCCGGATCCAGATTTGTTATTTGGGGGCCCCCGGGCTGGCGCTCCAATAGAGTCAATGATTAGGCCGTGGCCTTCGGCAGTCGGGCAGGGGCCTCCGTCTGTCCGGACAGGAAGCTCCTGCCCGTCACTGAATAGTGCTCGATACGTCTGGAAACTGCAGTTCGAGCACTATTACTGGAGCGATGTTGCCGGAAGACAACCCCGGCGCACATCGCTCCTTGAACCTGGATGCGCGGTCGCGTGATTACGTCATCACGTGGCCGCACACCCTTTCCTGTCCGGCAGCAGCCAGAAGAAAGAAGACGCGGGAGCAAGAGGTAAATACAGGGCTTTTCTTTTTTTTTTTTTTAAACAGCAGTAGAAAGATTGTGGCGGCCCTAATATATGAAATAATGGATTATGGGGCCATTATAGAAAATAATAATGGAGGGGCAGCATAGGGAATAATTATGAGGAGCAGGATAGGGAATAATTAATTATGAGGGGGCAGCATGGGGGAAAAATTAATTATAATTCATTATTTCCTATGCTGCCCCTCATAATAAATTATTTCCTCATAAGGGGCAGCATAGGAAATAATTAATTATGAGGGGCAGCATAGGAAATAATTAATTATGAGGGGCAGCATAGGGAATAACTAATTATGAGGGGCAGCATAGGAAATAATTAATTATGTGGGGCAGCATAGGCAACAATTAATGGTGGGGGGCAGCATATGAAATAATAAATGGTGGAGGGCAGCATATGAAATTATTAATTATGAGGGGCAGCATATGAAATAATTATTATGAGGGGCAGCATAGGGAATAATTAATTATGAGGGGCAGCATAGGAAATAATTAATTATGAGGGGCAGTATAGGAAATAATTAATTATGAGGGGCAGCATAGGAAATAATTAATTATAAGGGGCAGCATAGGAAATAATTAATGGTGAAGGGCAGCATAGGAAATAATTAATGGTGGGGGGCAGCATAAGAAATAATTAATGGTGGGGGGCAGCATAAGAAATAATTAATGGTGGGGGGCAGCATAGGAAATAATTAATTTTGAGCGGCAGTCTAGTAATTAATTGGGGGGAAGGCAGCATATTTAATAATTAATTGACCCAATTAATGCATTAACTGGGCCAATAAATAAAATAGTTCACAAAGGGGTGCAGTATATTAAATATTTAATTGGGGGGAGCAGTGTATTACTGTTGCGGTCACATGTACCGCTAGTGCTGTGTTTTCATGGAATTTCTTATATTTTTTTAATTTTAAACTTCAGTCCGGCCCTCCAACGGTCTGAGGGGGACAGTGAATGACCCCCTATGTAAAAAGTTTGGGGACCCTGGTCTAGAGCATATCACATGCTTCCATTCACACAACCATACACTAGAGGGCGCTCACGGTATAGGGATTTATACAACTCCCACTGAATGTGTAGAATCATTAAATTTATGCAACGTAAGAGCCTACATAGGCTCAACAAAGCTACATAGGTCCTGTCATCAGGCTGCTGATTTTATTGCTGCAAGTGT
Source organism: Engystomops pustulosus (assembly GCF_040894005.1). Lineage (NCBI taxonomy): Eukaryota > Metazoa > Chordata > Amphibia > Anura > Leptodactylidae > Engystomops > Engystomops pustulosus. Next base: position 33,035,644 of record NC_092412.1, read on the forward strand.
CATCAGCAAATACTGAAAAGCTTTTAGCAATTTTATTTCTTTGAGACTGAATTTTTAAAATGATTTTTTTAACCCCTTAACGACCATAATGGTCATTGTGCATTTTTGCGTATCCATATTTCACTCTCCATCTTGCAACCATTTCTTGCGGGCTTGGTTTTTACAGATTTCATTGTGCGCCCCAAATTACATGTCGTCTTTATTCTTTGGATCTATGCGATCACGGAGATACTAAATTCATATAGGTTTTATTTTTAATTTTGCCATCTTTTGGCGCTAATACTTTTTCATACTTCAGTGTACAGAACTGTGGGTGGTGTCATTTTTTGCGAGATGAGATAAAGTTTCTATCACTACCATTTTTAAGGCTGTGCTACCTTTTAATCACTTTTTAATTAAATTCTTTATATTTAGCAAAATGGCGAAAAAGTGCCGTTTTGGACATTTTGGCACAATTTTTCGTTACAGGATTAAACGCCAGGAATAACCATAATTATATTTTCATAGATCGGACATTTTGGAACATGGTGATATGTTTATGTTTTTTTTTACTGTTTTTTTTATCAGTTCTAGGGAAAGAGGGCTGATTTGAATTTTTGTTTTTTTTTCATATATTTTTTTATTTTTTACTTAAAATGTTTTTTCTTTACTTTAACCCTAGGTTGTCTGATTGATCCTATGATATACTGCCATACTGTAGTATTGGCAGTATATGGGGATTTTACTGATCAGAAAAGAAGGGCCAGATACTATACAGCCTATACAGCTATAAGACCCGAGGCTGCCATAGCAACAGTTCGTCGCTCCCCAATGACATTATCGTGTCTTTAAAAAAGACACATGTCCATCAAGTTCAACCAAATGGGGAGAGACGTTCAAAGCCAAGATGGCTTTTTACCGCAACCTCCGAGGGGTTAACACCCGTAATCGGTGCTAACACCGATTGCAGATGTTATCTGTGGGTGTTTGCTGCAATATGCAGCAACCACTCACCTTGAATGGAGAGGGCTCAGCCCATGTACCCTCTCCATACACCCGCATCCAACGCGTGACATGCTAATACGTCACACGTCGGTAAGTGGTTAACAATGTCTATACATCCCTTATATAAATACTTACCTACGGTAATCTTATTCTCCCCGTGGCTTTGGGTTCTTTTCTGACGGCTTCCCAGGCAAAGGCACTCAGACACAGCGGTGTTGCCGGCTAATGACATCATAGTGGGAGTGCACAGGCAGAGTGCATAGATGTCCAAACAAATAACACGCTTGTGCTCTAAATGATAGGTGAACATGTGAACACCGGTCTGCTTTTCACAAGGCTCTCAATCCTTGCAACATTGTAACATTTTTCAATAGATCCCAGACACCACAGTGTATATCTATCCATTTTTATATATTTTCGTAATTAAACAAGACATAAAGGCATCAGTACATCACCAAACTTCGGAGTGCGTTGCCAAAGTCCATAGAAAAGTTCACACGTTCTCAGCGGTGGCTCCTTACTGAGACAACGAAATTCCGGTGTGTCGTGACATTTCGAAGGGGGAAGGAGGAGGAGGAAGGAGGTTCCCCCTCCGAAACGTCACGACACACCGGAATTTCGTTGTCTCAGTAAGGAGCCACCGCTGAGAACGTGTGAACTTTTCTATGGACTTTGGCAACGCACTCCGAAGTTTGGTGATGTACTGATGCCTTTATGTCTTGTTTAATTACGAAAATATATAAAAATGGATTCATATACACTGTGGTCTCTGGGATCTATTGAAAAATGAAGAGTGCATAGATGTAACTCTGCCCGCTTTGCTAGGAAGCCGGAGCAGGGAGAAGAGGAGCAACGGAGGTAAGTACTAATGTTTTTGGGATGCGGTCCAAGACCACACATTCCATGGCTCAGTCTTGAACCACGGCCCAATTGTTGGGAAGCTCTGTTCTAGTGGATAGTGAAAAATTGGTCCACAAAATACTTCTGTCTTTTGGGTCCCTCAACCACAACCACCATCATTGACACTTGGCTATTGAGATGCTTGGCCTGTTGCACACGAACGCATGCTCACCGGGGGCCGTAACTTCCCCTCTCCAGAGGAAGCCGGCCAAGTCCCAATCCAGTGAGCCACTGTAACCGGGGGCAATGATTTGGCCGCAAATTTTGCGGTCAGGTCACGGCTGCCATAACAGTTTAATGCATGAGACTTATAGAGTTACAGACATTTTAGTCGGATGAAATATTTGGAAAATTGTCGTGTTTTATTACTGTACAATAACTGGTACAATTTGTGAATAATTATATAAAATAATATAAAATGATAAGTAATTAAAAAAAGCTTTGACTTTCACAACAAGAAGTGACTGTGCTCTTAAACGGTTAAAGTGTGATTCATAAGATTTGTAAAGTTGCAAGTAAAAAATAGGTGGGAAACTAAAACCTAGATAATAGTGGTATGCGTGCTAAATAGTGAGTGATAAAATCCATAGATACATAAATGACATGTATGACTGGCATTCACACTTATATATCACAAGTGAGTCATGAATAACATAGATATGTCAAGTATTCGTATTACTCCCTCGCAGAAGAATGTTACAGAATATATAAAACTCTATTAGATTATCCAAAAACTATGAAGTTTTCATATTGGTAACCTGTCCTTTGTGTAGGTCTTCTTCCCCCAATCTATGCCACAGGCGGAGCTATGGTGTCCTCAAGCTCCTTTTGCCCTTTCTCAGTCAGCAGCCTCTGGTCATCAATGTGTAGTTGGTTGGTCCCACACTTTTAACTACAGTGAGAACTAAACTAGAGGTCCCCGGCATGGCTTCCACACATTGTACAGAGCATCCTGTAGATATTCAAAAAGCTGATGGGTAGAGATGGGAGAATCGATTCTAATGATTCTAACTTCGAATAGAATTTCAGGAAAAATTTGATTCGCCACAAAGCCGAAGTTTATGCTGATTTGCGGGAACGAAGTTGTTTTTTTCCCCCTCATGTTTCTGCTAAATGGGCGCGAGAACAGCGTGTTACATGGGGCAGAGAACTCTGGGAAGGAGAAAGGAACACCCCGATGACATCTGCAGTCCTGTAAGCCAATCAGTGACCGGCAGGCTTATGTGATGTCACACAGCCCTATAAAACCAAGCCATTTTCTATCTCAGCACTTCACACTTCATGTTGTAGCGTCCAGTTGCTGCTATTGTACTGTGCGATTCTTGCTGCAATCCCTCGCTGTTCTCTAAGGGGGATCTGCATACCCCAAATAGCAGTTCTATTTAGTGACAAAATCGAATAGGGAGAAATCTGTTTGACATTCATGCATCTGCAGTAGTGAGCTGTCAGTTGTGGGTTATCTGTATAACGCACATTGCAATACCTTTTGGGGGCTCTAGTTTACAGCCAGATTTATGTGTGAAATCTACATACCGTATATTCCGGCGTATAAGACGACCTGGTGTATAAGACGACCCCCCTACTTTCCTGTTTAAAATATAGAGTTTAAGATATATTCACCGTATAAGACTACCCCTTTTCCAATGCATACAAAACACTGGTAAAAATTAAAAAATAAACAGATTTGAATTTAACATGGTCCTTTTTTTTATTTAAATTCTTATGACATGCAGGTATATAGCAGGAAAACTGTCGCTCATAAACATAAGGCATACAACAACAACATTACCATCGTCCATTTTACTGTAAATGTTACCATACTGTACCTTAAATTTTTATTTTATTAAATATTCCATGTCATGTACTCAGAAGCGGGAAAAAAATTCCAAATGCAATGAAAATGGTGAAAAAACGCATTTGCGCCATTTTCTTGTGGGCTTGGATATTACGTTTTTCACTGAGTGCCCAAATGACAGGTCTACTTTATTCTTTGGGTCGGTACGATTAAGGGGATACCAAATTTGTATAGGTTTTATAATGTTTTCATACATTTACAAAAATGAAAACCTCCTGTACAAAAATTATTTTTTTGATTTTGCCAACTTCTGGCGCTAATAACTTTTTTATACTTTGGTGTACGGAGCTGTGGGTGGTGTCATTTTTTGTGAAATTTGATAATATTTTCAATGATATCATTTTTAGGACTGTACGACCTTTTGATCACTTTTTATAGATTTTTTTATATTTTTCAAAATGGCAAAAAAGTGCCATTTTCGACTTTGGGCGCTATTTTCCGTTACGGGGTTAAACGCATTGAAAAACCGTTATCATATTTTGATAGATCGGGCATTTTCAGACGTGTCGATACCTGATGTGTTTAGGATTTTTACTGTTTATTTATATTTATGTCAGTTCTAGGGAAAGGGGGGTGATTTGAAATTTTAGGTTTTTTTATTATAATTTTTTTTTTTAACTTTTTTTTATTTTTATTTATACTATTTTTCAGACTCCCTAGGGTACTTTAACGCTAGGTTGTCTGATCGATCCCATCATATACTGCCATACTACAGTATGGCAGTATATGGGGATTTTCCTCATTCATTACAATGTGCTATCAGCACATTATAATGAAGGGATTAAAACAAAATAGCCTCGGGTCTTTGGAAGACCCAAGGCTACCATGGAGACGGATCGCCGCCCCCGATGACGTCACGGGGAGCGGCGATCCCAGGTAAGATGGCGGCGCCCAGCCAACGCTTTGAAGACACCCGCGATCGGTGTATATAACATCTGACAACCCCAGCCAAGAGTCCGTGGGTTCCTCTGATACAACAATTAGTTGGCATGGCCCAGGAGCAGGTCGGCGGCCCTCACCTGTCCTCAAACAGGCTCTGTCCTGTTCCTTTCCTGCAGTCAGAGAGCTACTAGGTGGTCTGGGCTCAGCGCCACTATTCACCGAGGACGAAGTGATTGTGGACAGTCAGCAGCTGCTTTGCAGTGAAGAGGTGGGGCAGACTTCCGCTGCTTCCTGCAGCATTCAGGCTGTGCATACTGACATCGGTGAGGAGAGTAGCAGTGACCGGGAAACGCAAGTTGACGATGATGTAGCCGATCGCACTTGGGAGCTGGGTGTAGCAGGGGATTCATCATCGTCGGGCGAAGAGAGTGTCAGTTTGCGGAGCAGGCAGCAAGTCGCTGCTGAGTCAGCAGGGTGGCAGCAGTGCGAGGACGGGAGCCAAACGTCCGCGGGGTGCAAATCCCGATTCGCAGGCCCAAATAAGCAGTGGCACAGGGGCTCAGCGAGGCAGCGGCGGTAGTAGTTGCCTCAGTGCAGAGTGTTGGCGGTAAAATTACCACCTCAGCGGTGTGGCAGTTTTTTGTAAAGACACCAGAGGAGCCGAGCGTGGGTATATGTCGTGGCCAGGGAGCTAACCTTGGCACCACGGCCCTGTGCCAACACATGCAGCGTCACCATCCAATGGCCTGGGAGACACGGGTGTCAGATGCGGTCCATCCTGCAGGCGCAGCAGCAGCACCTAGTGGCACACAGTCAAGGCTCCAGCACCTCTGCCGAACGGAGCAGTTTGTCTTTGACATCATCTCCCGTTCCAGATGCCCCGGCTCCTGGCTACGCATGGCGAGAGCAGTCGTTGAGCAAGGCGATTACAAAAAGACAACTCTATGCGTCCAGCCATCCTAAGGTGCAGAAGCTGACCGTGCTCTTGTCGAAGTTGTTGGTACTGCAGTCTCTCCCTTTCCAAGTTGTGGACTCTGCACTCTTCAGAGAACTAATGACTTGTGCCAAACTGGGGGATTCCTGGCAGTCATTGCTCACGTACTACTACCACGGCTGCTGTGGAGAGCTGGGGGGGGGTAGGAGCAGTAGCAGTTCCATCAACAGTTGCTTAAGTCTGGATTCCTTAATGAGCAATTTCCTTCACCCGCCTAGTGAGGAGGGTAGCCGCCACCAGCAGCAGCAGCAGGACATGAAGCAGACCCTGCACCAGCAGGTGGTGGCCTACTTGGACAGCACTTTACTACCTGAGGTAGAGGATCCCATGGACTACTGGGCAGCCAAACTTGATGCGTGGCCGCAACTTGCGGAGTTTGCAGTAGAGAAGCTGTCCTGCCCGGCCAGTAGTGTGGCATCAGAACGGGTGTTCAGTGCGGTGGGGGCCATTGTTACCCCCAGGAGAACCCGCTTGTCCACTCGTAATCTGGAGAGACTGACCTTTGTCAAGATGAATCAGGCTTGGATCGGCCAGGATTTCAACTCACCAATGCCTAATGCATCAGATTAGGTCAGCCATGACGCCTCCTCCAAACGTTGAGAAATGAGTCGGGGTTCTAACTACCTGCCTCAGCTACTATTCTGATGCTGCCACCAGCCTGATGCCACACATCTGCTGCTAGTTGCACCTGCCTCCTACCATCTTTACCAGGGACTGGAATTGTCCGCCACCTCCACACTATATCATGGTGCGACTCTGCAGGCTCCTGCTGCTTCTGATGCCACCTTCACACTATATGATTGTGCCACTCTGCGGGCTCCTGCTGCTGCTGCTTCTGATGCCGCCTTCACACTATATCATTGTGCCACTCTGCAGGCTCCTGCTGCTGCTGCTTCTGATGCCACCTTCACACTATATCATTGTGCCACTCTATGGGCTACTGCTGCTGCTTCTGATGCCACCTTCACACTATATCATTGTGCCACTCTGCGGGCTCCTGCTGCTTCTGATGCCGCCTTCACACTATATCATTGTGCCACTCTGCAGGCTCCTGCTGCTGCTGCTTCTGATGCCACCTTCACACTATATCATTGTGCCACTCTATGGGCTCCTGCTGCTGCTTCTGATGCCACCTTCACACTATATCATTGTGCCACTCTGCGGGCTCCTGCTGCTTCTGATGCCGCCTTCACACTATATCATTGTGCCACTCTGCAGGCTCCTGCTGCTGCTGCTTCTGATGCCACCTTCACACTATATCATTGTGCCACTCTATGGGCTCCTGCTGCTGCTTCTGATGCCACCTTCACACTATATCATTGTGCCACTCTGCGGGCTCCTGCTGCTTCTGATGCCACCAACACACTATATCATTGTGCCACTCTATGGGCTCCTCCTGCTGCTACTGATGCCACCTTCACACTATATCATTGTGCCACTCTGCGGGCTCCTGCTGCTACTGATGTCACCTTCACACTATATCATTGTGCCACTCTGCGGGCTCCTGCTGCTGCTGCTTCTGATGCCGCCTTCACACTATATCATTGTGCCACTCTGCGGGCTCCTGCTGCTGCTTCTGATGCCACCTTCACACTATATCATTGTGCCACTCTGATGGCTCCTCCTGCTCCTGCTGCTACTGATGCCACCTTCACACTATATCATTGTGCCACTCTGCGGGCTCCTGCTGCTACTGATGTCACCTTCACACTATATCATTGTGCCACTCTGCGGGCTCCTGCTGCTACTGCTTCTGATGCCACCCTCACACTATATCATTGTGCCACGCTGCGGGCTCCTGCTGCTTCTGATGCCACCAACACACTATATCATTGTGCCACTCTGTGGGCTCCTCCTGCTGCTGCTGCTACTGATGTCACCTTCACACTATATCATTGTGCCACTTTGCGGGCTCCTGCTGCTGCTTTTGATGCCACCAACACACTATATCATTGTGCTACTCTGCCGCTCTTACTGCTTCTGATGCCACCTTCACACTATATCATTGTGCCACTCAGTGTAAAAAGAGTGCACTCTTTGATGTTATAGTGGGATCTTGGCCCTCAGCTCAGTCCTTTCGAGCTGGCACAGACGTTACCATGTCAGGCTGCGTTCCAGCTTCACTTATTTGGGGAAGTTGGCCTATGTAACTGCACATGGAAGTGAAGAGTGAAGCGATTCTAAGAGCCGCGGCTGTTATGTGCGTGTCATACTAAAACACAGCATTGTTTGAAGACCAAACCACATTCCCTATGCATATTTAAGCATGGCACAATGTTCTACAACACCCTACAGGCTCTCTGCAGCCAGGAAATGCCTGTTATTTAAAGTGATTCGCTTTGATTCGATTCGGGTCAAATCAAATTTTTTCGAAAAATTTGGCGAATCGGGGCGAAACGAATTTTAACAAACTCGCCCATCTCTAGTTTTGAGGATAGGTCATCCCTCAGTAGTGTCCTTGACATTACACCATCAGTAGGTAAAAGCATCAAAGTTATCCATAACCACCTTCGGTTATGAACGGTACCAACTTAGCTTGGGTAATTTTTTACTCCGTAGAAAGTAGCAGTCCACTCTCTTTCCATTGGACTACTATTCCATACTCAAGGCATTATCACAGGACAGTCACCACGCAAGGAGACAGGAACATGGAGTGTAATAGATGACCATGGATGACTATGAGTTTGGTAGTCGGATGTCCTACAAAGTATTCTGTATGCCAAATATCGTCAACGTAGCTATCCGAAACTGGCCTTAATCCTAATATGCACCTCCTTCGATGCACTGCTTACTGATAATAGAGGACAATTTATCCAGTAACTAGCATTGAGTTTCACTTTCATTTCTCAAATAACCATGGACTGGTGAAGAAACGAAACAGAATAAAAAAACATAATCAAAAAGTTTCCAGACTTTTCACATGACAGAATGAATTAGTGTTACTTTTATACAGCTAGAAAATCAGGATATGTTGAAGGTTTATTTAAGTCCAGCCCTCCCCACATACTATATATCTAGGAGGAATGTAAAGAATCTGACATGTTTTTCTAACAAACACAATGGTATTTTGTAAAGTTTTCCTGAAAAGGTTTTTCTTTGGTGTAGTTCAACTTCTACACAGAGTTTGGAACTGTCTGCTTTGTGTTCCACAATCCTTGTATGAACTTCTGAGAACATAGGAATGGGCCTGATATTGAAGGGAAGAGGAAAATTGCTTTCAAAACTACATGTACTAAAAAAAATCACGTTTTCCAAGTACTGTATGCTTTTCATGACATTCTAGATACGTGTTGGAAACTCTGAGCTTTACCATTAAACCTTTATTTTAAAACACAGAAATTAGACTTAGAGAACCTTGCACCAGCGACCCCCTGCCAAAAACCAAACACTGTTCCTTCTAGATGTATTAATTCATGTTCCACTGATGCCTCAATCCATGGGATCCTTCTAAAAAATACTTTTATTGATGTCCATTGTACCAGTCATGGAGGCAGGGAGTTTCAGTATGCAGTTAAGCTACTCTGCCTCCTCACTGATGTTGGCACCACTAACCCATCCCCTTCCATGAATGAGGGAGACATGTGACTCTCTGAAGACAATTCCCAAAGGCAACGTGAGGGTAGCAGTGCTGAGTCACACACAACCACTGTATGGGGCATATTTATCAGGGCCTCTGCGCCATGTCAGTTATTGCTAGCACTTGCGATTATTTAGCCTTTGCCATAACCTTCATGCCATTGGGGCATGAAGGAGCGTGAAGGGGGCTTGCAGCCTGCTGTGTGGATAAGTCGCCGGCTACGTTTATTTCTACACCAGGCAGGACCACTAGATACATCAAGAAGCTTCAGCCTCTTGATGTATCGCACTGCGAAAAAGCAAAGGCGGGGCAATCATGCTATTGCACACGAGCAACAGCGTATGATAAATATCCTCTTTGTCTCTCTCACACATTTTGTTCGTTCCAGCAAGGGATTATGTAGAATTTCCTCCTATACTGAGCTGTATATGCCTCTAGTTGAATATTGGTGCTTGAATACTGAGACCCTCCTTCCTCCCGCCTGGAATAGAGGAACATACAGGAACAAGGAGGCCGGGAAATGCAAGTAAGGTTTAAAGTGCAGGACCCCATTAATATCATTGGATTGACACCAGGTGAATTGCACATAAGTTTACAAAATGATTTTTGTAACATTGCAGGCATGGAAAGGAACCATTTAGGAATAAGAGCATTGCTTTTTAATTATAGTTTTTAATGAAGTATTTATTTTGGGTGGGTTAATTTGACTGGCAGGTTGCTTTTAAAGAGGTTTTCTGGCTTTATCTGGGGGCAGTCGTATGATATAATAGATAGCCTCAGCTGTCAAAGGACAACTAAGAGTCAGGTGACCACAATATCTTAGATAAGGACATTTAACCATATTCTGTAAACATGAATATTAGGCTGAATCATAAGTATGACGTGTGCAACATCCCCCACTGGGGCCCAGCCTTTTCTTGGGGCCCGGAGGCAGCCGCTGATGTCACGGTGCTTGGTATGGGGACAGCCTGGCAGGTCTCCAGAAGGTGGTGTGTGCAAGAAATATGGAGGGAGAGGCCGATGTACTGGTTCTCCAGGGGGCAATTCCTGAGTGTCTGTAGGATGTCCTGGGTAATGGATGGGGAAGCCCGTGATGGTACAGCCGTATTCAGGGATCAGACAGAGGCAACGTTGTGCAAATCAACTCACGGTTCTTTATTGAACAATAGGAAGCAGGCAACGGGCTTAAACGGTCAACAGCAGGTTAGGATTCTGGTACTGGAGTGGTCACGGAGAGTGGTCCGCAGAAATAGTGCACCAGCGTGATGGTAGATGCAGGCTGGGATAGTTGAGGTGGAGCTGTGTCCAAACTGTGGAAGATGCAGCTCTGGGTTAGAGTCTCCTGACTCAGTTCCGGGGATTGATATCTGAGTCAGCACTAAAGGTGTGCTCCACACTGACTCTCTGTTCACTCAGACCATGAGGTAAGACTGGACAAGACCCAACACTGAGGTCAGACTGCTGACAGGCAAAAACCATGTGCACAGGGGTTTTATACTCCTCCTAGTCAGGTGCTAGAACCTCTCCAATCACACTCCAGTTTACAATACAGCCAACTGATTGGATAACACTCTACACCATTTAACTGCTGCCTTACCAGGCAGAGTCTACAGCTGCAATAACATAATCTCTCAGTTCTAGAAACGTACTGGAGTGTACTCCCTCTGACAGCTTCTAACCTGGAGAGGGCGCTATTCGCAACTACCAGCCTGCCTATGTATTGGCAGGGGTGTTGCACATGTTTTGGCATGAGGTTCAGAAAGTATCCTTACTACTTTATACTCTATAGGGGATTTCTATCCCTCAGCTTAACCGGTTTATATTTGCCTAGCTAATAATACATGCAGTGTTTTAGGAAGTTTTATTTAAAATCCTTTAATGGGTACATAAGGAAGGAGATATGTTTGTCTTCCTCTTTTTGTGAATATACAGCATACCTGACACAAAAATTCCACACACAACGCAGCCTTATGATTATTATATTTACTAATCATAATACTGTATTCCAATGAAAAAAGCTAAAATTGTTAGTGATTTTTTTTTTGCCCAAACTTTCTCTGATGATCCCCGTCCATTTGTGTTTTTCTGCCTTGTCAGAAGAGGGATAAAAATGTTAATTAAAGGAAATGTACCATTTAAAAAAAGTAAAAATCATGTACAGATACTCACCCCTGCTCCTCTTTATGTTGATCCCGGCAGTGGTCTTCGGTAATCTTGATCACCTAGGAAATAAACTTATAAAAAGATGTCCGGCGTTACGGGCTGCCAATTATGCACGTCCCCTGGGTGACATCACGCCTCTCGCATGACGTCTCCCATGCTGGGAGAGGGAGCTACAGGGGTGCGCATAATTAGTAGCCCGAACATTTTGTTAGCTTAATTCACACCAGTGGGGTAGACTTCCTTTAACCACTGTAAGTTGGTCAGAGTTGTGATGCAATGCTATTTGGGATGCGATGTAGAACCATCACTTTCGGATATTTCGGCAACTCAGAGTGAGTGAGGAATATTGTCATCTAATATTTTTTTTAATAAGTGATTTTTGGTCAGTTTGCATATTGGGGTAGATTTCTCAAGCTGCCTAAGAGCAAGAATGTGCTTAGTTGCCCATGGTAGCCAGTAACAGCTCCCCTTTAAAATATTCATGAGCACTGGTAAAATGAAAGCTGAGCTGTAATTGGTTGCCATGTGCAACTAAGAACATTCTAACTCTTAGGCAGCTTGATAAATCTGCTGCATTGTTCTTTGTTGCTGCTACTTCTTCAAATTGAAATACCAACGTGTAGGACTAAATAAATCTGCCATACAAGGGACAGTAAGAACCAAAATATATTATTTTTTTGCAAGCACACCGCTATGTCCTATTTAGAAAAACTTGAACACTCTAGGGGGGATGCCCTACTAAACATGACACAATGTAAGTTGCAGGTATGTTGACTCTCCAGGCGGCTTTACTGTATCGGCTGTCAGGAGTCTTACACAGAGACTCCTGTGTCTTGTTAGTCATCAGGCTGATGGTGATGCCGGACAGCTCCCCTGCTGAGTTTATAGTTTAGATCTATAAAGGGGTTGTCCGGAGGTTGAAAGCTATGGGTGCTTTCTTCCAAAAACAGCACCACTTCTGACCATGGTTTGTGCCAGTATTGCAACTCAGCTCTATTCATCTCTGAGTAGCTGAGTAACTATACTGGCACGAGCCATGGTCAGGTGTGGTGGTGTTTTTGGAAAGCAGCCATGTTTTTTAACCTCTGGACAACCCCTTTAACTCCTCAGATTACTGGCTTAATAAACTCTACCTAAGACTGGCCAAAGCATTTCCTCCTTGGCTGATTATTGTGTTTCCATCCTCAGTCTAGTACGTTGCTGCTCTGATAACATCTTCCGAGCCTTACTGTGGCTATAGCCTGCGTTGAGCCATCTGGCCAAGTCTTACTTTTACCAGCCTGGCTATGGTTACCAGCGAGGGCTTAGGCTAAAGACTCACAGGCCCCATTGGAAATGTCCATCTTAGCCCTTTATTCCCATGTCCACTAGCTGCAACTAATCTGTACCTTTCCGCATTGACCCATGAATGGAGTGCTAGCAACCAAGTCCATCGCTAGGATCTTACAAAATGTTGTCACATGACTCAAAACCCAGATATATACTATTGACTATGATGATAGGCTGACTAATTTCTTCACCGATTGTGATGTTACATCCATCAGTTCTATACAGATGATATAAGATAAGGAAATGGACGGCACTCACCAATTATACCATTGTGCATGGTATATTGTAAGAAGCTGCGGCACCTCTTCAATCAACTGATCAATGAGGCTACTAATGGCCGGACCAACAAACTGCTCTGGATGACCATTACTACAGGTCGCCATTTACATCATTCCTAGTTCCCAGTGGTGGTTGCAATATAACTTCTCAGACAGACACCCACTCAGTCTCATAGGAAATTAAAGTACCTGGAACAAACCCAAGGACATGTTCGGTTTAGCAAAAAGTTTCTATTCTCTGTTCTTAGCCTAAAGCTTTGTATCACTTCTTGAAAAATGGGAAATACAGAAAAAAATTGAGTGATCTCATTTACTCATTAGAGTATTACTCATTAACCTAAAACCCTGATATTTCTGCTATATCCGGTTACTACCTTAACCCTCCATTTCATAAATATTAAAGATAATGGGGCACATTTACTTACCTGTCCCATTGACGCTGCCGATCCAGAATGTCAGACGAGGATTCGGGTCTGCCCCGCTTTACTAAGATCGTGTTTCCAATTTCCTGCATGTGTCGCTTCCCTGCTCAGGGCTGCCGGAGTTCACCTTCTTATTCCCGGTGCATGTAAGTGCTGATCTTGCGTCACAATTTGGTTTTAAAATTCTGCGGTTTGTCCGAATCAGTCGGATTGTCTGACGTCCATGCCCCCCGATTTGTGTCCGGACCCTTAGTAAATGTGCCCCCTTATATAGTACAGTGGTGGCGAACCTATGACATGGCGGCCAGGGGTGGCACTCAGAGCCCTTTTTGTGGGCACCAGGCCATCACCCCAGCGCACCAGACAGGACTCAAAGAATCTTCCTGCTGTTCCAGGCAACTTAAAAGATGCAGCTTTCAGTCATATTTTGATACTGACTTCGCTACTTGGGTCTATAGGAAGAGGGAGAATTAGACAGGGTCGAATTATTTTTGGAGGACCTCCTGCTGGCCCCACGATTCTCTGTGTACAGAGGGACACTGGAAAGAAGCTAAAATGATGGAAATTTTCCATCTTTCTACTGTGTTGCTGTTCTCAGGAGGCCAATATGATTGAGAGTTGTTGAACAGGGAGCAACAAGTTACTGCTTCAACTTTTGGTTGGCACCTCGCGATAAATAAGTGGGTTTTGGGTTGCAGTTTGGGCACTCGGCCTCTAAAAGGTTCGCCATCACTGATATAGTATCATGCTTTATTGGGGATTCATATTTTTTACACATTTTCAAGAAGAATAACAGAGAAACTATTCAATAGTTTTAAAGAATGTGATTAGAGATGAGCGAACATGCTCGTCCGAGCTTGATGCTCGTTCGAGCATTAAGGTACTCGAGACGGCTCGTTGCTCGGACGAGTATTTCCCCTGCTCGAGATCGAGCATTTAATTAAAAAAACACAGTGAAGAACAATGAAGAATAGAATAAAAACAGTGAACACAGGATCATTTAAGTGAAAAACACAGTAAAGAACACAGTGAAGAATAGATTACAGATGTTCGGCACATCTGCTTACTTGTCGGAAGATACGCGCGGAACGGTGCGAACAAAATAGTATGTGAAGAACAATATATATGTGTGAAGAACACATTGCAGAACACGGTGAGCAGGACAGAGACAACGAGGAGCAGCACAGAGACACCGGGGAGCAGCACAGAGACACCGGGGAGCAGCACGAAGACATGGGGCAGCAGCACGGAGACATCAGGCAGCGGCACGGAGTGGCACGGAGACATCAGGCAGCGGCACGGAGACATCGGGGCACGGAGACATCGGGGCACGGAGAGAGCGGGGCACGGAGAGAGCGGGGCACGGAGAGAGCGGGGCACGGAGAGAGCGGGGCACGGAGACAGCTGGGCACGGAGACAGCTGGGCACGGAGACAGCGGGGCACGGAGACAGCGGGGCACGGAGACAGCGGGGCACGGAGACAGCGGGGCACGGAGACAGCTGGGCACGGAGACAGCTGGGCACGGAGAGAGCGGGGCACGGAGAGAGCGGGGCACGGAGACAGCTGGGCACGGAGACAGCGGGGCACGGAGACAGCGGGGCACGGAGACAGCTGGGCACGGAGACAGCGGGGCACGGAGACAGCGGGGCACGGAGACAGCGGGGCACAGAGACAGCGGGGCACGGAGACAGCGGGGCACGGAGACAGCGGGGCACAGAGACAGCGGGGCACGGAGACAGCGGGGCACGGAGACAGCGTATCTCCCGACAAGTAAGCAGATGTGCCGAACATCTGCAATCTATTCTTCACTGTGTTTTTCACTTAAATGATCCTATTCTTCACATCTGCTAACTTGTCGGGAGATAATATACGCGCGGAACAGTGAAGAATAGATTGCAGATGTTTGCATACATCTGCTAACTTATCAGAAGACATTCTTTTTCAATTAAATAACACATTTTATTCCCGAACCATGGTCCCTTTGAAAAATGCTCGAGTCTCCCATTGACTTCAATGGGGCTCGTTATTCGAGACGAGCACTCGAGCATCTGGAAAAGTTCGTCTCGAATAACGAGCACTCGAGCATTTTAGTGCTCGCTCATCTCTAAATGTGATTTATCTGGAAAGTACAGGTTTTTCTGTACTTTTCTTTTAGAATCATGTTAACGGAACATTGTTCTCTCTTAAAACACTGGGATTTCTCTTAATGCTGAATTTTTGTTTTTATCAAAAACTCCCTATGAAGTGCAACAGGCAGCATTTATGTGAGGCTTCCCCTTTGAACAGGAGTTTTCCAGTTATAAATATTGACAACCTTTCCGAATAATAGGAAATCAAAGCACAATGAGCCTTATGGTGCCGGAAAAAAATAATAAAGAACAAAGGCAGAAACACGAAACATGTCTGTTGTATGTGTAGTAGCCGATCCGAATCATTGCAGATCATGTATAGCTGCATGGACCCCAGCAATCTACTGATGCTACTCTTTTAGGCTACATTCACACTACAGTATGGGGGACGTATATACGGCCGACGTATATGCGGCCGATATACGTCCCCCATACACTCCTATGGGCTCACGGCCCTGTACGGGAGCGGTACGGTGCAGCACACGTGCGGCACCGTACCGCTCCGTAGCCCGGGGAAAGATAGGACCTGTCCTATCTTTCTCCGTATTACGGCGCCGTGCGCCATTAGTTTCTATGGAGAGGGGCGGGGGTGAGCTGCGCTCACCTCCTCCTCCTCTCCCCGCGCTGCCGTGAGCCCGCCGTACTACGGTGCGGCGGGCTCACGGCAGTGTGAATTTAGCCTTAGTCAACAAAAAATGGTATTGTGTTTATTCTATACTTGTTTTGGTTATTTAGCCTATTGATTTATGTAGCTGTGGCATTTATTTTATAAATGAATGTATGATAAATGGATAGCAATGATAACATGCAGTCTTACACAATGGGGCACATTTACTAAGGGTCCGCACAGCACATTACCGACGGGTTTCCTGACTATTTCTGATTTCCTCTGCCTTTAATAGGGGTTTTTGGCGCACGCGATCGGATTTCGGTGCCGACTTTCATGCTACACAAATCGGGGCGTGGCCGTCGGACAACCCAACTTATTCGGACTGAGCACGGGAATTAAAATTCAAATTGTGTCAAATTGTGACAATGCACTTACATGCACCTGGAAGAAGAAGGTGAACTCTGGCGGACCTGAGCGGGGAAGCGAAACATGCAGGATATCGGGCGCACGATTTTAGAGAATCGCGCCCGACTACATCTTCATCGGACAACGCATCTCAAGGATCGTGACAGGACCGGGTAAGTAAATGTGCCCCAATGTATAGGTTTATAATTGAAAAAATTTTGTCTAGCAGAATTATCTCAAAAGGAGGATATACTTAAAAATAATTTATTTGCCGTTTTAAGGGTATTAGCCCTGGAGAAGTGTGTAATTATACCTTTGTGTATTATATTAGTAGAAGCAAAACTGCGAAAATAGAATTTGCATTCCAGGTCTACAGCTCTGCATTGACTCTGGGTGGTCTTATAGCCGGAAGAGCTTCCTGCTCTTTACATTGAGCTGTTACACAAACCCTCTCCTCTGCTTTGAGTTAGGGCTATAGTAGGCTTTAAGTAGAATCTTTTAGTAGTCACTCAGGACATTGGGAAGGGTCTGTTAACTGTGACACACAGTTCCGAGGTATGTGCCCCTTTTGCCCTGTTTAATTGCCCCTGCCTAAGTTAGGCACCATACCATGATAATCTAGAGCAGTGATTTTCAACCTTTTTTGAGCCGCGGCACACTTTTTATACTCAGAAAATCCTGGGGCACACCACCAACCAAAATAGCACAAAATTACACTAAAACAGTTATAAAAGGCCTCCCTTTACTAATAAAATGCCCCTAGCGGCCTCCCTTTACTAATTAAGAGCCCCTAGCGGCCTCCCTTTACTAATAAAAAGTCCCTAGCTGCCTTACTTTACTAATTAAGAGCCCCTAGCGGCCTCCCTTTACTAATTAAGAGCCCCTAGCGGCCTCCCTTTACTAATAAAAAGTCCCTAGCTGCCTCACTTTACTAACAAAATGCCCCTAGCGCCCTCCCTTTACTAATAAAATGCCCCTAGCAGCCTCCCTTTACTAATAAAATGCCCCTAGCGGCCTCCCTTTACTAATAAAAAGTCCCTAGCGACCTCCCTTTACTAATAAAAAGTCCCTAGCGACCTCCCTTTACTAATAAAAAGTCCCTAGCTGCCTCACTTTACTAACAAAATGCCCCTAGCGCCCTCCCTTTACTAATAAAATGCCCCTAGCGGCCTCCCTTTACTAATAAAATGCCCCTAGCGGCCTCCCTTTACTAATAAAATGCCCCTAGCGGCCTCCCTTTACTAATAAAATGCCCCTAGCGCCCTCCCTTTACTAATAAAATGCCCCTAGCGGCCTCCCTTTACTTATAAAATGCCCCTAGCGGCCTCCCTTTACTAATAAAAAGTCCCTAGCAGCCTCCCTTTACTAATAAAAAGTCCCTAGAGGCCCCCCTTTACTAATAAAAATCTCTAGCGGCCTGTAGGGTACCCCCGACTGAATATGGAGGGTGCCCTCTGACTGGGGGTGTCCAGGAGTTGCACTCAAGTGTTTTATTGTGGTGTTTGCACTTTAAGGGGTGTAGTGCTCAGTTGTTGGGCTCCTCCCCTCCCCGTGGTTTCCCCTC
This sequence comes from Engystomops pustulosus, assembly GCF_040894005.1. Taxonomy (NCBI): domain Eukaryota; kingdom Metazoa; phylum Chordata; class Amphibia; order Anura; family Leptodactylidae; genus Engystomops; species Engystomops pustulosus. The sequence goes on from NC_092412.1 coordinate 33,053,737, forward strand.
CTCTTGGGTTTATAAGCTGGTGCCTGGGCGTGCTGCTTCCTCTTGCCCGCGCCACCGGTGAAGCTGTGGTGAGCGTGTATTTGGTTGTTTGCCTGTGTACTCCCTGCCAGGTTTGCTCATGGGCGATCCCCTGATAGAGGCGCTTCGCGCCCGCATAAGGCTGGAGGGAGAGGGCTGGCTGTCTCAGGTCCTCTCTCCCTCCCAGCTGTCATCCCCCGCTCCCCCCCCGGCGCCTTCTCCTGTACATTCCCCGGCGCCGGGTTATCGTCCTCCCCCCCCTCCTTGTTCGCTCCCTCCCCCTTCTTTTCTCCCTCCCCCTCCTTTTATCCCTTCTCCTGCTGCGCATGTGGTTAGCCGGCGGTCCGGACGTGTGTCGCGGCCGCCGGCGCGCCTGAGTGAGGACTCAGCCCTGCTGGCTGGTCCTGGCGCGCGCGCCCGGGCAGGGGGCGTCCCTGCCTCTTCTGCTGCGGCGCGCGGCCTATCGGCGCCTCGGTCCCGCCCCCACACCACACTTCCGGCCGCCCGCGCTGTGGAGGCCTTAGCTCCGCCCCTTCCTCCCTCTGCAGCGTTTTCAGCACGGGCGGCCGACATTGCCAACATGGGAGGAACATACAGCTCCCCTGCCTCCTCCTCCTCCGAGGCTTCGGCCTCCAGCCATCAGGTTAGGGCTGCCCCGGTGACCGAGGGGCGGCAAGAGCTCTCGGCACCGGTGGCAGCAGCTGCTGCGCCTGTAGAAGCGGAGGCTAGTGCTCCTCCGCAGGCCCCCTCACAGCCTCTGATTTCCCCCAGCCCTCAGGCCTGCGTGGCCCAGCCTGTCATGGCCCCTGCACTGCCCCTGGTGGCCCCTGCACTGCCCCTGGTGGTCCCTGCTCAGCCCCTGGGGGCCCCCGCTCAGCCCTTGGCGGTCCCCGCTCAGCCCCTGGCGGTCCCCTCACAGTCCCTGGTGGTGCCCACACAGCCCCTTTCTGCTCCTTCTCAGCCATTTGCAGGGTTGTGTCTGCAGCCCGTTCCCCTTGTTCCATCTCAACCGCCTCCAGGACCGTCGGCTACTGCTGGGTCCAGGCGCAGGCGCAGCAGGTCCTATTCATCCTCGCCCGCCCGGGATGCACGCAGGCGTCGCCGCCGCGGCTCTGCGGTGCATCGTGACAGCAGTGGAAGGTGGTCCCGCTCCTCTCATCGGGAGAGGAGATCCAGGTCGTCCAGATGGCGTTCCCCGTCTTCATCGGGCGGTTCATCGGACGCCTCGGCGATGTCTGGTCAGAGGAGTCGTGGACGACGTGGGAGCAACAGGAGCCGTTCTGCCAGGGAGACCAGCCTGGTTCCACCGCCGATGCCATCGGCCACCATTGCGACGCCTGTGGCTCCGGCCACAGGTGCTACTATTTCTGGCGAGTATCCTTTTGTGGGTGCTTGGGCGGGGGCGGGGCCTAGCGGGGTGGGTTCGGAAATATTGTCTTCCTTGAAGCAGATTGTGGATAAGTTGCCTTCTTCTGTTACTCCATCTGTAACGCCCCCTCAGGTTCCCGTCCCTTCTACCACCGCTGCGCCTGCGTTGGCTGGGGTTCATAAGGACGCTGTGTATTGTGCTGTCAGCCCGTTAGGGGATCATTTAGACATTGCGTTGAAAGAAAAGATTTGGGCTAATGCGTACATTGACATCTGGTCGCTAGTAACGGTAGACCAGCATACAGTGGATAAGGAGCGTCGGGTTTGGTCTGAGCGGCCCCAGGATAGGAAGCCCCGGGTGGCCAAGACCATTAATAACTGGGTCCAGGCCTTTTTTGTTTTGGGGGGGGTCATGGGGCAAAAGCACCCGGAACGGTGTTCCGAGTTGTTTATGTACATGGACGGTATTTATTCTTCGTACAAGACACATGGCGGTTCTGCTTGGTGGAAGTACGATGAGGATTTTCGGAAGCGGTTAGCTCTGCATCCGGAAATGGGTTGGGGTGTAAAAGCGACGGATGCGTGGTTACGGTTAATGGTATCACAAAAGCCCCCTTCCTTTCCAGCCGCGGCCGCCTCCCCCGGAGCAGTCAGTGCTTCAGGGGCGGTGGCCGTTAGGCGCCCAGGAGCCTGTTGGCTCTTTAACGAAGGACACTGCCGTTTTTTCGGCCTTTGCAAGTACAAACACGAGTGCTCGTCCTGCGGAGGTCCTCACCCCTTCTCCCGCTGTAACAGGGCGGCGGGCAAGCAGCCGCCTAAGCCCTCAGATCCAAAAGACCCCGGTGAGCGTGGACGCGATGCAGCCGTGGCTCGACGCTTACCCCAATAGGGAGGCGGCCGAATCCCTATCTCTCGGTTTTCGTGACGGTTTTTTCATCCCTTTTTCGCTGTCCTGGGAAGGGTTTTTCGCGGATAATTTGAAATCGGCCAGGGAACATCCCGAAGTTTTACGTGAAAAAATTGCGAAGGAGGTCGCTTTGGGCAGGATTGAGGGCCCTTTCAGTCGCCCCCCGTTTTCTAATTTGCGTGTGTCCCCGCTCGGGGTGGTTCCTAAGAAGGAACCGGGCAAGTATCGCTTAATCCATCACCTTTCCTTTCCTAAAGGTTCATCGGTCAATGATGGTATTTTGCCGGAGGAGTCCTCTGTCTCCTATGTTCCTTTCGATAGGGCGGTCGCGTTGCTGCGCGTTGCAGGTCCTGGCGCTCTTATGGCGAAGTCCGATATTGAATCGGCTTTTCGGCTATTGCCTATACACCCTGATTGTTATCACTTGTTAGGGTGTTGCGTGGACGGGGGTTATTATTATGACACTTGTTTGCCTATGGGATGCTCCATTTCCTGCCGTTATTTCGAGTTGTTCAGTTCTTTTTTGGAGTGGGTGGTGCGGTATGAAACGGGTTTCAATTCCGTCATTCACTACTTGGATGATTTTTTGTTTATTGGCCCGGGAGGTTCCCCTGTTTGCACCTTTTTGCTGAGGACTTTTCAGTATTTTATGCGTTATTTTGGTGTTCCTTTGTCAGCAGAAAAGACAGAGGGTCCGTGCACGGTTATCACCTTTTTGGGCATCGAACTTGACTCTGTGGCTATGGTTTTTCGCCTTCCTCAAGACAAGTTGAGCAAGCTCATTGGTTTGGTTGAGGGGTTTTGCGCAGCGAAGAAGGTTACGTTGCGGCAGGTGCAATCCTTGCTGGGCATGTTGGTTTTTGCATGCAGAATTATGCCCATGGGGAGGGTTTTTTCCAGGCGCCTTTCTTTGGCCACGCGGGGTGCCACTAAGCCGGCGCATCACATCCGGGTCACCTCTCAGCTTAGGGCTGATCTCCAGGTGTGGCGTGTTTTTCTGTCCTCTTACAATGGGCAGACGTGTTGGCCTTTTCCGGAAGTTCCCAGCCATGAGCTGTCCCTTTTTACGGACGCGTCGGGGGCTATGGGTTTTGGGGCCATTTTTGGGTCTGATTGGTGCGCCGCCGAGTGGCCTTTGGCTTGGCGGGATGCAGGTTTGTGTAGGAATCTGACCCTCTTGGAGTTGTTCCCGATCGTGGTTGCAGTGGAACTCTGGGGGCCTTCTTTTGCAAATCGTAGGATCTGTTTTCATACTGACAACCTTGCGGTCGTTTTTTGCATTAATAGATTGACGTCCTCATCCCTCCCCGTGTTGTCTCTGTTACGGCACCTGGTCCTTCGGTGTTTGGAGTTTAACATTGTTTTTAGGGCCCAACATGTGCCTGGTTGTGTTAACATTGTTGCTGATGCTCTTTCCCGTTTTCAATGGCAGGAGTTTCGGGAGTTTCTTCCTTCGGCCGCCCAGGAGGGGCGGGAATGCCCATCGTTCCTGTGGGACCTGATCCTCAATTGATGTCGCTGGTCCAGTCCTCTCTTGCTCCTTCGACATGGCGTCAATATGGTAAGGCGTGGGAGTCGTGGTTGGCCTTTGCCGGTGACAGGCCTGTTTTTTCTAGCTCGTCAGACAGGGTCGAAGTGACTTTAGCCTTTTTATCCTCTCTCCGCTCCCGTGGAGCTTCCGGGGCGGTTGCGCAAAAATGCCTTGCTGGCTTGGCATTCCATTTTCAGTTGCGGGGCTGGCCAGATATTACAAAGGGTTTTCTCATTAGACAGATCCTTAAAGGTTGGAAAAGGGAGGCAGTGACTACGGAGTCGCGGCGCCCAGTCTCCTTCTCGCTTTTGGGGTCTCTGGTGTCAGCTTGCGGGTCGGTTTGTTTATCTGAGTTCGAGGCTTTGCTGTTTTCCTTGGCTTTCAGTCTTGCATTTTTTGGGGCTTTTCGTATCGGGGAATTATTGCCGGCGTCCGCTTCTTCATCTGGGGGTTTGCTTAGGCAGGACGTTGTTTTTGGCCAAGATGTTTTGCGGATTAAGGTCCGCAGGTCTAAGACGGACATTTATGGGAGGGGTTCATGGATTCGTTTGTGCGCTGTACCCGGTCCGTTTTGCCCTTTTATGTTGTCCCGCAGTTTCTCATCTCTTTCTCCCCAAGGGGATCGTTTTTTGGTCCATGCCGACGGTTCGCCTCTTACCCGTTTTCAATTCTTGTCTGTGTTTCGTGGATGTTTGTCCACTTTGGGACTTGTCCCTTCTGAGTACGGCACGCATTCATTTAGGATTGGTGCTGCCACGGAAGCGGCCAGGGCGGGTTTACCTGATTCCGATGTTATGCGTATCGGGCGCTGGCGCTCTGGTTGTTTTGCTCGCTATGTCCGTCCTGATCTTCTTCAGTAAATGTTTTGCCAATAATTTCCTTTGTTTTCTGTTACAGGTTCTTCTGCGCTGCGTTCGCGCCCGGCTGTGTGGATACTGGGGCATTCATATGTCTATTGGGCGTCCCAAAGGGCAGAGAGTCGGCCGGGTGGGAGGACTTTGGGTTTCCATGGTGTGGATGTATTCTGGCGTGGCATAAGAGGTTTGTTATGGTCCCAGGTCCTGACTGAGGTGGTGGACATTAGTCGTGTTTGTAATTCCCCGGTAGTGTTGGTGATTCATGCTGGCGGTAATGACCTTGGTTCCCTTAGGGTCGCAGAGCTGCTAACGGTTATGCGCTCAGATGTGGACAAGTTGTCTGCATTCTTTGCCGAGGTTGTTATAGTATGGTCTGAGATGGTCCCGCGGGTGGCTTGGCAGGGTGCAAGGGATGTTGGGGCTATTGATCGTGCTAGGCGGACTATAAATGCTCGGATGGCGCGCTTTGTGAGGTCAAAGTTTGGTGTGGTGGTTAGACACAGAGAGCTGGAAGGGGATAATTCGGCTTTGATGCTGGATGATGGGGTTCATCTGACGGACATTGGGCTTGACATATTTTTGTCGGGCCTGCAGGACGGCATTGAGCAGGCGCTTTTCCTGTTGGGTGGCGGTCGGAGCTCTGTGTAGGGTTACACGGAGCTCCTGGTGGCGGAAAATGGAAGAGATTGGTGGAGATTGGAGATTTGGAACGAGATTTGCCCGGAAGACGCAGTGTTGGCCGGGAGTCCGGCCGAGCAAACCGCTTCGGGCAGCTGCGGTTTTTTGGCACAAAGGAACATCATAATAGTGCCGTTTAATTTTGGAGTTTTGTTAAATTGTTAAATAAATAGCTGTGACCTTTTTTACACCCAACAGGAAGCCTCATTGCCTTTACTTGGTGGGGATGTTTGTTAGAGTTTATAACTCTGTTAATGTTATGGGTCTGTTCTAAAGTGCCTTATTGGGGAAAGAATTGGTGTTTAAGTTTACTACCTCCCAGTCTGTAGGGTACCCCCGACTGAATATGGAGGGTGCCCTCTGACTGGGGGTGTCCAGGAGTTGCACTCAAGTGTTTTATTGTGGTGTTTGCACTTTAAGGGGTGTAGTGCTCAGTTGTTGGGCTCCTCCCCTCCCCGTGGTTTCCCCTCCTCTTGGGTTTATAAGCTGGTGCCTGGGCGTGCTGCTTCCTCTTGCCCGCGCCACCGGTGAAGCTGTCCCTCCCTCCCTCCCTACTGTTATTGTTTGGTGTTTTTGATGTCTCTTTTGTATTCCATACGGTGAAGTCACAGCTGGCGGAAAATGGAAGAGATTGGTGGAGATTGGAGATTTGGAACGAGATTTGCCCGGAAGACGCAGTGTTGGCCGGGAGTCCGGCCGAGCAAACCGCTTCGGGCAGCTGCGGTTTTTTGGCACAAAGGAACATCATAATAGTGCCGTTTAATTTTGGAGTTTTGTTAAATTGTTAAATAAATAGCTGTGACCTTTTTTACACCCAACAGGAAGCCTCATTGCCTTTACTTGGTGGGGATGTTTGTTAGAGTTTATAACTCTGTTAATATTATGGGTCTGTTCTAAAGTGCCTTATTGGGGAAAGAATTGGTGTTTAAGTTTACTACCTCCCAGTCTCCCTTTACTAATAAAAACCTCTAGAGGCCCCCTTTACTAATTAAAAGACCCTAGCGGCCTCCCTTTACTAATTAAGAGCCTGTAGCGGCTCTCTTTACTAGTTAAAAGGCCCTAGAGCCCCCCCTTTACTAATTAAAAGGCCCTAGAGCCCCCCTTTACTAATTAAAAGGCCCTAGAGCCCCCCCTTTACTAATTAAAAGGCCCTAGAGGCCTCCCTTACTAATTAAAAGGCCCCAGAGGCCCCCTTTTCTAATTAAATGGCCCTAAAGGCCTCCCTTAACAAATAAAAAGCCCCAGCCTACCTTTACTAATAAAAAAAAGACCCTAGCTTCCTTCCCTATACAAATAATAACCCTATATACTTACCCTTGATGTCTTCTTCCACGTACCTTCACTCCTAATGGCGATCCGCTCACCTTCTGTAGCTCCTGCACCGCGCGCCTCTGGTCACGTGACTTACGCGACCTGACGTCAGGTCGCGTCAGTCACGTGACATGGGCCGCGCGGTGCAGGAGCTACAGAAGATGGGCGGATCGCAGACGCGGGGCTTGGAGGTAAGTATGGGGCAGAAATACGGGGTAGCTCTACACAGGGGCAGCTCTAGACAGGGGCAGCGTAGTTCGGGGAACTTTCCCCGCGGCACACTCAACCTTGTGTCACGGCACACTAGTGTGCCGCGGCACACAGGTTGAAAATCACTGATCTAGAGTGTCATTTTAGGTCCCTAAAAAATTAGGGAAAAATTTTTAGGGAAAAAGCATGCTCAGATATAGTAGGAAGCTATATAGCTCTGTACAGCTCAGAGATGATGCAGAGCTATAATACAGCCACTTTTTAAATCCTGGAATAAAAAGAGTTAAGACATCAATTAACTGCATTAGACCACAGTACAACAAAACTGTGCAATAACAAAAAGAAAATCAGGAGTGGAGCTTTGTTTTAATAATACGTCTGACTAGAGGCAAGAACATTGCAGACAAAAATATTTACTTGTCCTGAACCATAATAATAATTCCATTATGTATATAGCGCACAAAGATTACACAGCGCTGCACAGAATTTGCCAAATCCAATGGGGATTATTAATCACTCTTCATGCCAGGTGATTTCCAGGCAGACAATGGAAAGAAAACACATCCACCCACATTAGATTTCTGTTTTTCTAGCGCTTACAAATTTGTTTTCCCTTGTCAAATGGACTTAAGGGGGTTGTCCATCTCGGACAACCAATAACAATAGGGAGTTCAAGGGGTATTCCCACAAAAGCAAAATTCTTAAATATACTCAGGATGGCAAAACAACACAATGGGGGTCATTTACTAAGGGCCCGATTTGCGTTTTCCCGACGTGTTACCTGAATATTTTTGATTTGCGCCGATTTCCCCTGAATTGCCCCGGGATTTTGGCTCACGTGATCGGATTGTGGCGCATCAGCGCTGCCATGCACACGACGGAAATTGGGGGGCGTGGCCGAACGAAAACCCGACGGATTCGGAAAAACTGCCGCATTTAAAAAAAGAAAAGTGTCGCCGCGGAGCTTGCACTTACTTTCACTAGGTATAGGCCGGTGAACTTGAGTGCGTTCCGATGCTCTTCAGCGCAGCAGCGCCACCTGGTGGACGTCGGAGGAACTGCCTTAATGAATCCCGGCCGGACCCGAATCCACCGCAGAGAACGTGCCGCTGGATCGCGAATGGACCGGGTAAGTAAATCTGCCCCAATCTCTATACTCGGTTTATACTCGAGTGTATATATATATATATATATATATATATTTATATATATATATATATATATATAATATATATATATATATATTTGTATAAGCCTAGGGTGAAAAATGCAGCAACTACTCATTAATAAAATTTCTAGCAGAGCCCCCCTTTAAAATTAAATTTCCAGCAAAGCCCCCCTTTAAATCTTTAAATTAAAATGTCCAGCAGAGCCCTTTTGCAATAAAATTTCCAGCAGAGCCCCCCTTTAAAAATAAATGTCCAGCATAGCCCCCATTTAAAAGCATGTCCAGCAGAGCCCCAGTTTACAATAAAAGAATTGTCCAGCAGTGCCTCTTTAAAAAACTAATGTCCAGCAGGGCCACCGTTTCTGATAAAATAATAAACTTAGTACTCACCTCCAGCGCTCACCCCCGGTATCCTCTTTTCCCCTCGCTCATCTTCTCTGCTCTGCTCCGGCTTCCCGGCAGTGCAGATAGAGGCACGTCTATGCTGTCATGCACACGCTGCGACGTTGCGTGTCGCCGCCTGATGATGTTATGCCGTGTGTGTTCATGCGGGCATAGAGCATGGCGCACTACCGGGAAGCCGCAGATGTGTGGAGAAGAGGACCCTGGGGGACAACGTCGGAGGTGAGTACACATTTTTTTTTTATATACCGGAGTATAAGCCGTGTGGGGCTTTTTCAGCACAAAAATTGTGCTGAAAATCTCAGATTATACTTGAGGGTATATGGTAATAATAAAAAATAACATCTGGGCGGTTTGCCCGCACACATACTATGACGCTGCGGTGTGACGTTGTAGTATGTGTGGGCATTGTGCATAGGTGTGCCTCTGCCTGCCCTGCCAGAAAAACGCCAGTAGCTGCTGGACAAAATAGAAGAGTGAGGGGGAACCATGGAGCAATTCAGTGAAAAGCGCTAAGAACACAGCAGTGTGATAATCCATATTCCATATCATACTTTTTGTGAGTTTAATATGACCATAATTATAGATTATACTTGAAACCGAATAAGAACCATATGAGGAGCATGTGACAGAACTGGTGCTGATATTATCTGTGCAATGCCTTCAAGTGTATAGAGAAAATAAGGGCTATTGGTTCATGTTTTGCACCTATGCTGAGTTTAAATGCTAAACATAAATTATAATCGGAATGTTGGTAAAAGAAAGTATAAAGTAAAGAAGCCACCGCTAGAAGAAATATTAGATTAGGGATTATGTGACTGATCAGTGGCACATGTACGGTATTTAAAATATGCAAAAAAAATTCCAAGTGTCAAGTGTTTGTCTGATCACTGGATCAGGCTGCTTAACCATCGTGTGTTCACCATCATCCATCACACAGGGACTCCCATATACACCTTAGGGCAGTGATGGCGAACCTTTTAGAGACCGAGTGCCCAAACTACAACAAAGACCCGCTTATTTATCGCAAAGTGCCAACACAGAAATTCTATTTGTGTTTTATACTCTCTTCTCTGTCACAGCTTTCATTGATACCAGCCCCTGAGGACACCAATAAAGCAGAAAATAGTCCCAGGTAGCGCTGTCACTTAAAAATAACTCTGTGCACAGCAAGTCCTGGGCTGTCTGGGACTGCAGGAAGATACCTGGAGTCATCTCTGGTGATGGCCTGAGTGCCCACAGAAAGGGCTCTGAGTGCCACCTCTGGCACCAGTGCCAAAGGTTCGCCATCACTGCCTTAGGGGCTGCCCCAGGGAGAAACCAGCCAGGCTGTAGGCCCGTCCTCCGGTCCACCATAAAAAGCACCGTGACCATGACGTACCTAAGGCCGCATAAGCCAACCAATACGGTATTCCGGGCCCCGGCTGTCTACCACGTCAGCATTTGGATTGTCCAGATTATTGGAAAGAAGATTCTTAGGCGCCATAAAATACAATTTGATTGTGGCCTCAAAGTAAATGTTGGCACAGGGAGCCAGATCGATCCAGCCTGCTCCCCAAAGTGGCTTAGAGGCTCTCATGTTGAGGCTCATTAGCTTAGACTAATAATGACTAATATGTTATGGCAGTGTATTAGCTTATTATAAGAGAAGCATTTTGGCGGCAGGGCAGTTGCCTGCAACTAACCCTAACCTTTTAACCTTAATCTGGTATTTGCTGGAAAACAATCACATGGCCGCTGTATCTCAAAGTAGAATCAGGGAGTCAGGCAGAAAAAAGTCATAGACAGGCTAAAGGAAGGCAAAGATCAGGCCAGCTGCAAGCCAAGGTCAGGACAGCAGGTATAGTTTAGAGTCAGATCAAGTCAGAAAGTCATGGTCAACACAAAAAATAGAATAGCAGAACATGACTGCTATGCAGTATAAAGAATGGGCTTGGTAAATTGGAAGGATAGACAAGGACAGTGAGACCTAAGGCTAAAACCCTTTTCCCAGCTGTCCCTGCCTAATTGCCTAGCCTACCCTAAGGGGTAGGTGACAAGTGGTCAACGTTTTCTTCATGCAACAAATTGAAAACACAGAGACAAAGACTGGACAATACATACATAGAAGAGTAGTCAGCAAATTATGTAAACCAAGAGGACAAATGCAGTACAGATCGATAGGCAAGACATTTGGCAGACTTATAGCAAGCGAGGAGGAAATAGCCAGAAAACCTTTAATGAGATGCAGAAGATGATTAGATCAATTCTCTCACATCTTGATAGAAGAGAAATGCAAGCGGAGGATGATTTTGTCTATCTCAGCAAACTTTACTGTTGCAACCCAGCCCAAAATCTACAGGAAGCAGACGGGTCTGGAAGAAATCAATTAAGACAGCCAAGAAATGAGAAAACCTACTTAGAGCGTAGACTACTAAGAACACAATGAAACAAAATCGCAGCCGTACTTTATGGGCAGAGGATGGTGCAGGTTCACAAAGGCAGAGATTGAAGAAGTTGCAATGTCAGGCACAGAATTATTTAACCCCTTATCACCGACACTAGTTTTCAGCTCAATGACCAGACTCGATTTTTCAAATCTGACATGTATCATGATAATTGGTTATAACTTCGGAACGCTTTAACATATCCGGGTGATTTTGAGAATGTTTTCTCGTGACACATCGTACTTCATGTTAGTTCTAAATTTAAGTGATAAGTTTTGCGTTTCGTTCAGAAAAAAGTGAAAATTTGGCAAAAGTTTCTAAAAATTCTTCATTTTCCAAGTTTGAAATGTTCTGCTTTCAAGACAGGAAATAAAACTACCCAAAAAGCTTGATAATTAACATTTTCGGAATGTCTTCTTTATGTTGGGATGATATTTTATGCGTCCTGTCACTTTTCTAGGATGTTATGAGGTGCAGAACTTTAGGTGCGATTTTTCTTATTTTCATGAAAATTGCTAAAACTCACATTTTGAGGGACAACTCAGCTTTCAAGTGACTTTGAGAGGCCTAAATAATGGTAAAACCCCATAAATTACCCCACTATAGAAACTTCACCCCTCAATGTATGTAAAACAACTTCTATTAAGTCTATTAACCCTTTAAGTGTTTCACATGGGTTAAAACAATATGCACCTGCGATTTAGAAACTATGGAATTTTTTTGGAAAATACATTAATTTAGGCCAAAACTGACAGTTTCAGAATAAATAAAATGATGAAACGCACTGCAACGTCTAATGCCCAATTTCTCCCGAGTGTACTGATAGCCAAAAGGGCGGTCATTAAGGGGTTAAAGGACATATACCACCTGGATGAAGCCTGAGGGGCTCCAGGCTCAATTAACATCTATGGAGCCTGGAGCCCCTCAGGCTCATTTGGATACAGCCCTTCATCCTGGTGGTAGATTCCCTTTAACTCCCCTAGTGGCACAAAATGTAAGAGAACAGGAAAAGAAGTATTGTTTTTCATGTGACATCACAACCACATTTACCAAACAGTCTAAGCCACTCTAATACTCATAAGGGAGACTTTACTTCATTCGAGTCAGAAGTTGCACCAGAGATATTGCAATGCTTACTGTAATTGTATAGGACAAAATGTTGCAAGAAAACCCTTCTCTTTTACACAATTCCAAAGGAAAATACCTGGGTTCTTTACCGGAGATATATTTCCTTTTCCCTGTTCTAGTACGAATCTCATGCCGGAAAGTCTTACTCAATGGAAGGGACATGAGCGTTTGCAGATCACTGTGATTGATGTGTTTCTTAAAGGCACAGTTGGCTTCAGGTTTTAGTAGACCTCTGGGCGACAGATCCTCAGTGGGCCCCTTTGCAGTCAACTAACACGGCGGCAGAAACTAAAAAAGTCTCCTGTTCCCTAGTTTATCATATCAAACAGCTCCTTCATGGTTATTTTATATAACCCCTTTCACACCCTATGGATTCATTAGATACAGCTATGTGGGCCCCCCAGCAGCTCTGGGTCATGGCACTTGCCAAGGTATGCCCAGTGCTTGCGCCGGCCCTGCTTAAAGGAAATCAACCATTTCAAAAAACCCTACAAATACTTACCTCTGCTTCTTTTGATGTTGACCCCGGTGCTGTCCTTCGCTAGTCTTGACACACCGTGATCCCCTTCAAAACAAACTTAAAATTAGCAGCACTGAGCGCAGGGTCAAGATGTCCAACGCTCCGGGTTGCTAATTATGCACACCCATGGGAGAGGGAGGTGACATCACGTGAGAGGCCTGAATTCACACCCCTCGAGAAGTCACCTCCCTCTCCCAGCATAAGTTGGGGCCAATTTGTGAGAACTATACATTAGGTATGTGAGTACCGCATGGTATCAGCCTGGCTCTACTTGCTTCACATACAATAGAATAATACAATAAACCAATAGAAAACTCTGTAAGAGGGCCCTGTACAGGTCAGCTGTCATAAATGTGACTGATGTCTTGGTATGTGGAAGATGACCAATGGTTCTGGGTCTACTTCATCAGTTACAGTATGTCTCCAGGTACTAATATTGGAGCTAGAATGTGTGTTTCTAGACAATGGAGACTCTTTGGTCTATTACTATTGAAGTGATACTGAGCATGAGCACAAAAGAGACCTGTAGTAGAGTGAAAAGGTTTCTTCTTGTTTCCTAAATTCCTAACTCATGACATCAGAGATGGGGGTATTATGTTAAATCTGTCAAGTATGAACTTTAACATAATAGTTACTGGAAATACTGTAGCCCACACAATACCACATAGTAGACGTACTGGGACGTATTGCTCTTTGCTGTTATTGTTAGATTATTTTGACTCTTATTTTTTCTATTACAAAAAAAGGTTTTAAAACAATGTGGTTAGTTTTGTATACTTTGAGTGATATCGGTGGTGGGTGAAGTTTCCATGTTACCTATTTCTAGACCTTTCAGGATGCTACCGCTTCATTTTTCACTTCCTGCATTTCTAAAAGCCATAACTTATCAATTTTTTCCATTTACTGAGCCATATGAGGGTTTTCTTATGTGTGGGACACTTAAAGTGAGAGCATTTAATATTCTGTGCACTAGGTACTAGGAAGCAGTAAAAAAATCCAAATATGGTGTAATTCATGAAAAAAGCAGTAGGCAATTTTTTTTTGTGGGCTTTGATTTACTTTGGGTTCCAGGTGACAGCTTCCCTCTATTCTTTGGCTAATATAATTAAGGAGATACCAAATTTGTATAGTTTTTTTCATGTCTTTCACATTCTGACAACCAGTTTATGGACCTTTAGATCACTTTATGTTATGAGTAGAAAAGACGTCATATACGAATAAAATGACTTTTAAAAAATGATGAAAACATAAGGTTTAGATATGGGAAATGTTAGTAAGTAACTCATTTCAGTGGTAAAACTATGGGGCACATTTACTTACCCGGTCCATTCGCGTTCCAGCGGCGGCTTCTCCGACAAGCGTTCGGGTCTTCCGGCGATTCATGAAGGTCCTGCGCCTGATGTCCACCAGATGTCGCTGCTGCACCGAGGTACGCCGAGTTGCGTTGGAGTTCACTGATCTCTTCCTGGTGCACGTGAGTATGGCCCGTGCGACCAATTTTTTGTTTTAAATGCAGCGGTTTTTCCGAATCCGTCGGGTTTTCGTTCGGATACGCCCCCGATTTCCGTCGCGCGCATGCCAGCGCCGATGCTCCACAATCCGATTGTGTGCGCCAAAAACCTGGGGGAGTTCATGGAAAATCGGCGCAAATCGGAAATATTCGGGTAACACGTCAGGAAAACGCGAATCGCGCCCTTAGTAAATCAGTCTCAAAAGCACAAAATCATTTTGGTAAGTTAAAGGGGCACATTTACTAAGAACAGTGCAAATTGCACTATTGCCTTTTTCCTGTGTATAGCGCAGAGGCGACAGATTCAGGAATTGTGGCTTTGGTTCTTCATGAATCCCTGCACTGCCCTGACAGAGTGCACCATTTTTTTTTTGCACCTTTAACATGGACCTTGCAACACATTTCTGTTGCGCTTTGCATGATAAATGTGGCGCATGATCCGACTGAGCACCGGAACACCCCCTTCAGTGCAGAAATGTGTCCCATATTGTTCAAAAGTTATAACCATTAAAAGTGACACATGCCAGATTACCAAAAAAGAGGCTAAGCCTTAACATACAAACTGGCTGCATCGTGAAGGGGTTAAATTACGCTGCAGCTCATCAGACTCACATCTAGCAAAGTATTAACACCGCATAAGGACCTGTGGGCGCTTTAGTTTTACAAATCTACCTGACAGGTTCTCTTTAACAAATCCAGGATAGCACAAGCAGAAGTCAGATGGAACAGACAGGAAATGTGGATGAGGACAGAGATGTCTCCTGTGAGGCACTACATTATAATTCCTTTTATTTATATAGTGCACACAGGTTCCGCAGCGCTGCACAGAGCTTGCCAAATCAGTCCCTGTCCCCAATGGGACTCACAATCTAATCAAGCTACCAGTATGTTTTGGAGTGAGGGAGGAAACCGGAGGACCCGGAGGAAATCCATGCAAACATGGAGAGAACATACAAACTCTTTGCAGATGTTGACTTGAACCCAGGCCCCCCAGCGCTAGTGGTTCTAACCACTAAGCCCCCATGCTGCCCATTTCCTGAGATTATTGATGAGGAGGGCTGAGGAAAACCAGTATCTTGGGTTTTGTTCCCCCCATGCTGAACCCCTAGCTACACCTCTGATTGTAGGTATATGGTTTAACTGAAATATAATATTTTCTACAGTTGATACTCTACTATAAACCAGTCATACACCATCCTCCATATATTTATCACCGGTATGAAAGAAGTGCTTTACTATGGTTATCCCCATCAATGTATATGGCATGCCTCTTACCCCACTGCTAGTTGTATTTAAAAAACTGTGACTTTTAGTATCTCTAGTACAGAGACTTTGGGACATGTAAAACACAGTAAGCCCTAGTAACATAAAACTGTTCTGCACAGAGCAACACATTCTGTGTGCAAGTAAAATTATTGTCTCGCATCTTCATTAAACATGTACAATCCTACATGTGTACTGTATGAGAGAGTTAGGAGAGTTAGTTATTACTCAAAGGTTTGCTTGGCTAATAGCTATGACATTTACAAATTATCACATAAATTAATCACACACTCTGTGTGCAAGTGCAACACCCCTGCCAATACGTGGTCAGAGGGGTAGTTGCGAACAGTGCCCTTCACAGGTTAGGAGCTGACAGAGGGAGTCGCTGACCCTCCAGTAAGGTTCTAGACCTGGTCATCAGGGGTTAACAGCAGTAGATCCTGCCTGAACAGGCGAGAGATAACTATCATAAGGTTATCGTCCAATTGTATTCTTTTATGTGAACTGTAGTGTGATTGGAGAGTGAGCCACCACCTGACCAGGGAATAACAAAACCCCTGGACAGGAAGGGGCAAGTCCTCTTAAGCCCCAGGCCCTTTCAGAGCAGAGAGTCTGTCTTAGCTCTGAACTCTTAGGCCTAAACTCTCCTAGAGAGAACATCTTCTAAAACACACTGAGTGATCAAAGACAGTGTCAGTGCGCCGCTAGCACAGACACACAGAACACCCAGGAAAAAGCTGCAGCATCCAGTACTGGGCACAGCTACATCCCAGCCTGCACCTAATACCAGACTGGTGAATCTACTCCTGAGGCTCACTCTCCATGACTACTCCAGTAATAGGGAATTCCCCAACAATCCGGCACCTGTATCCAGATTGTTTGACTCGTTGCCTGCAGTTGTTCCAATATGGCTGTATCACCATCACGGATTCCCCATCCATACCCAGGGACTCATACTACAGACATTAAAGGGATTGCCCCAGGGAGACCAAGTACATCAGCCTCTCCCTCATATAATTATTTGCACACACCACCTGCTGGAGACCTGCCATACTGCAGGACAGCCCTCCGGTCCCCATACCAAGCCCTGTGACCACAGCGTGCCTAGGCCGCAACCGCCAGCCACTCCGGTATTCTGGGTCCCAGCTGCCTCCAGGCCCCAAGAAAAGGCTAGGTCCGGTGGGGGATGTTGAACAAGTAAATGAAGGAATGTACATTTTTGGTTATTTTTTTTTTGTCAATCAAAGCATAAAACAGTAAAAACTGTTTTGTAAATATATAGGTCTGATGGGTGTAGATAACCATCAAGTGGCAGGGGCTAAATACTCTCCCTCAATGCTCCTCTGTAGGCAAATAGCTTGGCCAATAGCTATGAAAATTATAAAGGGTCTTAAAGGAAATCTAAAAAATAATAAGGAAAAAACACCTACACATACTCACCCACAGTCCTTTACACTCACCGGCGCTTGTCTTAAATAATCACCTAAAAAAGAGAGTTATAAAAAGCAGCCCGGAGCGCAGGGACGAGATGTCCGGCGCCTCCTGTGTGATGGATTCCTTCTCTCTCTTATTTTGGGGAGGGAGTTTATGTCACACAGGAGGCATGAATAATTTGCAGCCCGGACTGCCGGACATCTCGTCCCCAGCACTTTGGGCTGTTTTTTATAACTCTCTTTTTTTAGGTGATCCTGACATGTCAAGATTAGTGAAGACCCTGCTGGGATGGGGATGAAAAGAAGTGTAAGTGAGAATGTGTAGGTGTTTATTTTACTTTTTTTAAGTGTCAGATTTCCTCTATTTATAAATAGTATGAATGCTAATATATAAAAAGAAGAGGAAGGAAAGCACCGAGACGCATTGTGTGTTTGAGTCATAGAAAAAGGCTGAATGTTTTTGATATTTTAGCCACAGCAACAATGGGGTTTAGCTATAAATATAAGATTACTTATTGTACAGTATGTGCAGCTGCACATGTCAGTTATTTTACCATTTTGGAGGGAAAGTTTAGACAGAGAAGTTTTAATATTTTTATCAATAGTATCATTTACTATCTACTATTACTGTTTGCTTTATCACATATTTACGGCAGCCAGAATTTAATGAACAGTGCAAAGGTCATTGTATCAGGTTAATCAATGTCCATGGTATTTCCATGGTTTGTTAATGATGCTACGATTTATCATTTTGGAGCCCAGTGTTGCAAAATGCATGAGTGCTGTATTAGACCTGACCTGACACCTATAAAAACGGCAATAGGAGCTGCTTTAAGGGGGCGTGTTTAGGGGCCTGTGGAGTGGGCGGGCGGTCTGGGGAAGAGGCAGCGTCTCGGACCACCCCCTCATGAATACGCCGGACCGCTTCCGGTGCGATCTGGCGTTTCTAGTGTACAGCGCGGTAGTGTTTGGGAGGTTTTCGATAACACTAGCGGTGTAACACTGCTGCGTCTGTAGCACTAGGAGCTGATTACTTTAGTAACATCTGCTAGTGCCGTTTTTATAGGTGACAGGTCCTCTTTAAGTAGTTCTCTTTATACTTCAGTTTTTTTGTGCTATTCATAGTGTTCTAAGTGCAGTATTGTGTACACTAGCAGTTTCAGTTCTAGTTTATCATGGTCTGACTGTTCTCCTCCAATTGCTGAGTTTTAGGTCTGCTTGGTTTGGATTTCTTGTCTTCGGGTCCTCGTGCTCTCATGTTGTTGGTGTTGGGGTCTGTATTTCAGATAAAGGCTTCTATAATGGATATCATAGATCCCTTCCTGCATTTTGACTTATATGTACACAGGAAATTTAGTCTGTGGCTGCATCCTGCCATTCATGCATGCAGGGGCGGACTGGGAATTTAAAATGGCCCTGGAAAAAACTGTAAAAGCGGCCCCATTTTATGGGCGGAGTCAAGGCAAGTGGGTGTGGTCAGACAATATGGGTGGGGTATATGTTGGTATATATAGAATAACACATTTAATCCTGCCTTCTTTATACAAAATAAAACTACTAAAATACGTTCTCCCATATAGAAGCTAACTATCTATAATCCTGCCACCTATGTACAAGAATATAACTACTATAATACTGCCCACTATGTACAGGAATATAACTACTATAATACTGCCCCCTATGTACAAGAATATAACTACTATAATACTGCTCCCTATGTACAGGAATATAACTACTATAATACTTCCCCCTATGTACAAGAATATAACTACTATAATACTGCCCCCTATGTACAAGAATATAACTACTATAATACTGCCCCCTATGTACATGAATATAACTACTATAATACTGCCCCCTATGTACAGGAATATAACTACTATAATACTGCCCCCTATGTACAAGAATATAACTACTATAATACTGCCCCCTATGTACAAGAATATAACTACTATAATACTGCCTCCTATGTACAAGAATATAACTACTATAATACTGCCCCTATGTATAAGAATATAACTACTATAATACTGCCCCCTATGTACAAGAATATAACTACTATAATACTGCCCCCTATGTACAGGAATAGAACTACTATAATACTGCCCACTATGTACAGGGATATAACTACTATAATACTGCCCACTATGTACAGGGATATAACTACTATAATACTGCCCACTATGTACAGGGATATAACTACTATAATACTGCCCCCTATGTTCAGGGATATAACTACTATAATACTGCCCCCTATGTACAGGAATAGAACTACTATAATACTGCCCCTATGTACAAGAATATAACTACTATAATACTGCCCACTATGTACAGGAATAGAACTACTATAATACTGCCCCTATGTACAAGAATATAACTACTATAATACTGCCCCCTATGTACAAGAATATAACTACTATAATACTGCCCCTATGTACAAGAATAGAACTACTACAATACTGCCCCCTATGTACAGGAATATAATTGCAAAAAAAACTGCCTCCTATGTACATGAGCACTTTACATAGAGGGGATGGCAGCAGTCCTGTGCAACATCCGCCACCGGGGCCTAGCCCTTGAGGTGAGGCCTGGAGTCAGCCGGGGCCCGCGGTACCGGAGTGGCTGGCGGTTGCGGCCTAAGCACGCTATTGTCACGGTGCTTGGTACGGGGGAACCGGAGGGCTGTCCTACAGCCTGGCAGGTCTCCAGCAGGGTGGTGTTGGCAAGAAATGATGAGGGAGCGGCTGCTGTAGCGGATCTCCCTGGGGCAACCCCTTAATGTCCCGAGTGTGAGTCTCTGGGTGATGGACAGGGTGCCGGTGATGTAGGCAGGGGTAGTAGCAGGGACCAGACGGAGGCAGAGGTTGAACAGAAACACTTACAGTTCTTTATTGGAACCGCAGGAACCGCAGCAAACGTGCCTTTAACAAGATGGTGGAGTACTGGAGAGGTATTTGGAGGGAGCCACAGGATGTAGTTCACCAGCCTGGATGTATAGGGCAGGCTGGGAGGCAGCTGGGTCCTTAGAGGAGGCTTCAGCTCGGTCCTGGATCTCTTCAGGTATCACCCTTGAAGGTAGGATGATACCCCTTTTCCTCACTACACTAACTCTAGTCTTATCTTCCACTTCAGGCAGGGGCTAGGCTCTTCCTGCACTGGTCTGGTGTGCTAGAGACTCTGAGCTGCTGCTCAGCTAACTACTCTCTGCTTGCGTCCTGCAGACCCAGAGGGCCTGACTAGGACCGGTGTCTTCTCCCTTCTGGGAGAGACTGCTCTCCTCTCTCTCCTGAGAGAGGCTCCTCTCGGAGTGTTCTCTAGAACATTCCTGGCCAGGGGGTTTTATTACCTCCCTTTGGTCAGGTGATGGCTGCTCCTCCAATTACCTCTCAGTTCACAGAGACAGGATGTAACACAGATATTGATTGACATTATTACATCACAGATTAACATCTGCCTTGCCAGGCAGGATTAACCACTGCAATTTCCCCTTTGTGATGTGGTGACATGTTATGGGGCTTATTCGCAAGCACCCTCTCGCCATTGCATCGGCGAGGGTGTTGCATACCCCGGGGGCAATTGAAAGAGCCGCCCTCGGCTCGACTACAGATGGTTTGGGGCACAGAGGGGGCTAAGGGCACTTCTGGGAAGTGCAGGCTATGTGAGGTGTAGGGACAAACCGCCCATGGTCCTGGAGACAGGCACCTGGGTTGGTGTCGGACTAAGACAAAAATATGTAGCTGTATGACAGTTGGTCGCTGACGCCATTAAACCGAACTGTACAGTAGGAAAGGTGTGGTGTCATGTCCTGTAATCCACTCCTTGCACCAAGGCCTGTATATTTGTTTGATCAACGCTTCTTCCCTGGCGGCAATTATATGGTGTCTATCTGCATTGCGTTAGCATATGCGACACGAGTACCTCCTAACTGGCATCCTTACCCATGTATGGGTGGCATCCAGGTGCTAACTGTGTAACACCCCCGGTCCCCTAAAGACCCGCAGTTTACGGACTACCCCCACGTGCAAACCTCAGTTTGAGGGATCAGGTAGCGGTCAGTGTTTTACATAGAAAGACGGTCCGACACAGCCACACTACAACCTGAAAAGCCTATGAAAGGGTTAATGCAGACTACTGGCAGATATGACAGTGTGCAAATATTTGGCAAAATCACATTGGCTTAGGAGCCCAATGGGTACACATCTTATAACATTGCAAACGTTACAGAGGTGGATAGGCTACTCAGGGTAGCACGATAGTAAATGTCTCTTTTCCTGCAAAGAAAAGGCATAAAAAGTGCAAGCAGAATGTCCATACCTAAAAAGGAAGGCATTAAGTGCAAAATAGTAGTCAATAGACATAGCAACTTTTCCCTGGAGTATCTGGCGAAAGTCTCTCAGAAGGTCTCTACTGACAAAGTCCATCTTCTGGGTACAGCCCTTGATGTGGGGAAAAGTGCACTGAGAAGCAAAGGGTCTCCTCTATGTGTAGAGGGACAGAGTCCTTTGAAGAAATTATCTCTGCTGTGGCAGAGGAAGGGTGCTATCATAGCACAAGACAGTGTATAATCTCTTGACTGAGATAAATAAGGGTAAGAGTCTCAGGAAAGTCTCTGGCTCTTTGGGGCAAATGGAGATAAATATACACAATATGTACAAAGTACCTGGAGAGGGCTACAGCCCTTCAGGGAACAGGGACAGGATCCAAAGTCAGCAGGGAATCCTGTGCATCCTCAGCGGGAATAGGTGCCGGCTGGGGACACCCGGTGGCAGCAGTGGGTACTGCAGGTGCAGCAACATCCTCCGGACCTTCAGGGGGAGGAGCGCTGTCGCCCGGGGTGTCGGCTGTTCCAGCCGGGGGCTCAACTGAGCCAGGGACCACGGAGGGGTCCAAGAAGAAATAAACAGAGCCCGGCGGCCGAGCCGCGGCTCCTTCCAGCTCCGGTTCTTCCGGGGCCGGGTCATCACCCCATTGGTAACCGGCAAGGGGAGATGTGGGCCTAGATGGAACCTCCGGACAAGGTTCGCTAGCCGGGATGTCTTCTCCCACAGAAGAGCCACAGGACCTAGCAATGCTCCCGGCAGGGGAGCCGGTGGGGGTGGCGCCCTGGATCATGCCCGGCCCATGGATGGCGATAGGACCCGTACTCACGATTACCGTGGATGGGGCATTCACGTGGGTCACCGCCCGGGGACTTGCAGCCGAGGAAGAAGAGGTGTTCGGAGATTCCGGCCACTCGTCGTCCTCATACCAGTCGTCCTGCGGGAAGTAACGGTCCTCATCGGAGTCGGGGATCCGGATCACACCAGCCGCCCAAGGTCCTCGGGGTCCCTCTTGCAGGGAGAACTCAATGCACTCGCCTGGCTTCAGGTTGTGCTGGCTCTCCGGCAGATCAGGCCTCTTGACAGACCGGCGGGGTATAAATACTTCCCGTCCGGTGTAGTCCTGGGTGGCGAAGCCATAGCCCTTCCGCTTGTCGAAGAACCGGACCATGCCGGTGGTGCGATTCTTCTCGACCCAAGCTCCCGCTGTGGATCTGCCGGCCATATACCGCTGGGCCTCCTTCTCTCGGCGTCGCTGGTCTGAGACAGCGTCTCGGAGTCGCCGGCGGGCGGCCTCACCTCGGCCTTGAGGCTGCGGAGGTTTCGGTGCTGGGGCTCGTGGCTCCGGTTCAGGCTCGGATCTCCTTGGGCGACAGGTAGGTGCCGGAACAGGAGCAGGAACCACCGGAGGATCAGGAACCACCACCGCGGGGCTAGCAGGCCGCGCAGCAGGAGTAGTAGGCCTCGGAGCAGGTGGGGTGGCAACACTAGGCCCAGGCGTTGGCTCGACCGGAGTCGGGGCCTCCCCACGTGGCGCCTCCACGTGGGCCCGCGGTACCGGGATGGTAGCCGGGATAGGGACGAGGAACCGCCCGGGTGGGATTTGGTACTGCGTCACCGTTTGGTAACATGTCCTGGTGACGAAGGCCCGAGTCAATCCTCGGTGCAGCCGATGTCCAGCGGAGGGTCTTCGGACGGGCTGCGCAGAGACCACCACCATAGTCTCTAGGACCTCGTAAAATTCCGGACGCTCCACAGGAGGGAAGGGCGGAGGACCCCACATGGTGTTGTCCTCACTGTCCAAAGTCCACTCCAGTTCTGGCGCTTCTCTGAGGCAGGGCAGGAAGTCCGCCTCTAGCCAGTGGGAGGAGTCCAAGTTCTTCCCGCCAAGAGCTGTGGCGGGCTCTAATTTTTCCTGCGCCACAGGAGGCGGGGTTCGCGCCCTTCACGCGTGGGTGGAGCTTGATGCGTCATCTGGGTTTCCCGCCAGTGAAGGTTTTGGCGGGCTTGAATTATTTGCTGCGCCACAGTTTCTGAGGTAAATATCTTCAGGCGCGGCAGCGCCGGATGTAGCAGAGCTGGTACAGTTCTTGCCAGGATTAACCTCTGGAGTGCGGGAGCGGCGCTCGACAGCACGTGGCAGCAGTATAACACAGTTCATTCCAGAAACACACAAGTCCTTGGGCCTAAACCCGGATGGCAGCAGGGTTAGGCAGCACAGTCTTTTCAATAAAGGAAAGTCTTTAATGCCGTAATAAGGCACAGAAGTCTATATCCTGTTCGTGACGCCACTTGCAACATCCCCCACCGGGGCCTAGCCCTTGAGGTGAGGCCTGGAGTCAGCCGGGGCCCGCGGTACCGGAGTGGCTGGCGGTTGCGGCCTAAGCACGCTATTGTCACGGTGCTTGGTACGGGGGAACCGGAGGGCTGTCCTACAGCCTGGCAGGTCTCCAGCAGGGTGGTGTTGGCAAGAAATGATGAGGGAGCGGCTGCTGTAGCGGATCTCCCTGGGGCAACCCCTTAATGTCCCGAGTGTGAGTCTCTGGGTGATGGACAGGGTGCCGGTGATGTAGGCAGGGGTAGTAGCAGGGACCAGACGGAGGCAGAGGTTGAACAGAAACACTTACAGTTCTTTATTGGAACCGCAGGAACCGCAGCAAACGTGCCTTTAACAAGATGGTGGAGTACTGGAGAGGTATTTGGAGGGAGCCACAGGATGTAGTTCACCAGCCTGGATGTATAGGGCAGGCTGGGAGGCAGCTGGGTCCTTAGAGGAGGCTTCAGCTCGGTCCTGGATCTCTTCAGGTATCACCCTTGAAGGTAGGATGATACCCCTTTTCCTCACTACACTAACTCTAGTCTTATCTTCCACTTCAGGCAGGGGCTAGGCTCTTCCTGCACTGGTCTGGTGTGCTAGAGACTCTGAGCTGCTGCTCAGCTAACTACTCTCTGCTTGCGTCCTGCAGACCCAGAGGGCCTGACTAGGACCGGTGTCTTCTCCCTTCTGGGAGAGACTGCTCTCCTCTCTCTCCTGAGAGAGGCTCCTCTCGGAGTGTTCTCTAGAACATTCCTGGCCAGGGGGTTTTATTACCTCCCTTTGGTCAGGTGATGGCTGCTCCTCCAATTACCTCTCAGTTCACAGAGACAGGATGTAACACAGATATTGATTGACATTATTACATCACAGATTAACATCTGCCTTGCCAGGCAGGATTAACCACTGCAATTTCCCCTTTGTGATGTGGTGACATGTTATGGGGCTTATTCGCAAGCACCCTCTCGCCATTGCATCGGCGAGGGTGTTGCACCTGTGTCAGAAAACAAAGGTGGTCAGGCTGCAGCAGGCCATCGTAAAATATGGACCTATGGGGTGCAGCAGACCTGAGTAATTTATCCACATGGCTGCTGCACCCCATGGCAGCATATTATATGCAGGAATGCTGCGCCAGGCCTCCCTATCTTTCCTTCCACAGGACTTCTGTTTCTACCTCGTGTAAAGCAGAAAGTGTTACACTTTGTACAGGATTGTCAGAAGTGACATTTAGCTACTCACAGGTGATGATCTTCTCCATCAGGTATAAAAGTGCACTGATTCCTAAGGCCATCACTTGTCGATAAAGAATTCACACTCACGTTTAGTCACTTCCTTGCAGCTCCTCTGTGAGCCTAAAGATACTACAGTCACTTACACTATTGTGTCACCTGAATAACACTGTGCTCCTAAGTAATATAATATATACCCCTCACACCACAACTGTAAACACTGTGTCCCCACATATATCATATATACCCCTCACACCACAACTGACCACACTGTACCCCCACATCTATCATATATACCCCTCACACCACAACTGAGCACACTGTGCTCCACATATATCATATATACCCCTCACACCACAACTGACCACACTGTGTCTCCACATATATCATATATACCCCTCACACCACAACTGACCACACTGTGCCCCCACATATATCATATATACCCCTCACACCACAACTGACCACACTGTGTCTCCACATATATCATATATACCCCTCACACCACAACTGACCACACTGTGTCTCCACATATATCATATATACCCCTCACACCACAACTGACCACACTGTGCCCCCACATATATCATATATACCCCTCACACCACAACTGACCACACTGTGCCCCCACATATATCATATATACCCCTCACACCACAACTGACCACACTGTGCCCCCACATATATCATATATACCCCTCACACCACAACTGTAAACACTGTGCCCCCACATATATCATATATACCCCTCACACCACAACTGACCACACTGTGTCTCCACATATATCATATATACCCCTCACACCACAACTGACCACACTGTGCCCCCACATATATCATATATACCCCTCACACCACAACTGACCACATTGTGCTCCACATATATCATATATACCCCTCACACCTCAACTGACCACACTGTGCCCCCACATATATCATATATACCCTCACACCACAACTGACCACACTGTGCTCCCACATATATCATATATACCCCTCACACCACAACTGACCACACTGTGCCCCCACATATCATATATAACCCTCACACCACAACTGACCACACTGTGCCCCACATATATCATATATACCCCTCACACCACAACTGACCACACTGCGCCCCCACATATATCATATATAACCCTCACACCACAACTGACCACACTGTGCCCCCACATATATCATATATACCCCTCACACCACAACTGACCACACTATACCCCCACATATATCATATATACCCCTCACACCACAACTGACCACACTGTGCCCCCACATATATATCATATATACCCCTCACACCACAACTGACCACACTATACCCCTATACCCCTCACACCACAACTGACCACACTGTACCTCCACATATATCATCAGCCTGAGCCGTGCTTTTTGAGATAAAGTTTTTGATGTCCAATCCAGGAGGAGGAGTAACACTTCTCAATGATAAATTCATACACATTATCATCCACACCTGCATTTAGCTTCAAAAACTGCATCTGAGAAAGCTGAAAAATACTGCCAGACTACTACCACTGCATCATGAATGAATAATACCACCACACCACTACCATAACCACTGCATCATGACTGAATAATACCACCACACCACTACCATAACCACTGCATCATGACTGAATAATACCACCACACCACTACCATAACCACTGCATCATGACTGAATAATACCGCCACACCACAACTGACCACACTGTGCCTCTCGCACATATCATATATAAACCTCACACCACAACTGACCACACTGTGTCCCCCATATATCATATATACCCCTCACAGCACAACTGACCACACTGTGCCCCACATATATCATATATACCTCTCACACCACAACTGACCACACTGTACCCCCACATATATCATATATAAACCTCACACCACAACTGACCACACTGTGTCCCCCATATATCATATATACCCCTCACACCACAACTGACCACACTGTGCCCCACATATATCATATATACCTCTCACACCACAACTGACCACACTCTGCCCCACATATATCATATATACCCCTCACACCACAACTGACCACACTGTACCCCCACATATATCATATATACCCCTCACACCACAACTGACCACACTGTACCCCCACATATATCATATATACCCCTCACACCACAACTGACCACACTGTGTACACACATATATCATATATACCCCTCACACCACAACTGACCACACTGTGTACACACATATATCATATATACCCCTCACACCACAACTGACCGCAATGTGCACCCACACATATATCATATATACCCCTCACACCACAACTGACCACACTGTGTACACACATATATCATATATACCCCTCACACCACAACTGACCACTATGTGCCCCCACATATATCATATATACCCCTCACACCACAACTGACCACACTGTACCCCCACATATATCATATATACCCCTCACACCACAACTGACCACACTGTGCTCCTACATATATCATCGTAGGAGAATGTTGATAGATGCTATTTATATAATCATGTGTCAGTGTCTTCTGTGTTTAAATTGAGGCAGTTACATCATGCACTGACCAGACTGGAGCTGACGCCACCAACCCCCCAACCCCCCCAACCAGACTGCGACTGCAGCCACCAAAACCTCCAACCACCAGCCTGTGGCTACCGCCACTGACACCAAACACCAAGACTGCAGCCGACGCCGCCGAACCCCAGCGGCCAGACTGCAGCTGATACTGCACATCCATGATGGTTGCTTTGTAAAAAAGCTTTTTTTTTAATTTCATTTTTTTTTGTGTGTGTGTGTGTGGGGGGGCATTTTTTCATTATTTTATTAATTGAATTTGCATCTTTGTCATTTTTTGCCACCTGTGCACCCGCCAGACATGCAGCCCCCACGTAACACACACCTCATGCCACCTGAGCACCCGCCAGACATGCAGCCCCACGTAACACACACCTTATGCCACATGAGCACCCACCAGACATGCAGCCCCACGTAACACACACCTCATGCCACCTCAGCCCCTGCCAAACATTCAGCCCCACGTAACACACACCTCATGTCACCTCAGCACCGGCCATACATGCAGCCCCACGTAACACACACCTCATGTCACCTCAGCACCCGCCAGACATGCAGCCCCACGTAACACACACCTCATGCGACCTGAGCACCCGCCAGACATGCAGCCCCACGTAACACACACCTCATGCCACCTGAGCACCCGCCAGACATGCAGCCCCACGTAACACACACCTCATGCCACCTCAGCCCCTGCCAAACATTCAGCCCCACGTAACACACACCTCATGCCACCTGAGCACCCGCCAGACATTCAGCCCCACGTAACACACACCTCATGCCACCTG
The DNA here is from genome assembly GCF_040894005.1 of Engystomops pustulosus. Lineage (NCBI taxonomy): Eukaryota > Metazoa > Chordata > Amphibia > Anura > Leptodactylidae > Engystomops > Engystomops pustulosus. The sequence continues at coordinate 33,081,695 of NC_092412.1, forward strand.
AGCACCCACCAGACATGCAGCCCCACGTAACACACACCTCATGCCACCTGAGCACCCGCCAGACATGCAGCCCCACGTAACACACACCTCATGCCACCTCAGCACCCGCCAGACATGCAGCCCCACGTAACACACACCTCATGCCACCTGAGCACCCTCCAGAAATGCAGCCCCACGTAACACACACCTCATGCCACCTGAGCACCCACCAGACATGCAGCCCCACGTAACACACACCTCATGCCACCTCAGCACCCGCCAGACATGCAGCCCCACGTAACACACACCTCATGCCACCTGAGCACCCACCAGACATGCAGCCCCACGTAACACACACCTCATGCCACCTGAGCACCCACCAGACATGCAGCCCCACGTAACACACACCTCATGCCACCTCAGCCCCTGCCAGACATGCAGCCCCACGTAACACACACCTCATGCCACCTGAGAACCCGCCAGACATACAGTCCCATGTAAGATACACCTCATGCCACCTCAGCCCCTGCCAGACATGCAGTCCCATGTAAGATACAGGTGTTCCCTGACCTTACTACAGCCATCCTATCCCCTCCTGTGAAGCCCCCTCACCTCCATACACATGTTTGCACACAGTCCCCCTACCAGTTCTTCTTGCAGGCAGCAATTACAGCTCCACTTCCTGCACTGTGAGGAGACTGTGTATAAAGTCACGCCCCTTTCCCGGAGGCTCCGCCCCCTCCCGTGACATCACTGCTGCACGGAGCAGCTCCAGTAAGATGCAGTGTGAGCTGAGCGGTGCCGGCCTGCGCGCTGTACACCTTACCTGTGCGCTCCGGACCCTCAGCTCACAGGCAGCGGCGCTTCACTGCCTCTGCTTGTTACTAGTACCCGCATCAATTATAGGATGTGGGTACTATGATTACAGTTGTAGGAAGTCCGAGGAGGGGAAGAGAAGACCGGCCCCAGACAGAGAAGATCGGCCCTGTCCAGCCAGAAACCCACCGGCCCACCGGGAGAATTCCCGGTGAGTACAATGGCCAGTCCGCCCCTGCATGCATGTCATAGAGATTGCATTGGTTCAGAGGCAGAGCCCATGCTAACACTGCAAGAGCCAGGCTATGTTTGACAGCTGGGCTCCCGCACTAAAAGCAGGGATCGCTATTTAACCTTGTAGACACTGAGGAGATCATGACCGTAGCATCTATAGAACTTACTCACCTCTCCCCGTCATGATCAGCACACTTCACCCAAGATATGGGGTTACTGATCATCTCCATGGCAAATCTGAGGTCCAATGAAGGACCCCAGGGTTGACAGCTGTAAGTGCCTGCTAGGTCCTGCCAAGGGCAGGATCTAGCAGTGCCAGTGTCAGCTTATGCATCTGCAAAAGCAGATTGTACTAATACACAGCTACACATCAATATGCATAGCTCCCAACTGTCCCGATTTTGACGGGACTTTCCCGTTTTTCGTACCTCTGCCCCGCGTCACGGGCAGCTATGAGATTGTCACGGATTCTCCCGCCAGGTCCCGGCGCTGTGTCCGCATAGTAAATACTTTGAAAGCCTGAACCCACAGTACAGAATGGCTTCTACAGACATCGGGAGGGAATCCTTTTCAGAGAAGTGTCGGCTTAGCGGAGAGGGCAGGGACCACTCATCAGCTCAGATCAGCATCTGTCCATATATGGTCACTGCATCTCCTAGGGTTCCCCAGACCAGACATCGGGCAGGGAATCCTTTTCAGAGAAGTATTGGCTTAGCAGAGAGAGCAGGGACCATGTCATCAGGTCAGCTCAGCATCTGTCCATATATGGTCTCCAGGGCTTCCCCAGACACAAGCTCTTTATATAATTAAATTACAGCCCAGGCTGAGATTTGAACCTGGGGCCCTCTGCACTGCAGACAGGAGCTTTACTAACTGAGCTATAAGCCCAGTGATACAGAGCTGAGGATTTCTGGTAACTAAGAAGTGTTATCTGCCATTTACACTGTGACACAGACTAATGCACTGATATATAGAGAGGGATCTTCTCAGAGGTTATTATTGTAATTATTGAGATTATTATTATTATTATTATTATTATTATTATTATAAATTTTATTATTTTTATTATTATGGAGATGATTATTAATAATGGTAAAAATAATAATAGTCATCTCAATAATAATAATAATAATAATAATAATAATAGTCTCCATAATAATAATAATAATCATCTCCATAATAATAATCATCTCCATAATAATAATAATAGTCTCAATAATTACAATAATCTCTGAGAAGATCCCTCCCTATATACCAAAGCATTAAATCTGTCACAATGTAACAGTAGTCATAGTTCTTGGTTACCAAAATTCTATACCTAGATAATCACTGAGGTTATAGCTCAGTGGGTTGAGGCACTGTGTCATTATTGTACATGGACTCTGCAGGTTCTGGGTTCAAATCCCAATGAGGATAATTTTTTATTTTTTTTGTTATTGAGATGATTTTTATTATTATAATATGGCTAAAATTTGGGGCGTGGCCAGGGAGTGATTGGGGGTGTGGCTTACGCGTGCCGCCATTTTGTCCCTCTTTCCCTTTCACAAATGTTGGGAGGTATGAATATGGCAGTGCATTAGTGCATCAGACGATCAAATTGTTCAGGTCCCATAAAAGGACTAAAATGAATAAAAAAATTTGTCTGTAAACTTTGTAAATCTGTGTTTACAAATAAAAAAATATAATACACTTCACAAGTCCCCTATCCATTACAAAACTCTCATTCAACAAAAAAAAAATCTAAATCACCATACAAACACTGCACATTTGGTATTGCCACGTCCATAACGACCCGTACAATTAAAAAAAATCATCATTGAAAATATTATGCCTCTCAGAAGACGGCAATGCAAAAACAAATCACTTCCTCCAATGAGTTTTAATTCTGCAAAACTACTCGAACATAAAAAAAGCTAAGTAAATGGGACATTGCCGTAATCATAATGATCCATAGGACATAAGTAACATATTATCTATACTATACAGTGAACAGAAACAAAAAAAACTGATAAAAAATAATAATAATTCCTTTATTTATATAGCACACTCACAGCTTGCCAAATCAGTCCTTGTCCCCATGGGGCTCACAATCTAATCAACCTAACAGTATGTTTTGGAGTGTGGGAGGAAACCAGAGGACCTGGAGTAAACCCACAGAGTGAACATACAAACTCTTTGCAGATGTTGACCTGGATAGAACTTAAACCCAGATCCCCAGTGCTGCAAGGCTGTAGTGCTAACCACTGAGCCACCGTGCTACCCATTTTTTTCCACCTTCCCCCCAAAGAAAGGGAATTTCATCTATGAGGTAATACCACTCCTGAAGGGCTCCACAAATATAACAAGCCAATTGGCGGTCCATCCCTTCTGAGCCCCACTGTGTGCCTGTATGGTACACCACATATAAGGTATTTCCGTATTCAGGATAAATAGTGTAACAAACTACAGGTTGTATTTCTTTCTTCAACCCCTTGTAAAAATAAATATTTTGACACTAAAGCAATTTTCTTTGGAAAAATAAAACATTTTCACCAACATGAGTCTAAGTGAATTAAAGGGATTGGCCACTTTCCAATACATCTCCTCCATTAGACATGTCTCTGAGTGTAAATTTACCTCTACCTTTGCCTCTTTTGAGCGCTTTATGCTTTACCTGTTCTCACCATGCTTCCCTCTCCATGTATACACAGCTTTCTCACTCTCACTGCTCCAGCCTGTCCTCATGGCGTCACCCACTGTGTCTCTCTTTTGACTGTCCGTCTCGCTGACAGATACAGGGAGAGGAAGAGAGCAGTACTCCACTACTGCAGGCCCCTCCTATTTAGCAGAGCGCGGACATGCTGACAAAGATCCACACAGAGTTTGCACACAGAATTAAAGTAAGTATCAGGAGTGCTGAATCACTTGATGAACATTCATGAAATATCCACAGGCAGTAGAGGCACATGGGGACTTATGTTTTATATAAAAAGGATATTTCTTTTAATTGGGTTGCAGTGTTTACCGTAGGAGTTATATACAAGGTTACTGCGTCTCTCCAGCATACAACGTATAATGTGCAGAGAGAGGTAAAAAGTATGCCTCCATCTCCAGTATATGTCCATCGATATGCTCAGCACATATGCCAGAAGCTATCCTCGCAAATACTCTGGGTGTATACATAAAACAAGGTGTAAATGTAATCTAACCAGCTCAGGGAGGTGTCAAGAAAATTGGCTTAGCGCAAAAGACGGAGGGAAGGGAGAAGAACTAAAGAATCAATATCAAATAACATTCCTGACATATCTATGTTTGAAAAATGTCTGAATTGGCTCCATGGGGGAGATTTATCAAGCTGCCTAAGAGTCCTGTGTCTCCCCATTCTTCCTCTCCTTAACACCACCTCCCTCCCCCCATGCCTGCTCAATGCACATACAGTAAAAAGGGGGAAATGGATGGGTGTGGAGGAGAGGAGACTGAGACAATTTCTAAAATTAATTCCCCACTACTTGCTGTCAGCACCTCCAGGACGTGTGCTTGTCATGGTACATCTCCTCCCTCCTGTCCGCACAGGAGAGGATATTCCTACACAAGAGTCATAGGGGCTCATTTACTAAGGGTCCGAAAGCCGCACTTTCGTCGGGTTTCCCGAATATTTCCTATTTGCGCCGATTTGCCCCGGGATTTTGGCGCACACGATCGGATTGTGGTGCATCGGTGCCGGCTTTCCTGCCAGGGGGCGCGGCCATCGGATTCGGAAAAATTGCGGAATTTAAAAAGCAATTTGTGTCGCAAGATCAGCACTTACATGCACCGGGACGAACAAGGTGAACTCTGGCGGACCTCGGCGCAGCAGTGACACCTGCTGGATATCGGGTGCACAATCTTAGTGAATCCCGGCAGACCCGAATCCTTGCCGGACAACGCGCTGCGGGATCGCGACAGGACTGGGTAAGTAAATGTGCCCCATAACCTGTAATGATAGCCTAGACATGTTGACAAAAGAGCACATGGACCAACAGTAGTTGCCTTAGGCAGTTAACCTGCCCTTGTTCCAAATAGTTGCTCTGCAAATGATCTCCAAATACGGATGACATACAGGAGTGCTCCATGTGAAAGTCATGTGCCACCCGTTATATGCATTCCCAGAGACCTCAATAGAAACGTCCATAGTCCATTATATATCCATGGGGCAGAATATATCATTATGTCTCATTATTGGTTATCCTGTAACTCTTTGTGGTCTGGCACAGTGTTGCTTGTACTGTAACTCCTTGCAGTGTAGTTAAGACACAGGAGGGGGGATTATTAATCGCGTCGCAACCACGACAGTCGGAATCCGAGATCAGACTGTGGAAAGCATAGACCGATGTATTAAAGTAGTGCACGGCTGTAAGTAATTAATGTGCAGACTGAACTAATCAGTCGGGCGACATAATAATGCCGACACAAATGAGATGTGCGCCAAAATATTATATGGCTGCGCCTGTTTTTTTTTCAATTTCAGACCATTTTTTTCCTGGTCTCTTCTGCGCCAAAAATTGCGCCTAAAAAAGCCAACAAACTTTACATAAATGTGGTGGATGATGTGAAAAATTTATGCCATCCCTTCTTGCTCCAAAAAAGGCAGATGAGTCGAGATAGTCGGAAACAACAATTTTTTCTGGCGCAAACGCATAATAAATGATCCGCAACACTTTTGCGCCAAAAAAACCCATGAGTTCCCGACACTTTTTGGGATATTAGCAGGTGTGCCAAAAACCGCTAGGATGTATACAAATGTCACAATACATGTGATAATACATCTGCCCACTGTCTTGCAGATATTGGAACTTTTTTGGGAAAAGTATATTTCCAGGATATAGTAGAGGAGACAATATAACTTCTTTATCTCTGTGGGGCAGAGAACTTTTACAAGTTCATTTTATGACTTCTTGTGGGTCTTTTCAGTGTGTACCATGGGAAGTTCCCAAGATAAAGAAATAGCAATGTGCATACGGTCACCATTGTCAAGCAATATTACAGGAAGTTAATAAAAGTACATGTTATACTGGTTACGTCAGATATTGGCATATCCTCTTCCTATCTTTATCAATTCATGATTGTTCGTCAGCACTATGTTTTTTTTTTTTTGCCACCAATTCACAATGAGCCTACACAGAGGGATAAAGAACGAGTAATGAGTAATACATTCAGTGACATATTAGGTAAAAGATTAGGGAAAAGCGATAGTATGTCCATACAATACTAGTACAAAGAGGTCGGGTAGTGTAAATGCCCAGACCTTCAGCAAAGCTACAATAATACGAAATAATAATAGTGTATAGAGGCCTAAAACTTACATTTTATTGTAAACTGTAAGTATAAGATATAAAATGTCAATTGCGACCTGTGTATATATGAGGCACAATAATGATTACCATTCAATGCCGACAAACACACATCTAAACAGTTATCGACTATAAAACGCGTTAACTGGACAGCAATGGAGGAGAGTCCTTGAACGCTCGTCACTCAAAAACATCCTACTGATAAATCAAAAAGTTTTGTGCCTGTAAATGATGGATTCTGTATCTTAGATCAAAGCTTTTAGACGGCTGTCTTCAGAGAGAGCTATTGTTCAGAATCAGGTAAGTAGGATACAGAATGTGGTGAACATCTGAAATAATGCATAAAGAAAAGTATCAAGGATAAAAGGCGTATGCGTAATATAGTCAAGGAGATAATGGGGCAGATTTATCAAGCTGTCTGAAAGTCAGAATATTCCTAGTTGCCCATGCCAACCAATCACAGCTCAGTTTTCATTTTACCAGTGCTCATGAATATTTTAAAGGGGAGCTGTGATTGATTGCCATGGGCAGCTAGGAATATTCTGACTTTCAGACAGCTTGATAAGTCTGCTGATTGGTGGAGGTCTGACTGCAATAAACCCACTGATTATAAGAACCTGTTACCCCACATCAACTACTTTAAGGGATTGTTAGGGAACAGAGTTTTTTTTTGTTATATGGTTCCCAGACAGTAATGGATCATAGTATAGGGAATTTGGGCAGTAGCCCGTGTCCTAGCGTTCTAGAGGGCCCATTAATTGTAGAGCAGAATCATAATTGGGGATAGGCAGCACGGGATCAGAGTCGGGGACGTAGTGGAAGGTCAGGTCAGACAGCACAGGAGCGAAGTTGGGAACAGAAACGGGGTCATGACGGGAATTCAGCAGACAATCACAAGCCATAGGGTCAAAGCTTTCTCTCAGGCACAACGCACAAAGATCCAGCAGGGCATGAGGGAAGAGGTTGGCTATTTATAGATTGCTAGGTGGCCAGCGTCAATTAGCAGTGCGCTGCTGGCTCTTTAAATCTCAGACGGCTGGAGAGGCCTAGGAGGCAGGGGACGGGTGCAGTGGAGTGAGGAGACCGTCGCTGGAGCGCAGCGAGGTAAATGGACCTACTGCTGGCGTGAGGGGGCACAGGGAGGCACACGGGTGCACCTGCGAACTGGGACATGGGTCCGCACTGGACCATAGTGCTAGAGAAGTCTGTACAGGGTGTTAGTTATTTTTACACCCCCTGGGTCCAATAAACCGAAAGATTCCGATTTTGGACCCTTTAAAGGAAACCTACCACTTGAAGTGGCAGGGATAAGGGGGAACTACCGAGCACCAGCTCAGGGTGAGCTGGTGCCGGAGCTTATTTTTGTTATTTATTGAGGAGGGAGGGTGAGATTCATGTTCCCTCTCTGTCAGAAAACTGTCATAATGAAACTCTCCCATTGAGGGAGAGGTATAAAAATTATCGGTGAATAGAGCAGTGCAGAGTTAGGCCCCTATCACACTTGCGTTTTCTGCACGTGTTTTTGACGCGCAGAACTTGTATTGCACTTTGACTCATTGTAATCAATGGGTCTTTTCAGACTTGCATTTTTTTACACGCACGTTTTTTTTAACGCACATTTAAATCTCGGCACGCTCTACTTTTGCAAGTCACGCGCTTAAAAAACGCACCATACAAGTTATGGAGATGCATCAAAAACGCATTGCACTCTGAGACACGTGCAAGTTCAATGCAATGCGTTTTTCACGCATCAATCACCATAGAAAAGATAGAGCTCAGTTCTGAGTCCTTTCATGCGCATTATCTGCGCGTGAAAAATGCATTGAAATTGCATTGAAAATGCAGGGCCGCACCTGCCATGAGGCGAGATGAAAATCTCGCCTCAGGCGGCAGAATGCGGATCCCTGTAAAGGGCGGTGAAATTCACCAGTCTAAAGTGGGCGATTCGGGCGCCCTTTAACGCCCACCAGCTAAATAAATTGCGCCTGTCTCTTTAAGACACAGGCGCGATTTATATGTGGAGCGACGTGGCGCCTTTCCGGCTGCTGCGTCGCTCCGTTCTAAGCAGTGACACAAGCGTCATAACGTCACGCCGCCTGTGTCACTGTGCGGAGCCACGGCTCACAGAAGAGCCGCATGAAGACCGGAGCCGCGCGCCGAGGGAGCAGCTGCCTGCAGGTGAGTATGATTGTATTATTTTTCATGTAATTTCATTAATTCTATGTGGCTAAAATGTGGGAGTAAGAAGGTGTCGTGTTATACTGGGGGGAGGGGGGTTACTGTATATACTATATGTGGCCGTGATTGTGTTATACTGGGGGGAGGGGGTTACTGTATATACTATATGTGCCCATGATTGTGTTATACTGGGGGGAGGGGGTTACTGTATATACTATATGTGGCCGTGATTGTGTTATACTGGGGGGAGGGGGTTACTGTATATACTATATGTGGCCATGATTGTGTTATACTGGGGGGAGAGGGTTACTGTATATACTATATGTGGCCATGATTGTGTTATACTGGGGGGAGGGGGTTACTGTATATACTATATGTGGCCATGATTGTGTTATACTGGGGGGGGGGGTACTGTATATACTATATGTGGCCATGATTGTGTAATACTGGGGGGGTACTGTATATACTATATGTGGCCATGATTGTGTTATACTGGGGGGAGAGGGTTACTGTATATACTATATGTGGCCATGATTGTGTTATACTGGGGGGAGGGGGTTACTGTATATACTATATGTGGCCATGATTGTGTTATACTGGGGGGGGGTACTGTATATACTATATGTGGCCATGATTGTGTAATACTGGGGGGGTACTGTATATACTATATGTGGCCATGATTGTGTTATACTGGGGGGAGGGGGTTACTGTATATACTATATGTGGCCATGATTGTGTTATACTGGGGGGGGGGGGGTACTGTATATACTATATGTGGCCATGATTGTGTTATACTGGGGGGAGGGGGTACTGTATATACTATATGTGTCCATGATTGTGTTATACTGGGGGGAGGGGGGTTACTGTATATACTATATGTGGCCATGATTGTGTTATACTGGGGGGAGGGGGTTACTGTATATACTATATGTGGCCATGATTCTGTTATACTGGGGGGAGGGGGTTACTGTATATACTATATGTTGCCATGATTCTGTTATACTGGGGGGGTACTGTATATACTATATGTGACCATGATTGTGTTATACTGGGGGGAGGGGGTTACTGTATATACTATATGTGGCCATGATTGTGTTATACTGGGGGGAGAGGGTTACTGTATATATTATATGTGCCCATGATTGTGTTATACTGGGGGGAGGGGGGTTACTGTATATACTATATGTGGCCATGATTGTGTTATACTGGGGGGAGGGGGTACTGTATATATTATATGTGCCCATGATTGTGTTATACTGGGGGGAGGGGGGTTACTGTATATACTATATGTGGCCATGATTGTGTTATACTGGGGGGAGGGGGGTTACTGTATATACTATATGTGCCCATGATTGTGTTATACTGGGGGGGGGGGGGTACTGTATATACCAGTGATGGCGAACCTTTTAGAGATTGAGTGCCCAACCTACAACAAAAATCCACTTATTCACGGTGAAGTGCCAGCATGGAATTTAAAGCAGTAACTTATTGCTACCTGTTCTTCCACATCTTTCAATCATATCGGCCCCCTGAGGCCACCAGTACAGTTGAAAGAAGGAGGGTGAATACAGAATGTCATTGTAGCTTCTCTCCAGGGTCTCTCTGTACAGGAAGAATGGTGGGTGCAGCAGGAAGACCTCCAAAGATAATGCAGTTCTGTCAAAACCTTCTCACTTTTCCCACAGTTCCAAACAGTTGATGATTTGTCGCTTTAAAATAGCGCTGAGAGCAGGTTCTCTTAAGTTGCCTGGGACTGCAGGAAGATTTAGTGTTTGGTAAACTCTGTCCTAGGGCGATGGCCCGAATGCCAGCAGAAAAGGTTCAGAGTGCCACCTCTGGCACCCGTGCAATAGGTTCGCCACCACTGGTATATACTATATGTGGCCATGATTGTTTTATACTGGGGGGGGGATGCGGTATATATTATATGGGGCTATAATTGTTTTATACTGGGGGACGGGGGGTGCTGTATATATTATATGGGGCTATAATTGTTTTATACTGGGGGGATGCAGTATATATTATATGGGGCTAGAATCATTTATACTGGGGCGGGGGATGCTCTATATATTATATGGGGCCAGAATAATTTTATACTGGGGGGCTGTATGTATTATATGAGGCCAGATTCTTCTTTTCCTGGGGGGGGGGGGGGGGGATTCATATATTTATATGGGGCCAGATTTCAGCTGGGGGGTATACAGTATATTACTAAGCTGGGGCTGTGTATGGGATACAGTATATTACTAAGCTGGGAGATGTATATGGGATACAGTATATTACTAAGCTGGGGGGCTGTATATGGGGTACAGTATATTACTAAGCTGGGGGGCTGTATATGGGATACAGTATATTACTAAGCTGGGAGGGGGCTGTATATGGGATACAGTATATTACTAAGCAGGGGGGCTGTATATGGGATACAGTATATTACTAAGCTGGGAGGGGGCTGTATATGGGGTACAGTATATTACTAAGCTGGGAGATGTATATGGGATACAGTATATTACTAAGCTGGGAGATGTATATGGGATACAGTATATTACTAAGCTGGGGGGCTGTATATGGGGTACAGTATATTACTAAGCTGGGGGGCTGTATATGGGATACAGTATATTACTAAGCTGGGGGGGGCTGTATATGGGGTACAGTATATTACTAAGCTGGGGGGCTGTATATGGGGTACAGTATATTACTAAGCTGGGAGATGTATATGGGATACAGTATATTACTAAGCTGGGGGGCTGTATATGGGATACAGTATATTACTAAGCTGGGAGGCTGTATATGGGATACAGTATATTACTAAGCTGGGGGGATGTATATGGGGTACAGTATATTACTAAGCTGGGGGGATGTATATGGGGTACAGTATATTACTAAGCTGGGGGGATGTATATGGGATACAGTATATTACTAAGCTGGGGGGGCTGTATATGGGATACAGTATATTACTAAGCTGCGGGGCTGTATATGGGATACAGTATATTACTAAGCTGGGGGGATGTATATGGGATACAGTATATTACTAAGCTGGGGGGCTGTATATGGGATACAGTATATTACTAAGCTGGGGGGTGTATATGGGATACAGTATATTACTAAGCTGGGAGATGTATATGGGATGCAGTATATTACTAAGCTGGGGGGCTGTATATGGGGTACAGTATATTACTAAGCTGGGGGGCTGTATATGGGGTACAGTATATTACTAAGCTGGGGGGCTGTATATGGGGTACAGTATATTACTAAGCTGGGGGGCTGTATATGGGGTACAGTATATTACTAAGCTGGGGGACTGTATATGGGGTACAGTATATTACTAAGCTGGGGGGCTGTATATGGGATACAGTATATTACTAAGCTGGGGGGCTGTATATGGGGTACAGTATATTACTAAGCTGGGGGGGGCTGTATATGGGGTACAGTATATTACTAAGCTGGGGGGCTGTATATGGGATACAGTATATTACTAAGCTGGGGGGCTGTATATGGGATACAGTATATTACTAAGCTGGGGGGGCTGTATATGGGGTACAGTATATTACTAAGCTGGGGGCTGTATATGGGATACAGTATATTACTAAGCTGGAGGCTGTATAAGGGGTACAGTATATTACTAAGCTGGAGGCTGTATATGGGATACAGTATATTACTAAGCTGGGGGGCTGTATATGGGATACAGTATATTACTAAGCTGGGGGGGCTGTATATGGGATACAGTATATTACTAAGCTGGGGGTATGTATATGGGATACAGTATATTACTAAGCTGGGAGGGGGCTGTATATGGAATACAGTATATTACTAAGCTGCGGGGCTGTATATGGGATACAGTATATTACTAAGCTGGGGGGATGTATATAGGATACATTATATTACTAAGCTGGGGGGCTGTATATGGGATACAGTATATTACTAAGCTGCGGGGCTGTATATGGGATACAGTATATTACTAAGCTGGGAGGCTGTATATGGGATACAGTATATTACTAAGCTGGGGGGGCTGTATATGGGATACAGTATATTACTAAGCTGGGGGGCTGTATATGGGGTACAGTATATTACCAAGCTGGGAGAGGGCTGTATATGTTGGGCAAGATTTTATTTAAGTTGTAAGGCATCTGTATATGGGAGCTGTATATAATTTAATGGGAGGGGGGGTGCTGAATAATGAGGCCTTTAAATATATGAGGCCAGGGCTATATAAAATCAAATTTTATATATATATATATATATATATATATATATATATATAGTGTATATTCATTAGGGGGTGCTATATATTTACATTGGTTAGGGGAGCACTGTATGTAAAATCATGTAACATGGGATATATTAGTTATAGGATACCATAGATTACTTTGCATTATTTAAACCAAATGTTAGGGGTCTGTATTAATAAATTAGGGGTGTTGTATATTGATGTGCTGTACATGCTATAATTCCAGTAGAATATATATATAATGAAGGGATGTGTTATATGTGGGGGGAGTGTGGTCAGTTGTGTTGTGAGGGGTATATAATATTTAGGAGCGCAGTGTTGTTATCCAGGAGATTTTATACTGTAAGTGACTGTGGTATTTTTAGGGACGCAGGGTGGAGATGCTGCACGGAGCTGAAGATATCTGGCTGTGAATTCAGCAGTGATACGTCATGGATTGGAGAACCCAGAATAAAGTCCTCCTGATGGAAGAAATTGTCATCTATAAGGTACTAGATGCCACTAATGACTCCCAGAACATGTAGTCAGTCACACAGGGGGTCATTTACTAAGGGCCTAATTTGCGTTTTCCCGACGTGTTACCCGAATATTTCTGATTTGCGCCGATTTCCCCTGAATTGCCCCAGGTTTTTGGCGCACGCGATTGGATTGTGGCGCATCGGCGCTGGCATGCACGCGACGGAAATCGGGGGGGCGTGGTCGAACGAAAACCCGACGGATTCGGAAAAAGCGCCGCATTAAAAAAAAAAATAATTGGTCGCATGCCTCATACTTACATGCACCAGGAAGAGATCAGTGAACTCCGACGCAACTCGGTGGACATCGGGCACAGGACCTTCATGAATCGCCGGAGGACCCAAACGCTCGTCCGAGAAGCCGCCGCTGGAACGCGAATGGACCGGGTAAGTAAATGTGCCCCACAGTGTCAGGGAGCTGCCTGTGGGGATGTTAATTGTTAGTAAAGTTTTCAGCATTTACTTAACAGGGAGCGGGGGGGGCTGCATTTTAATATTCGCCTCAGGCAGCAAATATGCTAGAATCGGCCCTGGAGAGGCCCCTTCCACACTTGCCTTGCAGATCACGTCAGAGTTTGATCAGGGTGCGATCAGGGTTTGGTCAGTGAAAAACTGACATTTTGCATCAGCGTGCAATCAGTTTTCAGTCAGAGTTTGTTCAGTGTCTCAGTTTTTCACGCGCGTTTTCAATGCAATTTCAATGCGTTTTTCACACGCAGATAATGCGAGTGAAAAATGTAAGTGTGAAAGGGGCCAGACACTGAACAAACTCTGACTGAAAACTGATTGCACTCTGACGAAAAATGTCAGTTTTTCACTGACAAAACCCTGACCGCACCCTGATGAGACTCTGGCGTGATCTGCAACGCAAGTGTGGAAGGGGCCTTAGACTCCACACTTGTTTTCTGTGCCAGATAATTCATGCCGGATGATGGATCTGGAGTAGTTTAGAAATGTGGAGTCGCACTTTAGACCAGCTAGTAGTTGGTCTAGTTTACATCTGAATTTTATAATGCACCGAATTAATTTTCTGGTGTCTGATTAGGCTGCCTCAGTCTGGTCCCTGCTACTACGGCTGTCACCATCACTGGCACCCCGTGATCGTGGTCTCTGCTCAACCGGTCTGGAGGCCCTTCGCTGGGCAGCGGCTGCATCTCGGACTGACCCGAGCCTCCGTCATGAGGACATACCTCCAGTCAGTGACGGAGTGCCAAGAACCACCCGGGCGGTTCCTGTTGCCTCTCCTGGCTACCATGCAGGTACCGTGGGTCCACGTGGAGGCGCCACACGGGGAGGCCCCGACTCCTGCTGAGCCAGCGCCTGGGCCTACTACTGCTGTCGAACCTGCACCGAGGCCTGCTACAGTTGTCGACCATCCTGCGGTTCCTGCTATGGCTCCTGCTGTGGTTCCTGATCCCCCGGCTGCTCCTGCTCCAGTTCCGGCACCTGCCCGACCATCTGCGAGACCAGAGTCTGCACCGGAGAGACCATCTGCAGCACCGGCACCTCGGCAGCCTTGAGGCCGAGGTGAGGCCCTCCGCCAGCATCTCCGAGGCGCTGTCTCGGAACAGCAACGCCGAGAAAAGGAGGCCCAGAGCTTCATGGCCGGCCGATCCAAAGAAGGCGCCTGGGTAAAGCAGAACTGAACCACCGGCATGGTCCGCTACTTCGACCGTCAGCGGGGTTATGGCTTCGCCACCCAGGACTTCGCCGGACGGGAGGTATTTATTCCCGCCGGTCCTTCAAAAGGCCCGATTTGCCGGAGAGACGCCATAACCTGAAGCCGGGGGAGTACATAGAATTTTCCCTCCAGGACGGACCCTGAGGACCATGGG